>NC_142199.1:16068750-16388541 GCF_026936395.1 Plectropomus leopardus
AGCCACGTCCTGCTTTTTATTGATGCCCTTTATTGGTGCGTGCATCTGCTCAGAGCGTCACTGCGCTCATTTCGAATAAAAGACCTTCTTTATTCCTCTGTTGGCGTGCGTTGTTGAATGAATGTCGCCTAATTGCTTGGTTTAGAGACACTGTGGGGTCTGCTTTTAGAAAGCACACTTTAAATGCAGCATAGTGAACATGTGGGCTCATTATTTCTGAATCCCCGCTGTGAACGAAATCAAGAAAGTGAGAAGTTAACTATGAAACCAAATGCTTTTTTAAAAGATTGTCATAACAGGCACGAGGATGTGCAGCTGCCCTATTTCGGCATACCATAACTTCACAGTCTGTGGCTTTCCATTTGTATACAGCATCTCAGATTGAAATTCAGTGCTATGCCGTGTCCTAGTTTTGCCGTATATTGCAGCAAAACAAGTGTGGAAGCTGTAAAAGTTTCATTCGTTTATGTGAAATAGCCAAAGCAGAGCGTTTTTAGACCTCGAAGGTCAGACAGCTTCTTCCTATTTCTCACTGCAAACCAGCTCCAAGCAGACACAATATTAAAACGACAGAAATAATTCCCATAAACCCTCGCTTTGCTTCATCAGCTCTCCACACGCAGCAAAAGGAGCAGATTTAAGGAGGTCCATCTTTCAGCGGGAACATTCTTGAGCGACAGCTCACCTTTCCTTGCTTTCAGTAATACAGTAGGCAATAAAAACACACGTCAACGTCATCCCTATTGCAGAGTTATGTGATTCCAGTTCCAGCTTTTATGGCTGCAGACAGTCTCATGGGATGTTAAGACTCCTCTGATCCAGGACTACATAGGAATTATAATAAGATTAAGGAGTTATGAGACTTTTCTTTGGTGCTGAAAAGGACACGCACCAGGTTTCAATAAAAAACTGATTCTGAGGAGGAAGTGCGCCGGCTATAACCTTTCACATCCAGCTTTGAAGACACCTCTGCCAGAAAAGAAACTTCGTCTTGTGTTAACCGAGAAAATCTGACTTTTAAGGAGTATAGAAGAGATGTATAGTGGGTAGATCTCGGGCCACAGAATGAGCAAACTGTGGAAGAATACCGTTTACTGCTGTGAAATCTGACTGTAGACAAAAAGACAAACATCTATCCTGTCATAAAAGAATGAAATACGCATTCAGCCATAAAAGCTGCAGTGGCTTCATACAAATGTTCTTCTTTCCGACTCCTGGAAATGTGTGTTTACAGTAAATCATGCCAAGTGAAAGACTTAACAAATCACCACTCTGGGTGTTGTCACAGATGAATCATGGTACGTTGCCTTTGCAAGGTGTGTTGCCTTAAGGCGTAAATCACCTATCCAAAGTTTTCCAGCTTTTCCAGGCCTCTGGGCACACAATTAAAGAAAACATACATATTATATACTTTAAAGCAGCCATAGAAAGTAGTTTTGCAACAACAATTGATTACATGATTGTGTGTAATGTGAAAGGGGTCACTGGAAGTGCAGCCCAGTCGACAGAGGAAATGTTCTCATTGTAGGTTTAGTCAAACCGTGAGTATTTTAAATCTGTATGTTTCACACAAATGTATCAAAGGAGCTGACTTTGTCATTGGAAGCTTGAGACGATGGTGGAGGTCGTGACACCGAGGAGAGATGCGTGCCAAGCTGCAAACCACTGTTAAGCCTAACAAAACTGATTTATTTTTGCGGTTTTTAGCGAGTCATTGCGATGTTCCAGTGGCTTTTTAGTTACCAATTTGGGTGTTTTTAACATCCCCTCATTGTTTTTCTATTGAAGATAGTGCCACTAAATTCAGTTCTTTTTTTAGTGGGACATCAGTGGCTTCTCCAGCCATGATTGTAAAACCAAAATCATGTTTTTTGAGCCAAAAATAAAGCCAGGGTTCTCAGGATCATGGAAACCTGGAAAAATCATGGAATGCCATAATCACATTCCAGGCTTGGAAAAGACATGGAATTAGTAAAACTCATTGAAAGTTTTGAAAAAGTCATGGAATTTTGTTATGATTGTACATATAATCTTCCATGGATAACCTTCCATGTCACGTAACATAACGGCAAATGTCTTTTCCCGCCGTAACGTCGTTCAAATATGTGTTGATGTGCTTTTCTTAAATTTCTCCCTGCGTTTCGTCCCCCCCTTCGTGTGTGTGAGATTGCTGAAATTATCTTTTGAAATGTTGTCCAGCAGAATGTGTGGGAATCCTGCAAATCTTTTGTCATAAGTGATTTTTGTGTCTAAATCTAACCATAAACATGATGTAAAATGTCAACATATCTGCATAATAACATTAAAACGTATTTGGAACATTGCAGGAACGTGAAATGCCAACTTTTTTCGCCGATTAGGTTGTGAAGTGATGAACCCACAGAGAACTATCACAGTTCCCCTCAGCTTGGCAGCTTTATAGCTTTTTTTGTATCTCATTGTTTTGGTTTTACAGCTCGCAACTTTACTGTTTGCCTCACTGATCTCATAGCACCATTTTTTGTTGCCGACAGCAAAAAAGCCGTAAATATTCGCTCTACACTGGCAGACTGACACAGTTAGCAACTAGCTCGTAAGCACATTGAACATTTAGAAGATGAAGAGTCAGATATTTGGTGGAGACCAGTCAGAGATAACAGGAGTCCAGATGAATGCTTATGTTGCTGTCTGCCAGATGTGGAAATACCACCTTTTTGTCAAGTTCACCGTAATATTGTGTATTCGCGGCATGTTACTGCTGCTCCCAAGTGGAGGATTTGTGGGTCAGAATATCTAGATTTGATAAGCTTTGTGCAGCAAATGGGTTAAGCTAAATTTAAAATGAGTAAAATTAGTTAACGGCCGACGACCACACGGAAGACAGTAGGGTTTTAGTGTGGAGCCTAATGTGTGTGAACACCAAGACAGAAGACAGTGGTGAGTTTAAATAGTGTATTTTAATACATTTTTTTCCCCAAAAGATAAACTAAACATATAGGTATGCACTGGGACAAACTGAATCTTTTCTAGCTCGCTTAATAGCATCATTATATTGTTACTGGATCACAAACGTTGGTATGTGAGTGTATTGAGTTAAGCAATGATGTGTTTTATTGCTTATGAATTCAACTTTTACTTCGTAAGAGAGAGTAAGAACATTGTTTTGTTTCCTTTTCAAAACTAACACAATCTTTTTTTTTTTTTCAGTTATCCAGATTTTGTTTAAATATTAAAATCAGCCTGAACGAGAACATGTGCAATGTTTCAAACTCTCCAGAAATATTACCAAGAATCTGACCTTGATGTCCTTGTGGTAGCTACCCGACAGCACAATGGCAAAAAAACTGATGAAGTCCTGTTTTTGATTTTAAGCAGCTGTCTTGGACAAATTGCTGTTATTCCCAGGGGATTTCCTTTCTTCTGTCCCTGTTTTAAACAGCACTGCTAACAAAGTAAAAATGACACTATAAAAAAGGAGGCTGGGGGGGGGGGGGCAGTCATTGCTCCGTCATGTCGAGGGATTTCTGGAGTGTATGCTTCCCCCAGGCACCCCTCCCACACTCTCCCCTAAATGGGAGTGAGTGAGTTTTAAAAAGGGCTGGACTTCCCTTAATTTACTGCAAGCTCAGAATGGCTTGAGTCTCATGAGAGCGAGTACAGTATAAACTTTTGGCAAACACTGCTGCTGCTGCTGGTGTCAACATAAGGTGCCCACTTGACCCACAGTTTCAGCGGCTCCAGCCCTGGAAGAGGACACTCAGCTTGATGCACAGGACATGGAGCCAAACTGACTGTGAATGAAGACTCTCTTCTTTGACCTTTTTGCACTTTTTCTGAATTTCCTCACCGCTGGGACTGCTTTGTAGAGCTGAACACATTGGAGACCTAAGTCAGCAGCATTGTGAGTTATGCATGCTTTATACCTGCATGCTTGTTAAAGCTTGTTCTCAGAGTGTGTGCAGGTTTTTTTTTGAAGCTATTAAAATGTGAGGACGTGTCTGGGTCCTTTTTATCCATCTGTGTTTTCTCTTTGACTCTTAGGGAAGTCATGGTCCCCTCGCTGCACTGGCTCCTGCTACTGTGGGGACTCCAAGGTCTTTGGGCACAGGACTATGAAGAAGACTATGAGGAAGAGGTGGTGATACCCAAGAAGAAGAGCAAACAAATCCCGACCAATTCCATATCACAAAATGGCAAAGGTAAGTCTAAAGAAGTCTTTATTTTATGTTTTTCTACGGGCTGTTTTATTGGCTCTTTTCCCACTGATGCTCTTACTTGGAAAAGTGGTGTGGAATTTGTGCAGGCGGGACATCTGTCACTTTTTCATCACCGGGTAAAAAAGCCTGCTGCCACAGGTATAAAAAAAAAAAAAAAAGAACATGATACTCGACAAGGACATCGCTGGAGGATGCAATCCACTTGGACTGATCGTATCTCTCAGGCTCCTCAGAGCCATCCATCTCCTGTGTGACCGTTCAGTGCTCTGTTACCCAAATGTTTTATTCGCTCAGAATCCCGTCTCCCCGGGCGCATTCTCTCTGTGACATATTTCCGTGAAGATTAATGTGATTTATCCCCAGCCTATATTAGATCTGTGACCTCCTTCCATTGCTGAAGGTTGGTGCAGCAAGTTGAGTTACTTTTATTTCCTCCTCAAAATTATATGTCACATTCATGAACTTATCACACTTTTCCTGAAGAGGAATCAGCCTATAGAGGCTAAACAGTCAATATATCACCTTTACCCCCTCTGAAGGCTCCGCAGATAAAGATTTCTCCCTGACTCATAAAATCCATTTGGCTGTAATCACTTGGATCTTTATATTCGGCTGGATATGAAAGTTATAACCAATATCTTAATAAAAAGGTCTAGAGAAGCAACCTGGCAACAGAAAATACAGGGAAAATACTTTCACAGTCACAGGTTTGTGTGAAGCCAAAACAGCTGCCGTTTAATGATGAAATGCCAAAATGTGCACACTCCTTTTAAAAGCCTGGTTCAAGGCTAGCTGTCTCCCCCTGTTTCCAGTCTTTATGCTAAGCTAAGCTAACCGGCAGCTGGCTCTAGCTTCATATAGCTTGCAGATATGAGAGTGGGTTCAGTTTTTCTCACCAAACTCTCAGCAAGACATCAAAGGTCAGGTCTAATTTTACCTCGCACAGCATGGGAGTAGTTGGTCCACCACTGCATCCATCGGTTGGTTTTCTTTGTGTCATTGTGTTACTTTGCAATACTAAACTCACGTGGCGTCCAAATTGGTACATTGCTTTGCTTCTGTGGCGGTGACTCATAAACACTTCAACTAAAACTTGAATGTTCAGATTTAATACATTAGGAACTCTTCTGGGAAGCAACAGAATGATGGAAAAATAGTGGACCCACTCTTTCATTCTCTATCTCATTGTTAATATTGGCTATCCTCCTCGTTTCAGCCCTCATCGATGAAGACTGCGGTTTGGAGTTAGCCTTCCTGATCGACAGCTCAGAGAGCGCCAAGGACAACCATGCCCAGGAGAAGCGCTTTGCTTCAGACGTGATGAACCGGCTTCAGAACCTGCGGCTGCAGACCGGCCGCGGTCTCAGCACCCGTGCAGCCCTCCTCCAGTACAGCAGCCACGTCATCATCGAGCAGACCTTCAAACAGTGGAGGGGCATAGACGACTTCAAGGCCCGGATCGCTCCCATCGTGTACATCGGCCACGGCACCTACACCACCTATGCCATCACCAACCTGACGCGTATCTACCTGGAGGAGTCGGATCTCAGAAGCATCAAGGTGGCCGTTCTGCTCTTCGACGGCATCTCGCACCCCAGGAACCCGGACATATTTTCAGCCGTGGCTGACGCCAAGAACCAGGGCGTCCGCTTCTTCACCATAGGCATCACACCTGAAGCCAATGAGCCCGCCAATATGGCTCAGCTGCGACTGATCGCCAGCTCCCCGGCCTCGCGCTACCTTCACAACCTGCAGGACAGAGGCATTGTGGATAAATTCATCAAGGAGATTGTGAGTAAAAAAATCTTTGTTTTCAGATTTGATGTAGAATTGTAGTTGGTGAAACTGATACTCAATTTCTAATCAGTCAGCTTTTTAGTTTGTGATGTTTTTCGTGACTGTTTACTTTATGAAGAAAGAAAACACATTCTTCCTCTGTCAAATCAAAAACCACGACTCTAAGCAACAAAATGCGCCTTCGAAAAGTTTTGAAATTTTGTCCATGAACGCATGTGGCTGTATCATCGACATTACTGAGTCCATTAGCTGAGACGATGACTCCTCTCTACTTTCAGTTAAACTTTATTTCAGCCTTTACTTTTACGCCCACGCAGCCTTTTCGTTTAACAGAAGCTGTGTAGTCTCTCTTGCATCGTGACAAATCCGTCCCTGTTAATGAAAGTTTTATTGAACTGACATTTCAGATTTTTTGCAGAAATCTAAAAATCACTTGCAAGATTGTGTAAATTTCTCAAAGTCGGCGTTCTAATCACTTTGCATCAACCATTATCGCATATAATCACTTTGCTTCTAAATTTGGTTGGCACTTCTAATTTTCAAAATTGCATATATATTTTATTAGTGTTTATTCCCAGTAACAGCAGGTGGAAGCTTCAAAAAGCCATAATGCAGAGCGACCTTTGCCAAATGAATCAAATGTTAGTGTCTCCATGAACCCAATAAGCACTTCCTCAGTTTTAAACACCACCCACTGCTTTATATCTTGTCTTATTGCATTCCTGACATACACCTGCTCCCTGCTGCCATAGTAACAGGTCTGCTGTCATCACACAGAGATTATATTATTCCTGACATTCACTCTAAAATCAGCACTTGGTTGAAAAAATATAAAGCGTTAAAAGTCTTCTTTTGCCTTGCATGTGTTTGGAGGAAACTGAGAAAAATGTCTTCATTTCCATTTGTTTGTCTTGACTTGTGTGGTTGGGGTTACTGCTTTCATAAAGCGACTTCCACAAAGATAATGAGAACATGTGCTGCACAGCAACATCCTGCACCACCAGGCTGTTAGCTGGAACATGTGCTCCGCATTAAAACTCTTTGTGGGAAAAATCGGGGGACAGTAATAGAGCAGGAGCCCTGCAAGAACGTGCATGCACGCTACATCATTCAACCAGCTCCTCCAACACCACTTCAAACTCAGGCTCACTGTTGACACAGGTGGTACACATCCAAATACGATAAGGGAGAACTTCATAGCAAACTGCGGCTCTGAGGCTGCGACAGCATTGAACCTGACAGCCTGCACTTCTGCTGGCGTGCGAGAGAAGCTGCTCCACAACCACACTTTCATCTCGCTGCCCTGCTCAGGCAGCATCTGTATGTCATAAGCATGTGCCTCCGTCTCAGCTGAGAAACTGTCTTTAATCTTTAGTGTCAGCATTGGACTGCACCGCTCCGTCCTCGAAGACTGTCTGTGTTTTTCTCAGACTCCCCTCCCGACTGCGGAATCATCCCCTGGATGCTGAGCGAGGCTATTTTACTGATCAATGCATGTGGTTTGTGTTTAGTCTCGGCAGAATTTCGACCACTCTCCTTTGTGTCGAGAATGTGGTTAGCTTTGAAGAGAAACACAAGCCGTGGGGTGAAAAACGGGGCTCTGGCAAGAAGTGTGTGTTACGAGAGGAAATGCAGGATGTGAGTCCGCTGGCAGAGTCAGGTGGAGGAGGGGTTGAAGGCCATTTGACAGACTGAACTCAGGCCAGCTGTGAGCAACTTTAATTGGGTGTTTGAGTAGCAGGTGTTTTTGGCTGCAGTCTAATCCTACAGCATAAGTTTGAGACTAGAATTCGAAGTTTACCTCCGATTTAGATTAGAAAAGTTTTCTCAGATCTCTCTCTGCGATTGTGCGCTGCTGAGGGAGAAATGAACCATATGCAGCAAGTCTGACAACATCTTGACATTCTTGTGTTTTTTGTTTCGCAGACGGCGCTGGCAGATGAAGGGGTAAGTCTCTACTGTGGTCTTTCTGGACATTTGTTGATTTGCGTCCCCGAATGGCCCGTCTGACATTGTGTCTAACCCATTGTGTCATTGTGTCTCTGAAGTGTCCTCTGGCTCAGAGCAAGTGTGCGTGTGACAAGGGTGAGCGGGGACCCAGCGGCCCTCCTGTAAGTATTCCTCCTACCAGCAGTGATTTTTTTTTATCGCTTATTATCTTAATAATGAGATTTCATGTTTTTTTGTTCTTTTTTTGTTTTTATTGGAATCAAAATTGGCGCACATCACACAGCACAGCATACCATCATTTTCTTTTTCTAACACCAAAGTCTGGACGGACAAAAAATAAAATAAATATAATCTAATGTATTAGAAGTATATGTTGCAATATCACACACTAATAGTATGTTTTCCCGAAGGGAGAAACAATCAAATAAAAAAGAAAGAAAAACCAAACAGGAAAGACGGTCTCGCTGCACACATGTGCTCCCTAAAGAAAAGAAACAATAGAATCACAAAGTATAAAGAGAGATTTTATTTTCTATTATTGGTCTCTATGAACAGATATCTGCATATTTATACAGGATCTGTAGGCAAGGGGATCATATTTTGGTATGTTTGTAGTCGTCTTGTTAGTTCAAGTAGTATCGACCAATCATGTTTGAGCAATCATGGACCAAAATGCAGTCTCAGAACCCATCAGCTATCACTTTAGGAAGATTTAATTCTCATTATTTTCAATATTAATTTATTTATAGAAGTGAGCCCAGCGTGAGCAAAGACGCTTTTCATTTAGCAAACTTTGAGCGCTCTCTCCTCCCATGACCTGGATATATTCCCCCTGTGCCATGATGGAGGATCTTAAATCCCTTAAACGAACTGTGAGGAAACGAGGAGGGAGGAGGCTTCTGGAGGAGCTTAGAGTGAAGAAACACAGATGCATTCTTTGTGTCTTTCCCTTGCATCTCTTTCGGACATCCTCGCTGGGTGGAGCACAGATGCGAGTGAGGTAGGGGGGAGACATGTTAGTATAATGAAAAGCACCCAAAAATCATAAAAGGTGACTATTGTGATCACAGGCTTCTCTTTTTTTACTGTGATCTCCACAGCTGTAGTCGTCACCTCGAATCCTGGTCTGAATCATAAAGCTTAGCAGATGGAGGTTCCTAAAGTGAAATTTAATCAAATCGGGGTCCATGACTTAATGTGGATCGATTTAGGGATCCTTTAAGAACTCCTGTTATGGTGATTATCTGAAATGTTGTCTGGATCTGGTTCAAGTTGCTAATCGAACTGTAGACAATGAGCGTCGCACAGAAAGGGAAGTCTTGGCCCGCATATCTGCTGAGTACACTGGAACCGGTATGTTGGCAGCGGCCCCCAGAGGCTTATCATCTTCAGACCATTAGACCGGAGGTCACGAGACTGTTTCTCTGTACACTTTTTAATTAATTTGCCCCATTTTTTCACAAGTGGCCTTTCTACTGCATAATGCCATTTAATCAGTCAGTGTTGCCTTTCATTTCCTTGCCTCTAAAGCTGTCAAGCCCAACAAGAGCAACCAAATTTAGCCACTTAGCATCTGTTAGCAGCAATCAAATGTAAACAGTGTCAAAATTCTGAATCAATTGTTTGCTGCTGCTGTAAAAAAGGAATTACACAGACAGAAACTAACAAGATCTCAGGCAGGCAGTCTTTCTTTTTGGTTGCACTACTCAGAAGGTGCTAAAACGGCTAACACCACCTCCCCTTTGATGCTTGCTAATCCAAGCTTATAACCAAGCCTAGCATGTTAGCAGGCTAGCTTAGTGACTTTAGCAGCATTGGTAAGCTAAATGAAACTCTTTTATTATAAAAAATAAAAATAATGAAATTATTTATTTATATAACAATAAGTTGAGTTTATTTCACGAATTCATTTATGTATTTTAGACAATTTATTTGTATTTTCATAATGCTGTCATTTCATTTATCCAACATTGAACTCCCTGGGGTTCAAGCTTGACCCTCCTCTGTTTCGCACATACAGTAAGATTATGTTTCAGTTTTTTTAAACCACATACATTCTTCTGCTGCCTCTAAATGGCTCCCAAACTGGCTCCTCATGAAGCGCCGTAGAGGATAACGTAGCTGACAAAGGCACCCTTGATGCTAACAGGCTGCATAATTGCAGATTTTGAGGGGGTTTAGTAAATCGTGCGGTTTGGAGGAGCTCTGTTTCCCTGCAGCAGTGAGAGTAAAGCAAATACCTCACATTCCTCGTGCAGTTTATTGAGAACAGGCTGAAACACATATTTACATGGGAAATCAGAAGAATCACGTCTGCCGAAAGATCCCAGTCACTGGGGATTGTCTGAGGACACATGCTCGGCGGATAAGATGTTACACGCATGACTTTCTTCGCCTGCCAAAGCCGTGTCGTGATGTGAGCACGCCTTTTATTACGCAAAGAAGGTCAGCCACAATTAGACGTAGTGGTTTTGCTTTGATGTATTTTCACAGGATGAGAACAGAGTAATTACCCCCTTAAACCTAATGCTCCGAACAAAAGCTGTTTCACATCACGGGCAACAGGCGCACGCTGGCGGAAGCAGAGTGTGCAGACAGACGCACAGACGCGGAAATGCTTGAAAGATAAGAACATGCATAGTCCTCTACACACATGCATGAAGAGCGAGAGAAGAGCCAGACAGTTGTTTGGGTTCGTCCGCTCACACACATGCAGACAACTTGAAGCCCCTCTGACTCATGCTGCACTTCAAACATGCTGCTTCCATGAGGCCTGTAGAAGTCAATGAAAGGAGCTCTTATACTGCCTATCCCAGAACAAAAGGCAGCTAATAAGACTTTTTTTTTTTTATTGGCCGTCATTACATGAAAGTAAACCATGGATGCGCAGCTACACCACGATTTACAGCTGTTGCTAAAGTGTCCTATTGACTTTAGGATGACCAATTATTGCCAGACTGAAAGTAATAAAGACCCATTCGCTTTTTTGTTCTAGGGTTAGATCAGAAACAGAATCAGAAAAGGAGTGACTGCCAAATACATTTTCACTCACGAGGAATTTACTTTGGTTTTTGGTCCAACACTAAACATACAATAAAGTAGGGCTGTTGACGCGTGAACGTGTTAATCACTATGCGATTAACGCATACATTTTTTAAAATCATGTTAATTGCCGGTTGACATTCCCATCTTTAAGAGGCGGTACCAGGCTGAGTTTTAAAGCCAGAGTGATGAAACCGGTCTCATATGAAACTAGAAGACATAAAGGGTATAAATCCAGGGGTGCCAACTATCCCATGCTAGCGTCTCGTTATTTGGAGTATTATTCTCAGGGATAATGTTCCACAGTTAGGCTAAATTTTGGCAAAAATGGCCATTTTTCAGGGGTCCCTTGACCTCTGACCTCAAGATGGGTTCTATGGGTACCCATGAATCTCCCCTTTACAGACATGCCCACTTCATGCTAGTCCCATGCTTTTTTCTTTGTTATTGCTGTGGTTCCTAATCAAGACAGTCTGGTTAGTATTGCTTCACCTTGTATTGTTTTGTAATGCACAATAGTTGAAAACGGGATTAAAAATGTGATTAATGGTGATTAACTATAGAAATTCTGCAATTAATTGCAATTTAAAAAATGTATGGTTTGACAATCCTACAGTCAACATATTAAGAAGAAGAAAGAAAAAGATACAAAATAATATAAGTACTGAAACACTCGAGAACTTGAATATAGAAAAAAAAATTCACAATATAAATCTGTCAGAGACACATGAGTAGAGATGTATAAGTACGATAACATGATATCTAAATATGTGCAATATAGCTGTTAAGAATAAGAAAGCTGTACAGTTTTTGCAGAGATGTGCAAAAATGTTAGATGAGCGATAAATGTTAAGTCTTCATACTAGGATTTGGGTTTGCAGAAAGACTGGAAGCTAAGTAAAGCTAACCGGCTGCTGGCTGTAGCCGTAGTTGTAGATATACAAGTGCCATATCGATCCTCTCAAAAAATATAAAAAAAAATATAAAATATAAAAAAAAAATAAATAAATATTAAAAATATAATTATTTTAACATTCAGAACGAGACTGACAGGGTTAAGAAAACATGTTTTCTTTTACCTTGAGCCACACACACAGCAGATTGCATTTAATTAGTTAAAGAGGACCTGTTGTGCTCACTTTCAGGTTTATACTTGTATTTAAGGTTTCCACTAGAACGTGTTGATATGCTTTAAATGTTCAACAAACGATTAAATATCCTCATACTTTCTGTGCTGGAGCACCTGCACTCACGTTCTCTGTGAGACGCTCTGTTTTAGCACCTGTCTCTTCAAGCTCCCTCCTGAAAAAGTCTGCTCAGATTTTTCCAGGTCGTCCGTATCGCAGCGTCTCCGCACCGTCATTGCAGCTGGAGAATGATGGAGAATAGCGACACAACGATCACCTTTGAAAGCTTCGAAACACAACCACTCATGTTCCAACAGGAATATGATCCAAAATTTGAGGAATTAACATCAGAATCCATGATTACATGTTTCTTTGATGTTAGCGTGTAGCTTCATTTAGCAATGTAGGCTCCTGCAATACTGAATCTGGAGCCAGTAACCATATAGAAAAATCTGTCACACCATGATGTCATAGTGTAGCCAGAGTGGGAAAAAACAGTTGGAAACGTTGCTAGATTACCTCTACATATGTTTTCCTCATTATTTTAAAATTTGGCAGTGTTTAATATGAACATCTGACATTATAACACTATATTGAAAACACAAAACACGGAGAGGCATAATAGGTGCCCTTTAACTAACTTGCACCCCTTCATTCACCCTTTATTTTCTTTTTTAAACCTTGATATCCAATCAATCAATCGGACTTTATTTGTATAGCAAAACTGTAACAAAAATGTAAAAGCTAAAAAAAACATTAAAAGCCAAACAAAAAAGGGAGGTCTTGGGTTAAAAATATCTTAAAAATATCAACCCCCTCTGTTACCCTCAGGTCTGCAGGCAGGCTGTTCCACAATCATGGTTGGTAGTAAAAAAAAAAAAAAAGGTGCCTCTCTGTGAGTTATTGTTCTAACTTTTGGGACTTTTAAAAGGCCACTGCCAGCAGACCTGAGGTTACGAGAGGGCTCATAAGATAAGAGCAAACTGGATGGATAACTCGGACCAAAACCATTTTGAGCTTTAAAAATTAATAAAGGATCTTAAAATCAATCCTGAAACACACTGGTAGCCATTGCAGAGACTTTGAGTTTTATTGTTAGGGTCAGGGATGGTTAAGCATCGACTTAATATGTTTTTTCTCTCTTCAGGGCAAGAAGGGCCGTCCTGGAGATGATGGAAGCCCTGGCCTAAAAGGACAGAAGGTACTGCGCAATTATTTCACCATCACGTGTCTCTTTGTTGATGTTGTTGTCGTTTTTTGTGTTGATGTTTTTTTTTTTTATGAAACTGTACATTACAAATGAACCGCCAGTTTCTGAATACTGCTAGTACAAACCAGGAGAGTCGCCTTTCCTAGAAACTCTAACGTCCCTCTTTCTCTTTAGGGTGAGAGTGGGCTCAGTGGTCTTCCGGGTCGGGAAGGAGCAGAGGTGAGCTAACGGTCACAAATGAAGTTGTTAAGATTTTCAGTCAAAACTTTTGAAATTTGCTTCATTTTGCACATCAGTCATTTTCCTCTGAAAGGAAGTCTTGCTCTGCAGTCTGTGTGGCGGTGTTTCGGTCTCCTCCTGACTTAACACGACTGTTTTGTACACACAGGGGAAAGCGGGATACAAAGGAGAGAAGGTATTGTATGGATTCTGCTGTAAAGTCTCTATATGCTCCCATTGTTTGTCAAAGTATCGGGTTCCCACACTCGTGGAAAATCTGCAACAATGAGAGAGATTTAAGAGTTATGTTTTCCAGACCTGAAAGGGAGCGTACACAGAAAAAGACTTTGGAAATATCATGGCATTTTGTTCTCCTTTTTTATTCATCTGTGTTTAATGTCAAGCCTGTCTGCAAGTATCTCTAGTTACTTTTCTTTTTAAGGAATTTAATTACGTAAATCCCATGTCATTAGTTGTTGCAAAGCAGCTCCTGGCTGGGATATTAAAACCCATTATTCCAGGATAAATTGCCCCCTGTGTCATAAACTTGAAATTATGCAAAATTGCATAATGTTAAGGACTTCATTAAACTGCTTTTCCTGCTCTTACAGGGAGAGAGAGGGGAGTGCGGCACACCTGGAGTAAAGGGAGACAGAGTACGTTTCCTTTTAATGTCGTAAGAACTTCAAACCGTCATCGAGTGTAACTTTAAGTTTGGCTTTTGTCATTGCTTCAGTGATGCAACCAAGTACAAGTACAATCATTACTTTCCCATTTTTATCTCAAATGTAAGTCAAATTTGAAAGAGATGTGATGGCAATCACTGGTGTAAGTTTATTATCCATATCCTTTTAACACCATTTTTTAAATTTTATCCAATGATTAAATACTAACACAAGCCGTTTAAGGTGAAAGTGCTGTTTTATGACTAAAATTTTAAGCAACTCCTATTTTTGTAGGGTCCTGAAGGTACTGTTGGCCCAAGAGGAAATCGTGGACTTCAGGTAAAATCTACCATCTTATTTATCATAAAGAAGCCCCAGACTGACCCTTCGCTAAATCCTACACCTTCTTAATCATTGTTGCTACAACTGTCTGTCTATCTACAATAGCATGGCACATTTCACAGCGATAGAGATAGTAGATATACCTCTCGAAATTCATAGTAAAGAGCGCCCAGTAGCTCACCTGATATAAAGGGCGCCCCACTGTGGCTGTGTCCTTGCAGCAGCAGCTGTGGGTTCAATCACAACCTGCGGCCCTTTGCGGCATTTTATTTTATTTTATTTTATTCTGCGTGTTTTCAACAGCATAGCAACTGCAGTACAGTCAGCGTGGAATACCAAAATATAAAAGCAAAGCTTGCACGTTGTCCATTTTTTGTTTTTTTTTTCACCCCCCCCAACCCATATCAGAGAAACTGAAAGACAAATTATATAAAACTACAATGAAACATACACATATACATGCATGTATACATCTTAGACATACGTAAGCAAACAGTAAAATAAATCAAAATGGAAACATAGATACTCACACACACATATTCATACGAACAAATACACGTATACATCAGTCAAAGTTGTCTATAGGCTTTGAGTAACGATCAGTTAAGAACGAGTACGCAGTTTTCGTGTTTTCATGTCCAAAAAACTGCCATGTCCTATAATAGCATTGACATCTTAGTTCACATGTTTTTTCGAATGCAACAGAACATGTAACCCAAAAAATTAAAGCTGGAAGCTTATAGTGTGTTTCTTGGACTCTTGGACAGGTTATTTATAAAAGTACTAAGCTAGCTGGACAGGTGTGCTAGCATTTTAGGACTTTTATTAGTTATTATCATTAGAATTATGTCAAATGAATTGGAGTTGGGTGTTCAATATAAATATTTGACTGTTCGTTCTAATTTTTTCAATATGGAGTTTGAACAGGGTTCAGTTGGACATTTCAAATCAAATTAGCCCTCCAAGCTTGTGCATGCTAACTATGCAACCAATCTCTTCGTCCAGGCAGCTGCCTCCGCGTTTGCAGCTTCCTGTGCACACTGCATCCTGAGTGACCAAAAAAAGGGGGTCAGCTGTACTAACATTAGCCACTTAAGTTATAGAAGGATGTTTATGCTCTTGTGTTTTTGATTTTGCAAGAACTAAAAGAGATACACCACCCTCCATACTATTAAAACACAACATGTAGAGAAATTCAAAGTTTGATGTGCCTAGTTACAGTTGCTAAGCTACGATGCAACAGTCACTGATTGGTGGAGGGGTTTGGCGTACGGTCAGTTGTGCTATTTCATTTGATAAGTTCTGCCTGATCCTTGAGACTCTACAATAACTGCTACTTTGCTCTTTGCAATTCCCTTTTTTTTAACCCTCTCTCGCTTATTCACACTTCAGGGTGTGATCGGTCCACCTGGCGATAACGGGCCTGAAGGTGCGATGGGCAAAAAAGTAAGTATTCCTCAGTCTCAGTGCTTCTGCATGAACCAAACCTCTGAAATCTGGGAAGTGTCGAAGTACAAAAGGAAACGAAGACAGACATAAATCATTTCTCTCCTCCCTCCGACTGGTCCTTCCTGTACGCTCCAGTAAGCTCGCTTTGTGCCAAAGATTGGCCTCTCCCCTTTCTTAAAAACCAGATGCATATCTGAAGCAAACTGGGTTTGTGTGTCGGGGCCATGAACTCTTTGTCAGTCTGATTTCAGTAAGTTTCTCTCATAGCTGAATTAAAAGGGCATCCATGTCAGCGGCTTCATCAGCATAAAGATCATGAAAAAGGTGAAAAATAAAATGCGTTGCTGCATGTGGAGGGACAGAAAGTGAGAAAACACGTGACATAATAAAGCGCTCTCTCTGCTCCGCAGAGTAACAGTACACTCACGAAGCTGACATTTAAAATGCGTTTAGATTAAATCAATTTATCACGGGCATAAATAACATCACAAATGTCAAGTAGCCCTACAAACTGATGGGGTGACCATACATTTGAACACTTGTTTGTGAGTTATGATCCATCACCAGTGGAACATTTGAAACGGCTCTAAAGTACCTCATCTGTTATTACCTTGTCAGCCTATTTGTCTCTTGGTACTTTTAAAAGCCCTCTCTGTGGTGTTACAGCTGCCAATTCTGCAACGAGCCCACACTCCCCACCAAGTGTTCCCTCCTTAATTATTTTGGAAGAATGTTCATGTTGATTGTCTGCCTGTCGTTCTATATCACCTAAATGGCAGACTAATGTCTGGCTTTAAACATTGTCCCAACTTGCCTGAAAGGGCAAGGGGAACAAAAAAAAAAAAAAAAAGTGCCGGTATGCACCTACTAACATTTCCACTCCCCTTTTCACGGCTCTCGCATGCCCTCCTGCTGCACGCCGTGTCCGTGATTTACGGCCTCTGAGTGAATAATTGCATTCTTTACCAATAAAGTCTTGACTGAAGGAATGAAAGGACCCCATAGTACATGTCTAAACCCTCCTTTAAAATAGCTAAATATTAGAGGACGGAAAATCAGCATGGAAGTGTGGAGTGGGAGGAACTAGATTGGTTTGTTGGTTTTGGTCATCAGCCAACACGGGACAGCTCTCCTGATGTCCGATTATGTCAAAATGTGGCTTTGGACTCAGTAATCAGACAAACAACAGTGTGTTTTGTCATCTGTTTGTTTGCACGTGTCTGTCCCTGCCTGTCTTTTTATAGGGGGAAAGGGGACTTCCTGGGCCACCTGGAATCCAAGGGGAGACAGGGATCGGCCTTCCGGGACCGAAGGTAAAGTCAGACACCCTATTGTTTTGGAAAGTGAAGTCATGAGAACATAATGGTGCACCTGTGCTCCACCCTGTTCATGCACTCATTTCACTCTCACACACTCTGCAGGGCGATGTCGGTTATCACGGGCCAACTGGGCCTCCTGGCCCTCCAGGACTTGGCGAGCCTGGACCCCCGGTGAGTAAGAAACAGTGGAGCTTTTGGAATTTCCTCAAAGGGGTATCCAAATGGGGTGGGACACCAAAACCAGAAGCCATAACTGAATTTTAGTTATTCTATAATGTTGTTGATGTATACAGGCCGGTTGAAAACGATGTTAATATGGAGAGTCAAGGATCACATACTGATATACTTCGGTTTCTTTTTCACAGTTAACATTAGGTATTATCTGATGTGCACAGACTAATACTTGTACAGTTCACATTTGGAGTTTCGCAGCAGTCCTGTTTCGTTGTGTTATGTATCTTTAAATGCCCGCTATGCACGACTGCCCCACCAGGCGCCTGTATCCAGCCCCGCCCCTTTCTCCACACAAGAGTGTTTTATTTACAAAAAAAGTAACAGTACAAACTCCATCATATTTCACAGATTAAACTGCAAATGACTGATTCACATAAATAATATTATAATCAAAACATTGGCAGAAAAACATGTTTTCTTTACATGGATAGATGATCAGCTATGATGCATTTGCAGAAGTTTTATTTCAGCATTTCCTGGCTTTACACAGAGCTGTTCAGAAAGTCAACAAAGCTGCAGCTTGAGTGGCTGTGCTGATGTGAGCACTGTTTGAATTTCTCAAATTGTCACTCTCTGTCGTTGCACTGCCAGCTTGGTCTGTATCACAGGTATCCCAGCATGCTTTGTAGAGCAAATCAGTCGCTTCTAACACACAATGAAAGGGAGCAAATTTCTGGTCACGTCCATCGGCGTATAGCTGGCATGCACAGTTTTGATTAATTTTGGTGATTCAAATAGGCTGGTTTTCCTTTCCCTTCAAATGAATAAATGAATAGCTTAAATTTGAGTACATTGATTGAAAGGAACAAAACATGTACTGAACACCGGCCTTTTCAAGTTTAGGGAGACCTGTGGGTACCAATAAAACCCATTTTCCTTCAGATATCTGGGACCCCTTTAAAAATGGCCCTACCAACTGTTCCCTCACCAAAATTTATTCCACAGTTGGAGCACTTTTTAGCCTCCTTCTGAAGAAGCCATGCCGACATGGTTGGTATCCAGGGATGCAATGGTTGCTTTATGTTGTCTGGTCTCTCAAAATGCCACTACGTTTGTGTAAACTTTTAAAAAATTAGCACACTGGAGATCTCGAGCTCCGCTTTTAGAGTGTCTGCAACATACAGGCCTTTGCAGTGACTCGGCTTTGATTCCAGCCTGCGGCCCTTCGCTGTGTGTCACACCTCCCCTCTCTCCCCACTTTCCTTCCTCTCTGGCCACACTATAGTAAGGTTAAAAGCCCTAAAAATAATATATACAAAAAACAGTGGACCAAAGCGTCTTAAAGACAGACAAAACACAAAGGCAACAGGTTGTAGCAGTGCAAAAGTACAGTACTGTGCAAAAGTCTTAGGCCACCTTCAACTTTGTTATTACAAAAGTAAAACCAGAACATACAGGAAACATGTATGCAGTATTAAAAACACAAATATTTCAGAATAAAACAACTTGAGCAGGCTAAAGTTGCAGATATTTAGTGAGGCCTCCCTTTCCGCTCAGCATGTCTTGAGCTCTCTTGGACAGACAATATGAGATTTACAACACTAATCACGACATGTTCAGCTCAGTATTGTTATTATTATTATTTGTTATGCTTGTATGATTCCATGTTTCACACTTTATATTGACTTCAGTCTGAAGAAGCTGTTTTAGTTTGACTCTTTTGGGGTTTTAATGCATTGCACATGGTCTCAGCATTCTTTCTATCTTTGTAAAGGGGCTGAAAAATAAATGTATATATAGATCCTCATAACAACAAAACAATGTTGGCCTTAGACTTTTGCACAGTACTTTAACTGACCCTTGACTAAGTCCCAAACCCCGGTTACTGATGCTACTGTGTCAAGCTCTCCATTCTTTAATAATGATAAATAAAATAATAAAAACAATAACAGGCCAATTTGCCATTAAAATTTGGTTGCTTTTTTAAACAGTGGGTTTTGTTTTTTGTCCTCAATTGAGATATTTATAACTTCACTTTTAGCTAATCCTACAAACTCATGTAGTCATTAAATGTGCTGCTTGGCTGCGGCAATACATTTAGGTTACTACTGTCAATAGGTGCTAACTATGACTGAATAATCTCTGTTCATTTAACACACATTTAGTGTGAAAGAGGGTTTTTTTTAAGTGTTCTTCCAGTGATCATTGACATCGTTTTGCTTTACTCAGGGGCCTCAAGGGCCACAGGGAGTCCAAGGGGAGAGAGGACAGATCGGAGAAGGTCTCCCCGGACCAAAGGTGAGTCAGTGTCTTTTGTGTCTCAGGCTATTAGGAGGCTCAAGCACTCAAACCAGTTAAAAGCTTTGAACCCTCTTGACTCCTTCTCATGAATTCACCTTCAATCCACCCACCGACCCACTGAACAAAGGCCCCGTCTGGCCTCCAGATTCCAGGACGTGATGACAGGAAATTGACAACATGTAAAGTTTCAAGTGATGATAACACAACACAGAAGTTCCATAAGTTCATATCCAGCATACGGTGTAGCATGGCTCTCATTAGCTCACGGTATGATCGAGGACATGAGAACATGCCGGTGCAGAGCGGCAGATGCACTGATGATTCGGGAAAATAGCCAGGACACTTGTCGACGTGACAGAGTGAGTGAGTCACCGAGAGAGGAAAGAATGAGTCTGTTCCTGTGTCTGTCTCCCCTCAGGATGTGCCGACACAAAAACACACACACACCGTCGCTCTCAAACACACACTCACAGGTGCATACTTGCTCTTAACCCAAAGATTAGACACGTTCCCTACCACCATATGTTCCATTTTCTTTTATTTTGTGACTTCATCATTATTTTCCTTACCTCATTATTTTCTGTTTTTTAATAGCTTCAAAAGAAGCTGTTTGTGTTTTTCCACATCACTCGAGATGCGGCTTCCATGCCAAAATTCATGGCAGACATCCCTGAAATGTACAGTTTCTGGGCGAAAAAAATAGAGCCATTCAGCTCCACCTTGAAGTGCAGACGAGAACCTGAAATAGCATTACAGGAGTAAAATTACAAGTATTATCAAACAGTTAAATGACTCAATAAAATGTGAAAAATCCAAATAATTTGAGACTTTCTCATTTAATGTCAGACCAAATGCAGTACTTAAATTCAAATTTAAGTAATTCAATTCAAAATATGTGATATGATTTGATAACCATTGACTCAGGCCTCTGCTTGAAAATTAAATGCCCAAAATAAATATAGTATTTCTCTGCAACTACAAGGTCTAAATAAATAATCCTGGTATCATAATAAATGTAACACTTGTGAGATTTTTGCGATCGTGTAAGCATCAGAATGTACTTGGCCTGAGTAAATTCAGAAATAAGACAGCAAATGAAAGATTTGACCTCAGTCGAACAAAACTTTACACTTTTAGAGTGAATATCGATTTGGAATTAAGCAGTTTCTATCAAAAATGTATTGCAAACCATATCACAGCACCTGAACGTTACCTGTGCATACACTGATGCGCATAAAGTAAAGCAGAGCAAATTCAGAGAGATTTTAGTTGTGACTTGTAAAGGTGGAATTTCAGAATTGGCCATTTTAGGGAGATTTTTGTGCCATCTGTTCCTTTCAGGTAACTATAAAACTCATTTAATGTCACTTACATTTCACTTAAGGTGTCCATCTAAAAACAACTGTTTTTGGCTTTATTTGGAAATATCAGTCAGTCAGATCTTTACACATATTCCCATGCAAGGAAAACCATCATAAATAGAAAGAATCAGTAGGTTAATATTTACTTACATTGTCATTTCTGGTTATTGAGCAAAATAACTAAAATGTCAGAAACCAGCATAACTGCAGCATTATACACAGTGTGCGCCCCAAAGCGTGAAAAAATTTGTACCAAGAGCCCGTGGTCATGATGATCCAGGCATGTAACAGCTTTGACTCACGACCTCACTATTTCTGAAACTCTATCAGCGTTAATGTTCCTCCAGATGTGAAAAGTCATTCATCACAGTTCCTTTAATGCTTTCTGATTTTGAACAGTAATAGCTGAGTTCAGTTAACGCGCAGATATCTTTGCACATCTCCCCCAAAGCCATATCATCTCTGTGAGATAACACACCGCTCTTTAAACGAACACCATCAAATTCCTTTGTTGTTTTGATAATAAAAGCAGACAATTAAGTGTCATTAAGATAATGGAATGTTTTTCGGTGATGACATATGTAATCATTTTTTGGCAACGATACAACACGAACAGAGAGGCCTTGCATGAGAAAATGCATAACTATAACTCAGGTGAAAATCATACTTTTTCCACCTCCCTCATACCTTCATCTAATTTATCATTTGTCGACTTGTCTTTTCGGTGGTAACAGCTAGTTTCCAGCCCTGAACAGGAGGCAGCGATCTCGCGCCCTTAGATTGGCCTCGAGGGTGCTCATTTTTTCCTCAACAGGAGATTTGACCGCGGACTCGCAGGTGCCGTTTTTGTTCCTCGGTCTTCACATGACGTGTTTCGACAAGCCCCGAATTCACAGGAGCTCAGCAGCAATATTACCCTTTTTCCACATCATTAGCAGCCCAGCTTGTGTGCCAAAATGAGAGATCACAGTGTTATGACAATACATCCATGCTTTTTTGAAGCTGCCATGCAAATGCAGCATTACTATGCTAATCAGTGTACTTCAGTGTCTGTCACTGTATTTCTCTTGTCCTTGGATGACCTTGGACGACAGGGGAATGTTCTCAAGGGACTTATCTGCAGAGACGTACACAGCCAGGCATTATGCTGCAACTCTTTTCACTCTACTTACTGTCAACTTGAATTACTGCTTTAATCCGTCTCTGTATTTATATTCCTGCTTTTTCTGTTTTCATACTTAAAGATTCTCTCCAGACACATTTTTAAGAGAAGTACACTACTCTGTCTTCTCATTTAAATGGTCAGTAACCCCGACTTTTACAAAAGAGACAAGGTTAAAAACACACCTACTCCTCTTCCCCTGTGTAATATGGAGAATTTGAGATGCCACCACAAATGGCCAGGAAATACACAATGAGCAGTTTACACAGTGCCAACCGCAGCATGTTTATGTTCCCTGAACCCTGTGTTCCCTCAAATCCATATGTTCCTTCAGTGCCACGTTCCCTCAGATCCCTATGTTGTCTCGGCCCGATGTTCCCTCACCTGTATGTTGTCAGTCTGCAGACATCTTTTCATTTATAGTTGTAGCTTACTAATGTATGAAAAATGGTTCCAAAGGTACTAAAGATACCATTCACAACCTTTCACAATGAAAAAAATATATGCATACCGACCTGAACCTCACCAACCTGCTGGTGGAAACGCCACATAGGTTACATACTCTGGCTTTAAGGAAGCCAAGCTGAGTCTTCCCATGTGTGTTTCATAGTCTGATTTTGGCAGCATACTGTTACTGTCATATAACGCTTTTACTGAACGGGCTGGAAAACACTTCAAGGGGTTTCGAAACATCATGTTACTTGAAACAGGGAGCTGAAATCATTCTAGCAAACTTCCCTTTTTTTCATTTTGTGCGTGTCTCCCTTTTTTATCGTTCTGGGTCCATTCTCCATGTTCACACGCTTTTCTGTGTCCGTGAAGGCAGCGCAGGCAGATTTCTTTCGGAGTTGTTTTTTTTCCCTCTGCAGCAGTTTGAGGAGAATGAGTCGCAGGGTGGATAATTGATCCGTCAGTCCAGTCAGAGCTGATCAGATCAGGTCGATGGTTGAGAGGAGGAGAGTAGAGGCGAGTGATGCAAACTTGTAGACCCTACAAGAATAACAAATAAGCCTCGCTCTCACTGCGCCTGCCAGTCTGCTGCTTGGTCTGTGCCCAGAGTATCTTTGCATTCCAAGAGTGTGGTGCAGTACATAACCAAACTGGATATAAATATATATATGTATTCTAACAGTGCTCCTCACCAGTGACCCTGCTCCAAAAATAGAAATTCTGTTTGTGGCGGTGGATGTTTTGTTAGCGGCTAGCTGCTACAAATTATGTGTGAGAAACCCTGTAAATATTCTTTGTACCCTTTTGCATTTTGATAACAGAAGGATTTTATAAAATCAGTGAGTTAATTAAAAGCGTGACATGGATGCGGAGATGCACTTTAGCTATTTTATGATGTCTGCCAACAGTTTTGACGTTCTGCTCAACTGGATCCAGCCCAGTGTTGCTCACGCTGGGACACAAACATTTATACAGGATCCCCACGGAGACCTAGAAGTCTTTTAAAAAAAAGCCTTGAATTTAATACCCTCAAAATAAGGCCTTAAAGAGTCTTACATTTGTAAACAGAATCCTGAATTTTGTGACAAAGATCTTACATTTTTTGAATTTCACAGTGACAGTTCTCAGCACACGTCCTGCTGTGTTCTGATGTTATTTATCAGACTGTCCATGATGGTCGCTTTATTTACTGTCCTCCTGCCATCATCCCAGGCTCTCTGCTCTGTGGGCCGAGGCGGTACATTCATAAAATGTCCCAGAAACACCCCTGTTATCCTGTGGCCCAGTGTCCAGTGTGACAGCAGGTCCTGTATCCACTCATGTTGGCGACCACGTTCCTTCACCTTCCTTAAATTTCATTCTAGGTGGTATTAAAAAGTTTTTAAAAAGTGAAGTCAACAAAAAAAGTTTTAAAAAATGAAAAGTTTTCCAGCTGCGTGCCATAAAAAGGAACTGAAATGACATCATTTCTGTCATGTGACACACATCAAAAGTGTCAGTCGCCCCCTACCATAAATCTGGCTTCAGTGTTCGTTCTGTCTGTAGTTTTGCAGCTTGATGACAGATCACTCTCTTAATTTGACATTTCTGGGAGGTCCAGAGAAGACCTCCCCCTTCACATTAGGAATGCCGAAACAGCCCGCTAAAGTCTGCAGATTCTTTACATCAGTTTATAATGCAAATGTCGACCATCTGAGGGGAGGCAACCAACAAGAAACAAACATCCTGGGGTGAAGGGGTCTTTAAAGTCACAAGAGAAACTTGTAAGAAGTCACAGCGCCTTTGAAGAGCATTGTGTTGGTTTCTGCGGTAACACTCTGCAGTCCCAGTATACCCACGCTTGGTGCCAAAACTATCAGGCAGTAAAATGTTTGTCTGGATACTGTCTCCGTAAACAGCGCGGTCCATCAGCCTCAGCCCGAGCTCGACATGTAGACATCAACATAAACAAACCTCAATCAGAAAACACATTGGGCTTCTATAGTTTTTTGTGTACTGGACGATTCATGTGGATATCAGATTATGTGATTATCCGTCATACATCCTCTCACGCTGTCATTTTTATATACACTATAGAGGCGATAACTTGTGTGTGTCTTCACAGGGAGAGCGAGGCTCTGAGGGGCCACGGGGGCTCAGAGGACAGCCAGGCGCTGGAATCAAAGGAGAGAAGGTAGAGTACAGAGCGGCTGTAAATAAGACGGCTGGCTGAAATGCTTTCACACAGGCGTGAAGATAAAGCCAGAGTCCTGTTCCAAGAAGGCCAAGAGTTGGCAGAGTCACCAGTGAAAGCATTCAGCGTGCTGTTATATATGAGGTCACAGTCTACAGGTGATGAATCAAGGTTAAAGCCTGGAGAGTGTAGGAGGAGTGCAGCTTCACAGTTTTGTGCTGATGAATGTGAGAAAGCTGGCTCTGCACTGACATGGTCACACAATTACAGAAAGGTGTTCTCTCTACCTTTCAGGATGTCTCTGCAGATCACTGCAGCCATCTGGTAATCTTCTAACCCACGAGCGTCGACGGAACATGACATGAGCTGATTTAAAATGTGTTTTAAAGTTACATAATTCAGCTTATGTCACTGGAATATGACGTTAACATTCGGGAATGAATAAAAATGTTTCCCCGCAGAAAACATGGGTCTTTTAAACCATAAAGTTTTTTTTTTTTGTTTTTTTTTTACATGGGAGTTCCTGACCCAGATTGTGCTGACAGCTTTACTGTAGCCGTGTGGAGAAGTTCATCACAGATAATTGCAATGTTTTTGTGTGGTAATGACAAACCGGTGCCTACGGGGGTCTCTGTGCATTAACATCACACATTTATGACGTTAATGTTGCATGGCAGATAATGGCAGATGAAAAGGCAATTGTCATCAAGTTTTTTTTGTACAAAAGGAATTTACTACACAACAGTATAAATCCGTCACCGAGCCAAAAGGAAATGCACAAGATCTTGGCAGAGACTCATTTACAGTTGGATGCTTTCCACATGTGATAAATCAAGATCCCAGTTGGCATGTGAGGTTGATGCACTGTCATTCAATCAACACTTACATGTTGTTATCATCATTAACCTCCAGTCCTATCTGATCCTGTAGGGGGATTTTGGTGCTCCAGGTCTTCCAGGGCCGCTCGGCCTCCCAGGAGCTGGCATACAGGGCGAGAAGGCAAGTACTTAAATAAAATGATTGGTTTCGAATCTTAACTGCCATACAATTATAGTTTTGCATGTTATTCCTGAACGTAAATGCCATATCGATCTAATTTGGGGACTGTGGAAAAATTACTGGGGTGCAGCGGAAGGTTGAAACTCGTGTTTTGCTTTTTATAAAACAAGATTTAACAAACAGCCGGGGGACAAGTTCCCTTGTGGGTAATAAGACAGAATGACTTCTCTGATTGATTGTATCCCTTTTTTTAACTGCCCATCATGAGACAGTGTTAACCCTTAGAAACCCAGATTGACATCAGTTTTCTTGTGCTGTGTTCAGATGCCTTTTTTCTGTGAAACCCTTGATTAAGTTTTTAAGATTAGGTTACAGAAAAAAGCACACATTTAGCTTTACTTTTTACTAATTACTTGGCCTGATCATTGGGCCTTATGCCTGTATTTATGAAAGAAACCAAACCTATTTGCTCAGGTTCCAAAGGGTTAAAGGAATGTGATACTAAATTTGTACTAATACAAGACAGTACAGCTGGCACAGGTTTCCTACAGATCCTTAAAAAGTCTTTATTAAATGAAGGCATTAAATTCATTAAGTTATCTAAAAAAAAATACAATAGACATTTAGACAAAAGTAGTACTTTTTCTTGTTTCATATTTTTTTTCTCAAATTTTTGTAGGCTAATTGTAAAATTGGTCTAAAATTGAATTCCGAGTGGCATTAAAAGTTCTTAAAATCTAACATGCTGTAGAAACCCTGAAGCAGACTACGTTCAATGACTAATTTATTATAGAACTAAGTGTAGTATTTTTCAGACTTGACCACCATGCAGTCATTTTCATACAGTCCCTTAGCAATCCAGTTTTACTTAGTGTGATTTTTAATGATTGGCTTCTGTTTTAATCACTGCATCCATCCTTTCTTGCAGGGCGTGGAAGGACCAAGGGGGCCACCAGGGAGCAGAGGCCCACCAGGAGAGGGCTTTCCTGGACCCAAGGTTTGAACATACACTCATTATGTTGTTTAGTTTGGTGAATTAATTCTTTCAGGGGCTCAGAAATCAATGCTGCTCCTGCACCAAACATTAGCAACAGTAAGTGGATGTTTTCTCACACAGGGAGACCAAGGTTTGCCGGGCGAGGTTGGCGCCCCAGGAGAGAGAGGGGCTGGAGACCCTGGAGCCAAGGTCAGTCAAAGCAGTTCATATTTTTACAGTATTGTACATTAACCAATCCGTAAGCTGACACAGATGCATGAATGTGTCCTCAGGGTGAGCCGGGGTCACCGGGAATGTCTGGTTTGCCCGGTCTGCCGGGGGAGGACGGAGCTCCTGGACAGAAGGTCGTTAAACTTACCACCTACTGTATGTCTGTTTGCACCGATGTCAAGCTCTTAATGCAGTAATGGAGTAATGCATCATGAATGTTTGTGTCTGTAGGGTGAGCCGGGACCTGTAGGTCTCAGAGGGCCAGAGGGGGCAGCTGGAATTGGCACCCAGGGTGAAAAGGTGAAAAAAAGTGACGTTTCTTGCCCTTTTTTGGGCATGCTTTGCACTCTTTGCTGACTTATATATAATAAGTAGAGTCACTGCTATCAGACTAATAACTGTATTCCCAATGTGATTTTTAAGGGTGACCAAGGCCAAAGAGGAATTAGGGGCTTAACTGGTCCACCTGGCATTGCTGGACCCTCGGGACCAAAGGTGAGGAGCTGTTAAGCTTGATTAGCTATTGAGCAATTCCAATTAATTTCTTTGCAATGAGACTCTGTCCGCGGCCTGCTGAAAGGGCATACAGTGGTAAGGAATTACGAGAAAAGTTGAGTTATGAGTTATTGATTGTAACTGCTTGTCTTGTTTAAATCTTCTTCAGGGAGAACCAGGAGCACAGGGAAGGTTGGGTTTACCGGGTCCTCCAGGCCGTTTCGTCTCCGGGCCGAAGGTGACTACTCCCGGTCTCCTTTAGTGATATTAGAAAACTGTGAAAGCCTATTTCGTTTGCACATTTACACAAAACAAGTGATTCTGATTGTTCCAAATGCTGTAAAAACAAGTTTTTCCACAGTCACCATACTCTTCATTTCAGTTGTTTTTTCGAAAGGGTTGAAAGTGGAAGAAACTCTTGGCAGGAGTGACAGTTTTCACTGGTAACACAGCAGGCTGCTCTCACAAACTGTTCATATGTTTTCCAAGAAACGTGTTCAAACCTGTGTGAACTTTGACGAAACTTTGAGGCATCAATACATCCTCACAGTGATTGTTTTCCTAAATTATAGTAACTTTACTTGCCTAAATCTAACCTCCAGGGCTGATTTTTTATCATGTAACTGTATATTAACCCTTTAACACTCACACTAAGAAATTCCTTTGCAAAATATATATGCAACGTTATAGACTATAGAATATGTTAACAAAATGCATTCATTTCTTTTTTTTTAAAAAATCGAAATATAAAAGTGACTTCACGCAAAAAATAATGAAAAAAATAAATAAAAATATTTAGATATGAGTAAAAGAAGAATCTAGTTTTAAAAAATCTGTATAAAATATATGGTAAAAAAACAAATTGTCAAAGTTATAAAATAAAAATCAGAAAATGAAAGTAACTTCATAAAATAAACAAACAGAATAAATGAATATAAAAAATAAACAAATGAAAATAAATACAAATAATAACGAATCTAGTAATAAAATCTGTTTTGAAATGTAAAAAAATAGTCAATTTAATATGATAAAAATGGAATTGAATAGAATTACAGTATAATGAAATAAGTAAAATGCATTGTATAAAAACATCTAAATAAAATGAAATTGGGTTTTGCTGAATTTTTAGTAAAGCAATTGGATTGCAAAAAATGTCCACCATGCGGTTGCAATTCCTGTTAAAGGGTGAGGATACCGTACGAAACTGTTGAGCGTGCAGGATATCATACGACCCGTTCCACGAGAATACATTAAACACAGTGACGTCATGTCAGCAGCAGTTCAGAACAAAAGAAAAGTTTGTACCTCTTTTTCCAAACAGGTGCATGAGAGAGGGACGAGCAGGACACGACTCAGGGAAAAATTAACACACACTGCAAAAACTTGCAAAGATCATTACTTTTATGCAACATTTTGATTCAGTGTTTCTTGTACCAAAATGTTGTATTAAAATATTGATTTTTGCAAGTTAGAAAATGTTTTTTCTCCAAGTTATGGCAGCAGCAGTGGAAGTATGGAAATCCTTTACCTAATTGTGTCTTCTGGCACAGTGTTTCCAGGAAGTGTCATTGTTGGCACCGCTGTCGCAAAGGAAACAAATGACTTATAATTATACTTTTTGGTAAATGGGCATGGCGACTAATAGCTACCAGGGGAGGCACATTGGTTGAAGCACTTCCTCTTTTCAGTGAGAGCGAGGCTCATGGAGAACCGATCCAAACATTGACGGCGTCATTATTCTAATGCCATGACATTGTGCAATCAACGTTTAATTCATCACGATAACTTAAGTCTCCTCTTCGCTGATTTTTGTTCCATCTGGTCTCGTCAACGAAAAGATCTCATTTTACTTCGTCAACATCTTGAGGGTCTTGGGAGTTTATGGGGTCTGATCAGGGGCCCACAACTCCCTTTTGTCCCATGTTTTGTGGGCCCCAACTGTTTCATGTATAGCAATGCATCATATTATATAATCTCATCACAGGGTTTGTTTGTAAAATCTTAATCTGCAAAGTAGATTTATCTGCCAAATAAGTATATTTGAGAACTAATCACAATATTAGCCTTTGTATGGGATGATAAGTTAATTAGTGCTCATGTGTGTTTTAGGGTGATCTTGGCCCAGGTGGTCCTCCTGGTCCGATTGGGGAGACTGGATACGGACTTCCTGGCCCAAAGGTAACACTGAGTATTAACCTCGATTCTAAAACGCAACAATGTGTTTGTAACTTGGATGATTGCGTGTTGACACACACTTGAAGCATGTTGTCATAGCTGAACAGTCTATGTTTGGAAAATCAATTATCGGGTGGATTTAATGAGAGGCAGATCCAGCAGCACATGTGCGTACTTTCATCATGGGAATCGTTTCCCAGCATCCAGCAGGAACAGAGAAGACGTCAACATTTGTTCATAAGAAATTCAAATCATAAAATGCTACAATATGTTTTGCTGTTCTAACTTTCCCCTGTTTTGATGTATTGCACAAAAGTTAAAATACAGAAGCACAAACGGAGCAGACAGCACATGTGTCTGTTTCAACATCCACATTCCTCTTCACTTTCCTTTGAACGTCTATCTGTGAATCATTAAGTGTCTTTTGTGTGACTGAGTTATTGACCGATTTTCTCTGTAGGGTGACCGTGGAGACTCAGGTCCTACGGGTCCTGTTGGTCCCAAAGGAGACGGCTATCCGGGCCCCATGGTGAGGAACTGATTAAAAGCAGGACATGCCCATTTGTCTGCATATAAATCTGTTCGTTTGTACACAGCACATTTAGTCGTCCGTCCATCTGTCTTCCTGATTCTGCCCATCAGTTCCAGCCGTACATCAATCCATGAGACATTTATTACCAAAAGTTACAGTACCTGACCCTCGTATATCCTTGATGAGGACCATAGCAAGGAGACGCAGGAGGGCAAATTCAGAGCAAAGGATGGGTTGGTAGGCGTTTATGTGGCTTCTGAGGAGGAGATTAGTTCAATTTTAAGATTATTAAAAGTGTAAGTATCATTATTGTTTGTTTGCCACAGAGCTTAATTTGTGCTAATTCCAGTGGAAAAATCCCGTAGGCTTTTCGATGAGGGAGCCAGGGCGACGTTAGCCTCCAGTTGTACAGAAAAACATCGTCCCTAGGACAGTTTAAAACTCACTAATGAGCAATTTGTGTCTAGTTTGTTGGGGAGGCTATGTGCCATACTGTTTCTTGGCAAAGACTAGTCATTTCCTGGAGCTTTCTAGCAAAAACCTGAACTATTCCTTTAATATTTTTACCCTTTCTGAGAGTGTACTCTACGTTGATGCCGTGTGTTGTTTAGGGCCCTCCTGGTCTGCCTGGACTTCCAGGAGAACCCGGCCTAGAAGGAGTTGGCCTCCCTGGACCAAAGGTGAGAAACTGGACTTGTCAGACCAAAAATAATGTTTGCAAAGTGAGTGCATGTTTGTAGCAATGAGAAAGCATTACAGCGTGATGTGATGTATTACCTGGAATGATAAAGATGGTTCCTTTGTCAAAATCAGGAGCGTAACACTTCACCTCACGTTAAGACTTTTGCAAAATGAACCTCCACTGTAAAAAAAAAAAAAATTTTAAAAAAACAGAGGCGAAGCAATTGTCCAATACCGTAAGATCAATTTCAGAGTGTTTGAATGTGCGCTGAAGATAAGTGAAAGTATCTCCCCAGTGAAAGATGTGGTCATTTGTTCGAGGAAACTAATTAAAGGAAACGAGGTTTTACTCAGCACAGGAGTTCATTTATTTGATGGATTGTGAATTGCTGTTTTATAAGTGTTCATATATCTTTGCAGGGCGATGTTGGTTTCCGAGGACTGCCTGGTTTACCGGGACCTCCAGGCGAAGGCCTCCAAGGACCTGTGGTACAACATAACTTTTACTTTTTTTTTCAGATTTGACATTGCAGTTCTTCAAACTACAGTGACTTCAATTTAGACTTTTCATTTACCTTTTATAAGTCGAAAAAAAGCAGCCTGTCTTCTGCTTCTGCAAACACGAGTCAAGGACAACATTGCAATGTGTTTACTTATGCAGAAAGCCTGCTGTAATTTTATTTGACATACAGCCAAACAGTCGTGATTGAGTCATATTCTCTGAAGGATTACGTCTTTGCTGGAGTCAAAGAGTTCCAGATTGGAAGAACGAGTGCTTCATCTTGTGCGTGAACGTGCCCACCACAGGGGCCGTATATTCTAAAGCTGCCAGTTCATTTGTTCGGGGGATTTATCCTGATTTTCCTCGCAGCTCTCTGACACATTGGTGCAGAGTGTGAATCTCAGCAGACATACTTGTCTGATGAGAAGCAGGCCTGACTGCAGCAACACCCAGCACCCATATGTCCCCAGATATCCCGTCCAGAGTCCCTGCAGGCTTCAGAGCAGCGTTTCTGCAGGTCTGGGCGCTGTCACACTCATGCAGAGGTAGGCAGGATTTAATTGGGGACTTGACTGCCGTCATGTTGGCAGACTCCAGCCCTCGTCCATATTGAGAGAATAATGATGATGTCAGAAAGTCATGACTCAGTATTATGAGACACAGACAGTCCTCACCTCCAAATGCTTTTTTCCTAGAAATATGACAAGCTGTTTTATAATGTGACAAATTCGTTCTAAATCTGTTCAAGAAAGAGGAATCACTGGGCACACATGCGTGATACATGGCTGGTCTGTTGTGTAACGTGCTCAGTCAACTCAAGTTTGATTTATGTAGCAAAAGTAGAGTTGCAAGGATGTTGTTAATGGATGTTTAAAGGATCAGAGCAGATTTTCCTAGTTTGAGGTTATTACATGTGATCCATCCAGTAATTATGAGACATCTGACTCATTTTGAAGTCGTATTGAGTCAGTCATCTATTCTGGAAGCTGTAAACATTTAACAATGTTGACAAAAAGGGCCAGCAGTGAGGCAGTTTTATCATATCAGTACTTCTAAAGTGACGTAGTAAATGTACGCACTGACACTGTGAGGAGGAGGGGACGGTGGATGGCGTGACAGCTAGACGCGACATCAGCTAAGCTGCAGACCACCGTTTCACTGCTCAAATGTGATGCTTACTGCCTCTTCTGTGCTGCAGGGTAACCCTGGACGGCCTGGCCCTCCAGGGCCAACAGGGCCACAAGGACAAGGAGTTCAAGGACCAAAGGTTGGCTAGCTATATTCTTACAAAAAAAATCAAGTATCTGCCCTGCACATATTAAGTATTAAATGTATGTGTGTGATTCAGGGTGAACAGGGGGCTCAGGGCGTGACGGGGCCGAGGGGGATGCCTGGAGAAGGCTTCCCTGGAGCTAAAGTGAGTCACCATGTTGTCCTCGAGTATTTGAATGTGCGTTTGTGTGCATGTATTATTATTTGATTGCTTACATTTCGCCATTCCATGTGCATCAGGGTGACCGCGGCTCAGCAGGGGAGAGAGGACTGAAGGGAATCAAAGGGGATCTGGGAGATCCTGGAACCCCGGGACTTCCTGTGAGTTACATTATATGTCCATTAACTGCATGCTGCTTTATGGGATTGATGTTCTTACCCTTGTAATCAGTCACCTGAGCAAATATTTGTCTAGTTAATAGAATTTAAAATGTGTTAAATTCATGACACCTTTACAGTAATATATATCTACTTTTTATATTCTCATCTTAGGGTCGCCCTGGTGTCAAAGGTGAAGCCGGCCTCACTGTGAGTCTTCTCTTTCTGTCATCTGCTTTTTCCAGCAGTGAAATGTAAATATGTATATATACTCAAGTACTGTACTTAGTGGGTAAATAAGGTATTTTTCTAAATAGGCCCTGTTTACCCATGTTTTTGTATCTAAGTGACTAATGGAGACAACATTTTTTAATATCGGTGTAGTGTTGAAAGAGACCACTGCAATGTAATCCTTGCAAGTAATTAAGCACCGGCAGTTAAGCACCAACTAAACGTGCTTGTTTTTGCTACTGACAGGCTCAGATTGTTATTCTAAGTGCATGACAACATTTTGGAAAGGATCCCTACAGAGGTCGACCTCTTTCAAAGGGTAAGATCCTTTTTGTTACACCAGATGCAGCCAAACACGCCAGACTCCATTTACATAAACAGCCATTTTATCATCATAAAACCAACTACATTCAAAGTCACGAAAGCAAAATAGAACTTACAGAAAACATCTTGGTTTGTTTCTCCACTGTTCCTACAATCACCAGCTCTAGTTGATATGAAATAAACCCTTAATTCACTCAGTTAGATGTGGAAATATGCAGGCTCGCACCCTTCAATCACTGTTTATCTAAATGAAGTATGTCTGTAGGGATCTTTTTCAGAAAGTTGTCAGACATTTATAACAGTCTGAGTCTTTCAGTGGCAAAAAAGTACTTTTAGTGGATGTAAATAAACGGTGCTCTATTGACTAGAGACCAGGAACCAGGCTTTACATTGCAGCCTGTTTCACAGCTGCTTGCTGCAGAGGTCTTGCCTTTTACTCGACCAGTTTCAAACACTGTTGTCCCCATTAGACACAAAATAAGGAAAAATAGAGTCCAGGTTGGAAAATACCAAAGTTACCCCTTAAGTACAAGTTAAAGATGCTTGTACTTTACCTGAATATTTCATTTTATGCTACTTTATACTCTGGTCTACTACATCTGAGAGGTAAATATTGTACTTTTTACATTACGTTTGTCTGACACTTTAGTAACTTTTCAGATTACATTTTTTTCACACCTTTCGTGTCTCCAAATTTAGCGATTCCGAATTTGAAAGTTTCTGATAAACCGCAGGATAGCGTGTTCCTTAAAAATACTGCTATTTTTACATAATTAAAGGATCTGAATGACTTTTTCATCAGTTACTGCTCATGTTTATTTATACACTCACGCTGTGTTGGTGTATTCATTTCAGAGAGAGGACATCATTCGGATGATCAAAGAGATCTGTGGTAGAGTATCTTGTGATCTTTGCAATATTTATTTCCCTTCTCAGTATTGACTTCATGTTATAAGAGGAGACTGAGTTTCTGCATCGAAGCCACTGTCTCATCCTATCTGTGAATCAGTAGATCAGATTCCACACTGTGAACCTCGTCAAAGTGACATTTCAGCCATGATCTCATACGCTGCTGTGATGTGATTCCAGGATGTGGGATCAAGTGTAAGGAGAGGCCCATGGAGCTGGTGTTTGTCATTGACAGCTCCGAGAGCGTGGGCCCAGAGAACTTTGAGATCATCAAGGACTTTGTGAACGCACTGGTGGACCGGGTCACGGTGGGCCGTAACGCCACCAGGATCGGCCTGGTGCTCTACAGCCTGGAGGTGAAGCTGGTGTTCAACCTGGCGCGATACGTCACCAAACAGGACATCAAGCAGGCCATCAGGAACATCCCATACATGGGAGAGGGCACCTACACCGGCACAGCCATCCGCAAAGCCACCCAGGAGGCCTTCTACACTTCACGCGTGGGAGTCAGCAAAGTGGCCATCGTGATCACCGACGGACAGACGGACAAGCGAGAGCCCGTGAAGCTGGATATCGCCGTGCGAGAAGCACACGCTGCCAATATCGAGATGTTTGCTCTGGGGATTGTGAACACATCTGACCCAACACAAGCTGAGTTCATGAGAGAGCTCAATCTGATCGCCTCCGACCCCGACAGCGAGCACATGTTCCTCATTGATGACTTCAACACCCTGCCAGGTTAGAGGAACTCTTTTTTGGTTACACTGCATCAATACTAGTGCAGAGATACGAGATTATTGCATAAATGATTAGCTTATATTGGTACCTGCTCATGTGTTGGCTAAGAAATGTCTCAACACAAATGTTAAATAAAGTTAGGAGTAATTTGTGAGCTCTAAAGATGCTGGTAGGCTGGTTTCTTTTAACTTTAGACAGAACCATGTTTTCTGTTTCCACCTGTTTCCAGACTATGTGCTAAGCTTAGATAACCACGTACCAGATTTGATTTAATATTAATGTAACCATAGAAACTCACTATAACTGTACTCTTGTGGCGAGCGGCGATTCTTGTCCTCCCACCTGCCCCACACCTACCGCACTGCGCAAGAGGAGAGCGGAAGAGCCGTGGACTGCGATTACTCTCTTCATCTCTCTTTTTCCCTGATGGTCTGAATCAGTCGATATATTTGGCAGCTTATAGAAATGATCTCAAAAATTGAAATAGGAGAGAGATGGCAGCACTGTTGACCAGATAATACACAAGATGAAAGTTCACGAAAAACTTATTGGCAATCTATCCAATCATTTTCGAGACATTTCTCTAATGTGAACCTCATGGTTGCCCTAAAGAAAAGTCTGGGAATACTGCAGTCGGTAGGACACGTCCTCTGCAGAGCGTTAACGTCTGTAGGAAATGTCATTGCAATCTATCCGATAGCTGTTAAGATATTTCAGTCTGGACCATAATGGTGGACCCTCTGTTGCCATCTCCCGCTAGCCTGGCTAAAAAAAATCTCTATCAGTCTCAAGAGACAACATGTCCTGTGTCCCTGGCTCTGACTTCTCCTCTCTTTGTCTCTCTGTCTCAGCGCTGGAATCCAAGCTGGTCAGCCAGTTCTGTGAGGACGAGAACGGAGCCCTGATATATAACAGGATAACTAACGGCTACAACGGCTATGGAAACAACGGCTACAATGGATACAATGGCAACAGGAATGGCAACAATGGGAACTATGTGGTCGGTGGCTATGGGTACCGACCTGTGACTGAGAAGGAAGTCGTGAGCGGTCGACAGAGCGGCACCAGCACTGGCACCAGCGCTCAGAGCCACGGAGGCCGGGTAGAAACCACCCAGCAAGGCAGCAAAGGATCCAGCACAGCACATGTATGAAACACAGGAGTGTGTGATCATTATGAAAATGTAACCATCGCACTGTTTAACGCTGTTGGCTGGTTTTGTCACCATCAGGGAGGAGGAGGGCAGCATGTGTTCACTGAGACACAATTTGGAAGAGAGCGAGGGGACACATTTAACCGCAACACCTCAGACGACGAGGACTCATCCAGCACCCAAGGCTCCTCCTCATCTTCATCATCATCATCTTCTTCATCATCTTCTACAAGAATAACCACATCATCCTCAGGTGTATCCATACAGCACGTGCCTGCACCAAAGCCAGCTCTTCCCAAAGGTACAGACGGTGCAGTTTGCTCTTACACTTTTTATAATTGTCTCTGATAGTCACGCAGAGACATGACACCGTCACACTCACATTCACAAAACACAGCCACAACAGTTTCATAGTAATTAGAGGAAACAAGTGAAGCTGCTTCCTGTGAATGATGCAGGAACTCTTCAGGCAACACAAATAAAATGAATCATACCCTCAGGTTCTATTAGAAACAAACAGGCAACACTGTATATTACTATAGCGTCCACATGAGGGGATTTGAATGCGTCATTCCTTTAAGTGTCCTCAAAATAGTATTTTCCTGAGACACATATTTGAATTAAAAAATAGCCAGATTTGACGTAAAACATGCCTCTTCTCTCCAGTATATTAGAACGAGATGGAACTCGGCTCGTGGTGCTCAAAGTGCCGAAAAAATACATTTGAAAACTCAGCACCAACAAGAAATAATGATCCAGTTACTCAAGATAGTCCACAGAGCTTGTTGTGAGCAGTTTGATGTAGGAACTATTTTCTTTCTACCTAACTACACCTGCCAGTGCATCTACTAACGGACGAGAGGCTTGTGACAGCACGAGATGCAAAGGTTTTGAAGGCGATATCCTCATTTGAGCTGTCACGGTATGCGCAGTGATACAGTCGGCACGTGTAGTTCCTAGTTTTAAGGTCATAGATATCAGTCCAATTGGGCAGATTTGTCAATTTCATATTAATTTCCAAAAGTTCGAATCATATGTGTTGAACGAACGTACCTGTGTAAGATGTAGCGTAAGGACTATTCCCACAGCAATTTAGATTTAAGCCTCTAGATTACAGTTTAAGTTTTACAGTATAAAGAGACAGACATATTTCTGCAAACTGCAAAATGTGCTTCAGTTTGGAAAAGACGAGACCATAATTCATAAAAGAAACATTGTGTACCGTTCGAATGGTATCGCATAAGGTCACTCAGCTGGAAATTCAGAAAGCTTGAACCAATATCCGTGTAAAGGGAGCTATTCTGTGGTGCTCCTCTAAATCATTTCTGCAGATAACTTCATCATTTTTGCTGCTGTTCTGTTGAACCTGCTCCTCAATCAGGAGCTGGTTTGACAAAGATCGACCGTGACTGCGTCTGAGATCAAACTAACAGTCAGACTTCACACGGATGTTTTTGACTATGTTCAGCAAGACAAATTTGCCGTGAATTCTGGCTGTAAAAAGATTTATTTTTCTTTTTAATTATAAATCACGGCTTAGAGAGAAACTGCATCAAACTCCTCAGCTCTGTTCACTCTTGCAGAAAATATTTCCATTCTCAAAGACTTCAACAGTTAATTCAACAGGGATTCAGCAAAGAGTGTAACAGTGTCGTAGCAGAGCTCAGTGTTTGAGCGAAGTCCTCAGTGTTCTCGCTGCTGCATATTTCCAAAGGTTTGCTCATTATTAGCTCCACAACGCTGTTAACAAACCTCATGTTTTGAGCCACGTTTGCATCTGTTGTTACCGGAGATACGTTTGTCTCATTCACGTGATATCTCGAAAAAAAACACTCATGACTCACGAACTGATTAGATCTTTGTACAAAAAGGTCATGGTGACCTCACAAAAAACATTTTGGCCATAACTCAAGAATTCATGCCCTAATTATGACAACATTTCACACAAATGTCTCAATGGAAAAAATGAGTGGAGACATTTTATGTCTAAAACATTAACGTGCGACTTCACTGTGACGTCGTGATGTTATTCAGCGCCATGACTCAGGAACAGAAGGGGAGACATGTGGTCAGATAATGAAGTGAAACTGATTTTATACATACTCTGCGCTGCTTGGAAGGAGATGTGTGTAAACATCCACGTTTTAGACTTTGCAGCTTCTTTGCAGAAACATCCATCATGTCATGGCTATCGATGTAAACTGGGACCTGGCTGGTTGGCAGAGGCATAAATCAGCGAGGCGATGATTCTAGTTTTGTCTTTTGAATCAGGCTGGTCTTAATTTGGCTTTTTTTTAGCCGAACATTACAGACCAGTCTAACAGGGTTCCTGCGGATCTTTCAAAAGTCCCAAAAGGTATTGGTAAGTAGTCTAAAATTAAGGACTGAATTGGTATTAAAATGCCTTAAATGAATATTTCAGAAGTCTTAAAAGTGCTAAATCCCACTTCCTTTAAGTTTTAGGAACCCTGGTCTAAAATATTCCTGTAAGTCGAGTCAAACTCAGCATCCAGCTGCGTGTTTATAGTAAAACTACAGCTAAAGTTAGCCAGATGCAAGGTAACAAATCCTCTTCACCCTTTGTCAGTATGTGAGTATTGATATGTGATCAGATCTGCTTGATGCGGCTTGATAGATGAATCTCCAGTGAAGCTCCAGTCTGCTGTGTTTCGAGTCCACGTGCTGGAGAGACCTCCGGGGTTATGATAAGAGCTCTGTGATTGACAGGCTCCTTAATGAGGTCATATAGGTGGGGAGCAGGGAGGCCAATTATTTTTGATGCAGTGTGGATGATTAGATAGAATCTGCTGTTTTTCCTGCAGAGACAGTTCCCCTGGACCCTCGCTGCGGCCTGGTTCTGGACCAGGGCACATGTCGGGACTATAACATCCGCTGGTACTATGACAAGCAGGCCAACGCCTGCGCCCAGTTCTGGTACGGAGGCTGTAACGGCAACAAGAACCGCTTTGACACGGAGGAGGAGTGCAAGAGGACGTGTGTGATGGGCAGATCCACAGGTACGCTCTCATGATTCATCCCCACCAAATCAACGCCATTTATGTCATTCACACCTTGCCTGTCGAACAACAAATCTGTCGTTTTCTTCCTTTTATGTTTTTTTGCAATTTCCTCAGCCGAAATGAGGCCGTAACAATTTTATTGGTCCCAAATGTTTTAGAGTATTGACTTTCTCACGTGTTTTCTTTTTCCAGGAGGCTGAGTGAACGCATCTGCCGTACATCTGCTGTAGATACTTCAAGGAGGGGCAGCTAATACCAGCCATTTTCACAGGGTTATGTAAAGTTTCTGCATAATTCTCAGGCATAAACATGTACACTGATGTTCCATATCACTGATGCATTACAGTTCCTGTCTTTGCGCCCCCTCCTGTACCACTTATTGTAAAATTATCCTCCTCTAATTACAGTGAAAGAGAGGCCAGCTTTGATAGATACCTCCGTTGTGTTTTTTTTTATTTTTTATATCCGCATCCAACGCAGGAGATGCTCCATCACGCCTACTCAGGAATACAGACGAGCACTCACTGTGTGTGTCCACTTTCCCGGGGATTCCCACACCTCTAGGACATGATCATGGTTTTTCTTCGGTCTGTGAGTGATGCAAAGATTGTGAAAAAAATGGACTGACTCGTAATTAACTGGTGCCTCATCAATGTCAGAATCACAAATCACATCAGTCAGTCGTTATGTCATTAAAGACATAGTGTAGCTATTCAAATCACTGTAGGGCATATCAGCGCATAATCACATCAAAGAGCCAATAACACGACACACATGAAGCCTCTCATCACTTATATCAATAAAATATAGTTTGTTCTTTTTATATATAAAATGACTGATGCTCTGTAACTTCATGTTGTGCATTTGAATGTGTTTTTTTTCTGAATTTGAAATGTGATGTTTTGTGTTTACATGATTTCACTTCTTATTACTACTAACTGTCTACATTTGTTCAAGCAGGATGGACGGACACACACACACACACATACACACACTGCCCTCTACTGGGTAACACATGCCGATGTCACTGAAGTCGGTACAACAGCACATGATACTAGAATTGTACTTACAGTGTTAAGCAACTGGTTTGTTACTATATTCCCCAGCTGTACTGACTGTATGAATCCATATTTTACAACATTTTATGTCAAACATGTTTAATAAATCTGATCTAAACTAATACAGTATTTGCAAAGACATCACATTCATGTAGCAGCACTATATGATTTTTTTTTCCTTTACTGTATTTATATTAAAATTCAGTCTTTCCATATCATATAAAAAAGTGGCCAAATTAGTTACACAGAAAATCTGTATTAGGGCTTTATTTTCCCATGATAATTAAATAAGTAGCAAATAAACCAACATGTCTATTTTGAGAAATACATTAAACATAGGTTACAAATTCGATTAGTGATTAAATGTTATCTCTAAAGAAATGACTTATTTTGCCTGATAACAGCTTAATATATAGTCCAGTTTCAGCATTATATCCCACCAGTTGTTCAACCAATCATTTGAGAGTTAGATAAAACCTGTTGACTGTTGATGTCTATTTGGGACTTTTATATTACGAACGCACGCGTTTCTAAGCTATAGGTAATCTGACAGTTAGCCAAACTGTAACCAAGATACTTTGTTTAGATTATTTTGCAATAAAAAACAAATAATATTCTGTTAAATGGAGGTATCATTTGGCATAAATTTTGCATTAAGTAATGTCTCTGCTAATGTGCATTTTTGTGCAAAATCTTGTTTTTTTTAAATGCGCTTAATGCAAACTTTGAGCACGGCAGCTAATGGTGCTAACTCCATAAACTGTGCTAAACAACGGCAACAGCATTGATAGAGCCAATCATGTTAACCCGGGGGTATTGGATGGTGGGTACTTCGATTATGCAATAATACTGTCCTGATATCAGTGGTAACCGTCATAAGGGTTAAATGCAAAGTGCCCGCATTTAGCTAGCCAATGGGATACACGTCTGCGCTAACATGCATGCACTGCACAGCGTTCCACAACAAACTACAGAGAAGCTCAGATTACAACACACACACAGAGGTAGCGTGACTTCATTCTCTGCTCAGGATGCCATTACTCCACTATATCTTTACATAGCAAATACTGGTTTGCTGCTTTATCAGCGCTATGAGTGCTGCATACAGAATTTTCAAGAATTAAAATGTTTAAATTCAGGTAGTTCACTTCAAATTCTTTGTTTTGTCCCTTAAACCAAACAAAATATTGCTGAAGAAGCTGCAGCTTTTTTTTTTTTATAGAAGTGCAACATACACTTTTCTCTGCCCTCCTCCCCACCCCCAGAAACAGTCCCTAAATATTCTACAAAAATGAAAACATATTTTCAAGAGATGTTTCAGAGCTTTGCTTTATTAATCTACTGAGGCTTAAGGGAAGTGTCAGAGCTTTCTTTCGCAGAATCTGCTCTCCCCTTCTGCTTAAATTACATGTTAGACACTCCTCGACAAGTGGCGTAGTCTGATCTATCTTTAGTGCTGCCCACGGGAGAAATGTTACCTAACTCTACACACTCCGCACACTTTATCAGACCACTGAAATAAGACGTAACAATGTGAGATCCCATTGATCCAGACACATCAGTAATGGCCTTTTTAACATTTTGTTCTAAAACGCGTGGCTGTGAGGAAATTGACACCATTTGTCTCACAGAAGAAAGATAACTGAGTAAATATTTGCAGCAGTGAAATAATCTGGGTGATTGAGGTGAGTTTTAAAAGGTTTAATGGCAAAGTAACACACACAGTCACAAAGACACACACACACACACACACACACACACACACACACACACACACAAAAACAAGCAGCTGGACAATAATGCACTCTGCAGGGAAAAGGAAGAACTGTGCTGATTGGTGGACAGAACAGCTTGTATGTGTGACTATCACCTGTTTCTGCACACAGCTGCTGCACCCAAACGCTTCTGGTCCATTTTTAGCACAAATGTTTTTGTGCTCTTCAATCTTACTTTAATCATGCATTGCTGTGATAAAATAACATAAAATAATCTGATTGTTGATTGACTTTGGTGGCTCCTTTGAGGAATTGTAGGAGGAAAAAAAACAGTGCTAAAAGAAAATTTAAAACTAAGAATAAATTGTTAGAAATTAGATAATAATAGAAACAAAAGCAAAACAAAATGTTTACTGCAATTTTAACTGCAATGTGTATTTTCTCAATAATTAGTTACTCAATTCAAAAACCTAACTGCATGGCCACCATTGTTGTTTGATGTTTTGGTTGGATTTAAGTTGTGATGTGACAGAAAGGACGTCCAATACTCACGTCAGTTTGCTGTAAAATACTGACGGTAACTGGCATTAGTAGTTTGTTGGTTATGTTGTTAAGTAACCAAAATCCAATGTTTTCTAGCATGTCCTGTGAATGTCATCTTTACTTAAAATAAGGAAATTTAGCTGTAAGGTACAGAGAACAAAACTTACTATTTGCAAAACATCACAATGTCAACATCCACGCAATCCAATTTTTGTTTTGACCTAAATTTGATGACTCTGGCTCCTAATCTTTGCAGTCATATGACGTCTGATGCCCACTGGGAAATTAATTATCTACCATTTAGCTATTTGATTTGATCATTTTTCAAGAAATAAACATCCATCCTGTTGCTTCATATGTAGAATTTTCTCTTCTTTGTCACAATTGATGGTTGATGTAATATTTTGGGAGTTTGAACTGTTTGTGAAGCAAAGGTAATTTAAAGAAGGTCCCTAGAGAAAACAATAGGTAGCTGATGAGTAACTGATAATAAACGTGATCGTAAGTGGCAGCCCTGGTCGTATCTGTCGTGGTAATTAGTGACTATAATTGTGTTTCCTATTTTTAGGATTATTGATACTGGTTTTCTCAGTTGTGTAGTCATGGTATAAATTATAAAGTATAAAGAAATAGGTGTTTGTGTAAACACGGCTAAATAAGTTAAGAATGATTGACATATATACACATATTTTTAAACGTGACGGCCGCTGCTCTAAATATCCTCCCAGTCACACGTACAGCTTGAGGCGATCTATTCGAGGGCTTTGACAGCATTGTCTCCGCCACATGACACTTTGGGAGCTGAATCATGGTGGCATACCCTCAGCCTGAGCAGCCAGTTGCTACTTTCAGTCTGTGACAGCAGCTGCTCGAGTCGAGGCCTGCGCTGCGCCGTGATTCGGCCCAGTCAGATTCCACCAGAGCTGAAGCAGGCAGGGGGGCAGAGGGAGCTATATTTAGGGTGGGACAGGATTAAATTGCAGCGTCTTCACAGTGGAAACCTTTTCTCTGCTCTGCCTTTTCCAGCCAGGACCGACTGCCAAAAGGACCTGTGGTCACCGTCTCCTTCCTCTCTCCACGGACCCCCTTGTTCCTCCTGACACGCCATGGACCCCAACGCCATCAAGGAGGAGCTGCGCCTCTTCCAGAGCACCCTGCTCCAGGACGGGCTGAAGGAGTTGCTGAATGAGAACAAGTTTGTGGACTGCACCCTGAAGGTGGGCGACCGCAGTTTGCCCTGCCATCGGCTGATCATGGCCGCCTGCAGCCCTTACTTCAGGGAGATCTTCTTCACAGAGGACGGGAAGGAGGTGGAGAACACCAAGGAGGTGGTCCTGGAAGACGTCAACCCTTCCATCCTGGACATGATCGTCCAGTACCTCTACTCGGCCGAGATCGAACTCACCGACGACAACGTGCAGGACATAATTGCTGTGGCGAACAGATTCCAGATTCCCTCTGTCTTTACCGTCTGCGTCAACTACCTCCAGAAGAAGCTGTCTATGAGCAACTGCATGGCCATTTTCAGGATGGGCCTGGTGCTCAGCTGTCCCAGGCTCGCCGTGGCTGCACGCAACTACATCGCCGACCGTTTTGAATTCCTCTACAAAGACGAGGAGTTCCTCAAGCTCGCAGCCCACGAACTGTTCGCCATCATCGGTGGAGACTCGCTGAATGTGGAGAAGGAGGAGCTGGTGTTCGAGGCGGTCATGGCATGGGTCCGCCATGACAAAGAGCGCATCAAGGTCCTGAAGGATGCTTTCAACTGTGTCCGCTTCCGTCTGCTGCCAGAGAAGTACTTCAAAGACAAAGTGGAGACCGATGAGATCATCAAGGCCGACCCCGAGCTCCAGAAGACCATCCAGGTCATCAGGGACGCCTACAAGGGGAAACTTCCGGAGAAACCCAAGATGAAGGAGGGGGAGGAGGGCACTGGCGTGGAAGGAGGCGAGGAGGACAGCCCGTTCCCCGGCTTCCTGAACGACAACCGCAGACACGGCATGTACGTACGTGAATTCATCGTCATGATCAATGATACAGCAGCGGTGGGGTATGATGTCAACGAGAACGAGTGCTACCTGGCGGCCATGTCGGAGCAGCTTCCGCGTAACCACGTGAGCCTGGTGTCGCAGAAGAACCAGCTCTTCATCATCGGAGGACTGTTTGTGGACGAGGAAAACAAAGATCTACCTCTGCAATGTTACTTCTACCTGGTAACCACATTTTCTTTTATCTACTATTGCTCCCTTTAAAAATACATTTAATTCAATTGTTGGATATTTGGGAAAAGACGATGGTACCATTATCTTAACATTATATTCGGAGCTAGCCTAGCTAATCACAGAGACTGGTAGCAGGGGGAAACAGCTAGCATGGCTGTTGGTTTTACACTTTTTTTTACAAATTATGCAGCGATATGAAGAATAAACGGGATATAACATGTTAGTTAGTGATGTAGTAGGCACGTTTTTGTTGAAATGTCTAAAGAGTAAGGCTGTTTCCTCCAACTTTGTGCTACTTTAAACTACCTGCCTGCTCATTAGCTTTTATATTTATAACGAGGCGAGGCCCCCTTCCTCCAGCGTCTCAAACGGGACCTTATTTACGGAAAAAAACGACAATTAACTACATTTAATTAATGGCAAACTGCAACTTTATTAGCACGCAAATTTAGATTTTTAATGTAAAAAATCATGTCTTATTCTTGTAATGAGTCCAAAAACCTGAAAATGAGCTTGCAGCTTTTGCATTGGAAGAACATCATCCCTGCAGCACTCTAGAGGACAGACAGGACAGTGGGATCAGTCTTCTCATCTAACACTGCAAAAAACAAATAAGCTTTTCCCCAAAATGTCCAAATCCTCCTCATAAAACTGCGTTCGTAGCACCTTTAAAGTCTGAGTATGCATGAACATAATGCACTTAGCGTTAACTCACAAACTGTCTTTTCCAGGGAGTATTTTAGCTCATCTAAACCCTATTTTGCATAGCAATCCCTTAAATGAAACTCAAACTACAAAAAGAGAAGAATGACTGACAGACTGACAAGAATACATTTTTTCCTAAAGCAGTCTTCAGTCAGCTGATGGATTGTGTTTCCCATGCTGCCTATCAGGCCTAAAAGAGCCAGACAATGAAGTGACACAGGCCTTTGATATCTAATAATAACTGTATTTAATAGCATAATCGATATATGGAAACCATGCAGTACTATGATTCACTCTCTTCTTCACGAGGACATAAAGTCACAGGCTAACAGGGGTTAAGAGTGTGTTTTATTGTACTTTTCCTCACAGTTGGATCCTCTCACACCTGAATGGGTCGCCCTGCCGCCCATGCCTTCTCCAAGATGCCTCTTCAACATCGGAGAGAGCCAGAACCTGCTGTTCGCCGTGGCTGGAAAAGACCTCCAGACCAACGAGTCGCTGGACTCTGTGATGTGCTACGATGTTGAGTTCGTGCCATTTTTTTTTTTATCTCCCTCTCTCTGTCTTTGTGTCTCACCCTGTATCTCATCTTTTGTGCAGTTTGAGGTGATAATTAAATAACACAACTGCTTCTATTGGAGAATTTTTAAAAAAGGAACTATAATTTAATCATTTGCATCATTCTTCTGTTTGTTTCCTCTGTCATAATGGAGCTGTTTATTTGTGGATGTATAGTTTTGATATTTAACTTGCTTATTTGACATCATTTAAAACTGTTACTTAAATATGAATTCTTCAGGAAGATGAAGTGGAGTGAGACCAAAAAGCTTCCTTTGAAGATCCACGGCCACGCTGTCGTCTCCCACAAGGGAATGGTCTACAGCATTGGAGGAAAGACAGATGACAAGTGAGTAAATGGGTCTGTGTGTGTGTGTGTGTGTGTGTGTGTGTGTGTGTGTGTGTGTGTGTGTGTGAGAGAGACAGAGAGAGACAGAGAAAGAGGGGGCCTTACGCTATAAGCTGCAGCTGTTTGCAGTCTGGTCTATCATTCACCACCACGCCAAACTGCAGGGCTGCACACAACTTCATCCACAAAAATTACACCCCGACAGTTCAGGACTTTCTGATACGTTACAAACATGGAAGACGTCTGACATTCTGTATTCTGTGTGTCAGTGATACTTTAACCTTAAACCCCAGGATTTGACACTATTAGCTCATCAATCACTTCAGTGTTTATAACTGCTAATAATTGAGAGGAAACAGGAGCGATGCTCCTGCACTGATTTCAGTTGGTGTTAAAGCCTTAAATCAGGGTGTGAATTACTCTTTTTAAATGACGACACAATTAACAATCCATGGAAAACAATAAATCAATCCAAAATCTGTGTGGCTAAAAGAAAAGATCCACAAGGCCTGGAAATCTGGAAGAGGAACATAAAAAGGTGGAGAGAAAAAAGAAAAGGAATTTATTGTTAATAAAAAGAAAAGAAAAGCAGATTTTATAGAGATTTTTACAAACAAAGGAAAAAATGTGCATAAAACTTTACAAAAAAAATGCCTTTATCGCACTGGCAGGTTCTAAAAGTTATAACATGATTAAAAACTTATACATTGTATTATCAATTACTGAACAAATATCTTATGGTGAGAAGAAAATACCTTCAGGAGTTTTGTCTTTTCTGTCTCCACCCTCCAAACCTTTTACAAGTATTTAAACCCTGAAAAAAAGGTTTAATTACTTTTAAAAACATGGGAAAAAGGACGAGCAAATTGGTAAGAAATGTTTCACAAATTGCAAGAAATTAATAGATTTAGAAAAGTATTTTCAATAAAGCTAGGGAAAAAAGAAAAAGCTGAGTAAAAACTCTATTTATAATAATCATTATTAAATATCTAAAATTATTTTGCAGATTTAATATACAATTTTAAGCACCTTTTTACAGGTCATTCCTTTGTTTGTCTCCTTGTTTTTACATTCTTTTTAATTTTTAAAACTGTTTTTAGGTCAGTTGCTTGTAACTTTTATGAATTTCTTGCCAAATTTTGAGTCATTTCTTCCTTCATTGCTCATTGTCTTTTTCCCATGTATTTCAAAGAAAGTGAGCTAATTTGCTCAGGTTTCAAGGGGTTAAAACTCATCTAGGTAAAAGTAAAAATAGTAAAACTTAAATGTAATTTCTTTTTCTTTTTTTATTGTACTCAGTATTTTCTCTTCCGGTTATATTTTCTTTGTTATATTCTATTTGGAAATGAGGTTTTCTTCCCTGTTTTGGTATTAGTTTATTCAGCTGTTTGGTCATGCGTTTCTGTTTTCCTGCTGATTGTCGATTGGCTGCTTCATCCTTTAAAAACAGAACTCAGTGAGGCTCTAATGAAGGCTTCATGCTGAAACACATTGTCAGTCCATTAGTTACATTAGCAAAAGTGATTAAGACATGAGGTGACATCTTCATCATCGTTTACTGGAATGTCTAATTGTCTTTTGGGGAACACAAACACGCTGCTAATCACATTTACAAAGGAAGTTTGCTCTAAATGATCCTTATTTCCTCTACTTGTCTGCTTTTTGTTTTGCTTTTTTCACGTTTTATGTGGAAAAAAGGTGTTTTTGTAACAATTACTCTGAATGAGCTGAAGGAACACAAGATTCTGCCATCCATTCATTAGTGTGTGTGTGTGTGTGTGTGTGTGTGTGTGTGTGTGTGTGTGTGTGTGTGTGTGTGTGTGTTTGAGAGAGCACCATCTGGCCGTCATGTAACATCTTTTGACACAAAAATCCCACGATTGTCTTCCTGCCTCCGTTTCCGCAGCAAAGCCCTCAACAAGATGTTTGTCTACAACCACAAGCAGTCAGAGTGGAGGGAGCTGGCAGCCATGAAGACGCCCAGAGCCATGTTCGGATCTGTCGTCCACAACGGCAAGATCGTGGTGGCTGGTGGCGTCAACGAGGAAGGCCTCACTAATTCATGTGAAGCCTATGACTTCACAACAAACAAGTATGATTTTGTTTTAAGATTTTACTGGGGAAATTGTGTTAAAATAATCTAAATGTTACATGAACAAATGCATTTAGACATCATTCATCTCAGATTACCACATCCTGTGGAGCCCCAAAGTGTCCAGTGTAACATCAGGAAGACATAATGAGACAAACATGAGTAAATTGTGGAAAATTAAAAAAAAAAACAGCAACTTATACATTAAACTTATAAATTGAAGGGCTGACAGAAGCTCTTCAAATCTTCAGTTGTTGCCAATTGATTTCCAAATCAGTCTTTAAATGTAAAGTTACTGATAGTTTTGACTCATTCCCATCTAATGTCAGTCACCAGCACTCCTGAACTACTGATGTTAAACCTCAACTGTAAGTATCATCTGAGTATGAGTATCATCCGTTTAGTGAAGTATTCTTTTGAAATTGATGTTTTAGAAATGTCAGAATTATTAAGTTTTTTTATTATCCCACCCAGAGTTTTAGTTAATTACGGATGTTTCTCACTGAAGCTTTGATGCCCCAAACCTGATGTTTTCAGAAAATTAACAAGCTACTCATCACGATCAGGATTTATATTTCCTAATTGCATTTTTCCTCATTACTACCCAGCTGCTGGCAAACAGCTAGCTAGTTCCTGTTGGTTATCAAAACACAGAGGAGACTGCACTGACTGTTGACAAAGTTTCTTTCTCTGATAAACAAGTTTGAAATAAAAAGTCTGCTGCAGTAACTCTAAATCAACCACTAAGCAGCTGCTGTTAGCACTGGCTGCTTTATGCAGACTAATAATATGCGAGGCTAACTAGCAGGCTCGGCAGATAGCGTGTGCTACCTTGTTAAGCTAAATAACAATAGAATTTAACGCCTAATCTACTGTGTTTATTCAGCCTTTTCTCTTTCCCAGGATGTCAAACGCCAGCGTGGTTAGTGGCTTTCAGCAAACTCCAATCTAAACCCATCTGTAGCAATGACGCAATTCAAAGCCTGATTAAGTCTAAGCAGGTTGGGAGGGAGGGAAAGGTGGTGAATAGGTCAACCAAACACAGGACTTTCCCCCAGAAAACCACTGTTTGTGTCCTCTGCCAAGCATTGGGGTTTTTTGTTAGTATTACGTCATCAGCATGTTAACAGTCATTAGATTATTTAAGTTAATAAACAAATATCCTAATTTTAACCCAAAACATTTTTTTGTTAACCGTACCAAGTAGTTGTGTTGGTTAAACTTTAATTTCTTTTGCTGTCAAAACAAACACAAAAAAAAAACGCGGATATGGATATTCTGTCCTTTGGCGCCTAAAACAGAAGCTAGAGGGGCACACAGAGCATCAACGCAGTGTCGGGCCAATGACGAATCTGCCATGTTTGACAAATTAGGATTGAGAACATGTTGGTGTATTTACAATAGCAAGAGGAGCTAAATGGCTAAGTTTGTTAGCAGTTTTTGAAAAGATAGGTGAAATAAAAAAAAAAAAACAATAATCTTATTATTTTATTTTGTATGTATTTTATATTATTCATTTCACAATCTCTTATTTATATATTTAAAATTGAAGTCTTTGGGCCTCCATATGGAAAAAAAAAGAAAAGAAAGTTGGACAAATGCACTGAGGTACAAAGGACATCTAAAATGAGAGCTCCATCTTACACTTGACCTTCTCCTAATGTCGTTTCTCCTCAGGTGGGAGCCCTTTACAGACTTCCCCCAGGAGAGGAGCTCTGTCAACCTGCTGAGCAATGGCGGCTCCCTGTTTGCTGTGGGCGGCTTCACCATGGTGGAGATGGAGAACAAGGAGGTGGCTCCCACAGAGGTCACCGACGTGTGGCAGTAAGTCTTCACAAGTTATGGGTCCAGTATTTACATGGTTCGGCTGGTTAGCGGTGTGTTTGCTGGAGTTCTGACTCTCCTCCTGGTCTCGTTAGGTATGAGGATGATAAGAAGCAGTGGAGTGGGATGTTGAGGGAGATGCGTTATGCTGCCGGCTCCTCCTGTGTGTCCATGCGCCTCAACGCTGCCAGGATGCCCAAACTGTAGACAGAAACACTTTCTTTCTTTCTTAACCCCCCAACAGCACCTCCTGACACCCCCCTCCTCCCCCAGCGAGCTGCCTCCGAGCCGTCTCATCCTCTGCACTCAGATTTCTGTGTGTCGAGTTGATCTTTGACATTAATTTTTCTCTGAACTGAGATGATTTTTATCTGTACTATAAACACTCGGCTCTGCTGCCTCTTCAAAGACTGCACCATCCCCACAGTATTAAAAAAAAAAAGAAGCCACAATTTAGATTGATCTTTAAAGCTCTGTTTACACCATTTCTAGCGTTTCTTTTGTAAAATAAACATTTGTAAACTTCTGCTTCTTTTACTGTTTCTGACTTTGTGTGATCCACAGAAAAGTGACATTACAGAGACTGTATCAACACGTCGAGGGCAGCCGAGGGAGAGAAGATATATATTTGTAGCGTCTTTGTACTCTCAGGTAAACAAGGAAGTGGAAGTGTGTTAATAGCAGGTGAAGTATTGACATTTGAGCTCGGCATAATGATCTTCAGACACGTGACAAATATACATGTGTGTGTCAGTGTGATCGTGGGATACTGCACTGCAAGCTGAAGAGGTTGAAACGTGACTGTTGAGTTGAGGTATGCCCCCCCCACACTGAGAAGAATGCATTCACAGTGAGTCATCACGGTGTTTGAGTGTGTTTTTATTCTCACATTAACAGGATAATGACACAGGAGATGGGCGGATTTTACACATTTGAAAGCAATCATTTTTCAGAATTGTTTGCAACTGTGAACTGCAGCCTTAAAGGAGATGTGTCAAGGATGCAAGTAAGCTCAATAACACTTACAGGTAAGATAACGTAAGTAATGATATATAGTTGGAATTTATACTGCCTCCACGGTTCGCAGAAACGTACAAAGCCAACATTTTCTGACTGCAGGGCTGTTTCTGTTTTACTGTTACTGGTCTTTTTAATGAAACTTTATCATTAACCCACTGTACTCTACCTGCCCAGCATCAGACACCAGACAAGGTTAGCAACTAGCTTGTGAAGTTGCCAGAGCATTTATAAGCTAAGACCCAGATATTTCCCTTAGGAGTTGGTGGAGAACAAAATAGAGCTAAAAAAATAGTCCAAATTAATGCTTTCATTTTACATTTGCACAACACAAGTGCTGTGACTGGTTGATAAAAATACAATTAATTTCCACCACTGGGGACTGCTGTGTTAAAGCGTGCTGGCAGCCTCGACATTTGCTCACAGTGACGTTTCAACAGGTCAGGCAGAACTCACAGGTGTCCTGCACAACACGCATCCATTTTTCAGTGTTAGTAATTAAATATTCTTACAGATGTTTGGAATTGATTTGAAAGTTGCTCATAGAGCTCATAAAAATCTGTGGCAGCTGTTTTTATTTCGGACACTCATGAATGACTGTTATTTAACCCTTTGACACTAGGATCAACATCAGTTTTCTTGTACTGCGTTCAGAAACATTTCATGAGTATTTAAACCCCTGCAAACTGAGAAAATTGGTTTGATTTCTTTCAAAAACATACAACAAAAAACATAATGAGCAACTTGGCAAATGATTAATTTTTTTTACTTCATATTTATAATTCTCATAATTAGGTATTAGATTGTTTTCAGCGCTTTCTTAAGGTCATTTTCTTGTTTTATTGTTATTTCATTTGTTTTTTTTTGTTTTTTATTTTAACTTTTTTCAGTGACATTTAAAAACAAAAAAACTTTTTACTAATTTCTCGCAGTTTTTTGGCCATTTCTTGTTAAATTGCTTGGTGCCTTTTCCCCATGTTTTTGAAAGAAGTCAAGCCAATTTGCTTAGGATTGAAAGTGTTAAGGATTATTTCTAACATTCTGCAAAACTTCCTCATTACTTGAATCAGAAACCAAGGTCTGCTCCAAGTTTAACGCTGCAGTCACATTGAGGCAAACGCAAACATGTTTGGAGATATAACAAAGACCTCTATAGAAACTCCTGAGTTTATTTTCCTGAGCAAAAGGTGCACTTGAGAGTTAAATTCATCAAAAAAAAAACCCCAATGTGCTGCCAAACCTGATTGAGTAAATAAAGTGACCCTTGAGCTTTATTAGCTCAAGCATGACACCAGGAAGTTAGTGCACATGGCTGAAGGTGAAGCACACAACAGCGAGCTTTCAAACAAAACTATGCTGGAGTTTCCCCCTGGGTGTGGATGACTGGAAGGGAAGAGGAGCGAGTAGGAGGAGGAGTGACGGAGGGATGCCTGTGAACAACAGAGATGAGACGCTGAAGGCTTTGAGTGAGCACTGCTGAGGACACTGTAACTAAAAGTGAGTAGAAAAGTATCTTTTTACCTTTATGACTCAGCCTCTCTGTGTTTCAGCACTGCTGGATGACATTAGCTTTTGCATAGAGTTTGTATTTTTTTTCCCACGAAATGTAATCATTTTAATGAATACAAGTTCCTGCCTTCTGAAATCTGAGTGTACATGTGATGTGTAAATGACACCTCATACATCTCCTCACATCTATAATGAGAGCAGATTGCGCTGCACAGCATTACAGGAAGCTGCCATCAAGCCAGCACGCCATAGGCACTGTCATTTCCTGAGAGGCTTTGAGAAACCAGACTGTTTGACGAGGAAAAAAGGTTTTGTTTGCTTCTTTCCCACTGCGTTTGCTTGATTGTTTGTTTCTTTCTTAGGCTGCTCGCCTGTGGGTTTCTGTCCCTGCTCTCTTCCTCCTTCCTCGGGCAGTAATTGACGATTATCTGACAACTGAGGGAAAAGGGAATGATTTGCTCGCAGTCTATTTTTTCTTGACAGCAACATACAATGTACATGTATTCACCTGAATTTTGAATTGGAAAAAAAATGGAGGAATGGGCTAAATATTCAGCTCAAAATCCATTACAAAAGAGCACTAATTCAGAATCTAATCAGCATGATTTGAAAAAATTAAATATGCACTCATCAATATTTTGCATTAATAAATGAAATGACCACAAATTTATGTTGAAGAGTTAGTTTGAACTTGTTTGTTGTGACAAACCCACCTGACTCTGCAGGTGTCCCACAACTCTACGGAGTATTTCAGCATTTTTGAGCAATTTAAGCGCAGTGTTGTTGTTTTTTTAAAGGCTTGAATATTTAATGTTTGGGTATATCTTCACAGCTGAGCAGGCATTAAATTCCAGTAAAACCCGTCAGAAATTCACTGTCAAATTTGCAACAAGCTGGTAGGTTACAGATGTTTTCAGGAGATGGTGGGGACTAAAAAAGAGCCAAAAGTAAGTAAACATCGGACTCACATTCACCAGAATCAGGACTCAAATTGTTTGCCAACAAGTTTGCCATTTCAACTTTATTGGCTTTAAAATAAGAGAAGATAGCAATAAAATAAAAGAGTTCAATACCAACATTTTCTCGTGGCGACTGGACGATGTTTGTAAAATTGCTTTCCATCCTCAGACTCAGCCATGGCCAGCTTCCTATACTACGGAGAACATCACAACTGCACCAATGTGGACCAACTGATGAAACGCTATTACCTGCCCGTCTCCTATGGCGTCATCTTCATCGTGGGCCTGGTGGGCAACGTCACCTCCATTGGCATTTATCTGACAAAGCTGCGACCCTGGAAGAGCAGCAGCATCATCATGGTCAACCTGGCGCTGACCGACCTCCTCTATGTCCTCAGCATGCCCTTCTTGGTGTACTACTACAGTAACGGGGACTCGTGGACACTCGGCGACTTCATGTGCCGCTTTGTGCGCTTCGGGTTTCACTTTAACCTGTATGGGAGCATCCTCTTCCTGACGTGTCTCGCAGTTTTCCGCTACGTGGTCGTGATCAAGCCTTTGAGGGCTGCACAGGTGCAGCAAAAGTTTTGGGGTATAATTGCGTGCTCGGCCGTCTGGATCATCGCCGCTGCTGAGATCACGCCCATGTTGACGATGATATCTTTGGAAGTGCGCGACAATAAGACCTACTGCTTAGACTTTGCTAGCACCATACCCGTCGACGACGTGCGGTGGTACGGCTGGCTGCTTACTGCTCTGGGATATCTCCTCCCTCTAGTGGTGGTGTCCATGTGTTACATCGGTGTAGTGAAACAGTTGGTGAAAGGGCCCTCCATATCCAGTCCCTGTCGGATGCGAGCGCGCCGCGTGACCGTGCTAATCCTGGTGGTGTTTGTGGTGTGTTTTCTGCCATATCACATCTTGCGTGTGTTGCGGATAGAGACTCGAAGGACGCCAGAGACGCCATGCATGGTGGAGCGCATCGTGCATGCAGCATATATTATCTCCAGGCCTCTGGCCGGTCTCAATACGTTTTTCAACCTGGCTCTGTACACTCTGTCAGGTGATAGGTTCAGGAGGGCCTTCCTCAGTACATTTTGTTTGGAAAACTTTAACTTCAACTTTAACTGGCTTTCCAAGGCCAGGTCGTTGGTCCACCTGGCTGTTATCAGCAAGGCAGGTAGTGACATGCCGGCTGCATGACTGAAGACTGTCCAAAACCTCTTTCCCTTTTTTTAATCTCTCTTGGATTGACTCTGTGGACACTCTATAAACTTATTCAGACACGGTGCCGGGAAAGCTGCATAACAGCTGTAGTTACTGCATTGTCAGCCGCCCACAGATGATAAATAGTTTTATGTGCCAACACCTGAAATGTAAATATAAATGACTAAACGTTAACCCTTTGAAACCTGGATCAACATCTCTTTTCTTGTGCTGGGTTCAGATGCCTTTCACCAGTATTTAAATCTTCGAACCGTAAACAAAGTGGTTTGCTTTCTTTCAGTATAATGGGAAAAAAGGCAACTTGGTAAGATATGTTCAGCAAAGTGCAAGAAATTAGTAGATTTAGATTTTTTAATGTGGGGAACATGTAAATTCAACTATATTATCATTACCATAACTATGTATTTGAAATTATGTCACATAATTATTAGTATTTCTTAAGCACTTTTTAAGTATTTTTTGTGGCTACTTTTTGTTAACTTTTGTTTTATTTTATTTTTTTAGGTAATGTAATGTTCTTTTTTTTTTAAGCTTTCCTTATTGCTTTCTTTCTTATTTTGTTGTCGCTAACTGTCTTTCTTTATTTTCTTTGTACTATTGAGAAAATGTTGTTATTGTAAGGCTATAAGCCACCAAATATGAAATGAAGCGTGAGATAAAAGCAATATTAGGAATTTAGGAAAGGATTACATCTATCTTTATTCAATAAATTTTGCCAATAAATGTTGGCATTGTATTTTTCCACAAACCATGTTACATTTCTAAATTGTTATGTATTCTAGCAAATAAAATGAAACCACTGTGGTTAATGTGTGGTTATTATGGGTAGGAAAAGATTATCTTATGGGCTGAAACACAGTGACAGATCACTAGAAAACATCCACGTTTAATGGTTAAAAACTGCTGGAAACAAAGACATTACACCTTAAATGACTCTTAAAACAACTGTTGTTGTTTGATGGGCTCAAACAGTGGTCTGCAGTGATAACTACAATGTTAGCAATAAATTAAGATTGTTTTGTGTTAACCAGTATTAACAGTACCAGTTTACAGTTGTTTTTGCAGTTAAACTGTGTGTACTGTTCCTTTAACCGCGTGCTGGAAAACACAGAGAACAGCACGAGACGGGAAGTCGCGAGCTGCGCAAACCGTCAACTTTAAGCAGAGGAGAAAAACAAGAGGACAGAAGCGAATTTGTACACTTTTATTTTTCAATTTTTGGAGGATTTTGTGCTCACCTTCTGTCTATATCGCTGGATATTGGATTTGTTAGAGTTTTGAACGCGGACACGGTGAGTTAAAAACTATTCTGGGTCAGTTAGCATGTTATTTCCCTAATGTGTCGACGAAATTGCTGGTAGCTAAGCTAAGAAAGCGCGACTACATTCATATTGTGTATTTAATGTGTTTTATTTTTGTGTAAAGCGAACTGAGAAGCTACATTTGACAGGTCAAGTTTATCTTCGTTAATGCAGAGAGGTGAAGGCCGCCATTTTAAGGGGGCGTTTCAAATTTAATTTACCATTAACATGTATTAGTTTGAACCTATGTGAGACTAAAATATCATTTCGTATATATTTTCGTGTTGCACTGTTAGCTGGAGAATGAAGATGGCGAACCACCTGTCGGGGGATTTTTTTTCGGGAGGTCATCTGCTTCCCCAACACCAACCTCCACTCCAGGGAGAGGGACTCATCCACCTGAATCACGGTAGGACTAAACTATTATTATATCACACTGGATTTTATTCTGCAATCACAGTGTTTGCAGAATAAAATCCTTCACTGGGAGATTCCTGGTGTGCGGATCTCTATCTCTTCACATTGTGTCCCTCTTGGGTCCAGCAACCACCACTACCACTATGTGCATGTCTTATTTTGTTGAGTAAAAGATAAGGTAGCACTAAACTCTTTAAATAGGCCTAACTAAGATAAAAGGTGAACTTTAAACTGGGTAAACTCGAAGAGAAGTGAGGATAACTTAAAGGACCCTAAAGTTAAAATTATCTGTTGAACACAAACAGTCTTAAATTAAGCCAGAGTGACATAAAATAGGGACATACCTATTTTTCTGAGATTTGTGGTGTATTTTGAATGATTTTAAGGGATTTGAACCCTCAATTCCTCAGTGTGTGTGTGTGTGTGAGAGAGAGAGAGATGTGTGATTTGGTACCTAAATATACATATGCTCACTTATAATTTTTCTGCAAAACAATAATGCTGTTCAAACATATCCCTTTGTGGCCTGTTATCCCTGAGTGCTAGATATAAACTGAACTGAAACTGAAGAACCTAGATAGTCCTGGCTGTATATATCTGGAATGCTACATATGCGGAAATATACAAAGCCAGCGCATATATTTCATCCCCAGGGTCCAAAATTAAACACCCTCCAAGCCCCAAATGCGGTTAGATTTCCCATTTGGTAAGTAGATCGTGGAGAGCTATCTGCCACACTGGCAGGTGAAGTTTTGTACCAAAATAGTCATGTGAGAGTCTCACTGCTGAGAGTCACTGCTGTATTTTGGCGTCTTTTAGAGGTGCACGGCTCTGCTGCTCCTCTGTTGTCTGTGTCCAAGACACACACACACACACACACACACACACACAGACACCTGTGCTGATGCGGTGAAACCTGACCATCTTGAGAGCTACTTGTTTTTACTGTGGGGGACATCAGCTGCTTAAATACCACCTGCTGTTAGAGTTGAGAATCTTTCAGTATCTCACGATTTGATTTGATTTGATTCGATTTTGATTGTTGGGGTGACAATTTGATTGAGAATTGATTCTCAATTCAAAACGATTTCCGATTCAAAAACTGGGAGATGTAATTTCAGGATCTATTCCAGTCTGTTTTGCCAGTGGCATATTATGTTATGAAAGCAAAGCCTGTATGAAATTATGGAGGTTTTATTATGTACAAGTTTTTTTGTTGTAGTATACCTTTCTCCCAAGTGTTTGGAATCAGAAAGTGAAAAAATAAACATGAGTATGTGTATAGTTCAAAAAATGGACACACTTTTCCAAAAAAAAGTCCCACTGTATGCCATTATCTGTGCCATTTTGCAAAGCAGCTCCTCTCTGTGATGCTGCAGAGGGCCACATCACACTCCTGACACTTCAGAGAGGGCCCTGATTCTCCTGCCTGCTCTGCCTGCAGTGAACACAGAGTTTACATCCATACGAGGCCCTGCTGCTTGTTACACTGCCTCCTGATTTACCCTTGTCTCATTATTATTATTATTATTATTATTATTATTATTATTGGGGCTACCAGAGCTTATTATAATGCACGAAGCGCTACTAATAACACAGAGCGATAGATACAGTAGGATTAGTCCAATCACAGTGCAGTTTGCTCGAGATGACGTGTGGCATACGTAAGCGGATACAAATCGTCGATTCGCCTCCCGATTGGACCAAAGACCAAAACAAACCTCTGACCTCTCTCCATGGAACCATGGGAAACCAATATGGCGTTTAGCATCGATGCTAATGTACTTTAATCATTGAAATATAGATAAAATATGGACGGAAGACACCCGATATCGGATCTGTCATTGTGGATTTATTGAACAAGGTCCCGCAAAACACCCGAATTCCCAGGCTGGATGCTGAGGCTTCTAAAAGAGCTACGAGACATCCCTGTGAACGGCACAGCCGGCAGCTGTCACTGCCAAAAAAGTAAGATGATCTGACAAACGGTCTCAGAAATATTAAGCCCTTTCTAAATGATAAGAATTTTAGAGGGTTAAGAATAATTGATGTTTAGGATATTTGAATAGATTCTGATTCGTTAAAAACGAGAATCGAGATTCTTATGTGAATTGATTTTTTTTCCCATCCCTACCTGCAGTCATCTGCTGGTAGATAATGTTGTACATATAGAGGGAATAAAATAAATAAAATGCTATTTAGCATTTTGGCCAGTGGATGCTTTCATCTACCAGCCAACTTGGCCACTGAGTCAAAAAGTTAATTTTGTACGCTGTACGTCACTTTAAAAACATTTTTGATATGTCTGAAATATGTAGATGTAGTAGTGCTGGATGGTATTACCTAAAATTTGACTGTTTTTTTTCACTTTAAATCACGGTATTCTTTCCCCCTCTATATAGATTTAGTGGCTTTTTCTACTCTCTGGAGTTAACACATTATTCTCTGAATCCATGATAAGATTAGACTGATTGAATGTAAGATTATCAGCAGTAACTTTGGTGTCTGGAAAAGTACAGCTCCAGGCTAACGTTACTACTAAGCTTCACTGTGTTGTCTTTGAAGTTTTTTTTTGTCTTTTGACAAAATTGGAATTGGATGTTGTTTAAACAAAAAAGCATCCACATGACAGACAAAGCTCCGCTCATTTGGTGCATCTCTGGTCTCTCTTCTTTTTTCTTGAATAGAGACAGCCTCTCCTAAATTGACTGTAATGCTAACTGGATAGCTAGTGAGCTGGACCCAGCATGACATCCTGCGAGTAAATTTGTAAATGTGCAACTAGTAGTGTAAGAAATGGTTTCTGTGCCACATATTGTTGTGTGCCTGGCTGTTAATGAGCTGTTGGAGAGTGAGTTGTCAGTAACTAATTGTTATGTTATATGGTAAGAATGGTACGCAGTTAATGGGGATCCCCTCTCAAACCACTGTTCAGTTTGTCACTACCATGGTGCTCTTACGGTGATCACTGTCATGCAGTGTGCGCCCTGTTGTAGCATTGTAGCAAGTGTTTCAACTATGTGCCGGTATGATGGTATATTTAAGCAATAAATCATGAGAAAGATTGCTATGGTACTGTATATCATCCCTATGTGTTGGTCACAGGCACAAGGTTGCAGGCAGAGTACAACATCACAACCTTGAGTGTGATATTCTGCAAGCATCATTTATTAGTTACAGTAAAGAGCGACAACAGATTATGATTTGTTTGTTTATGTGATGATTTTTACTTTTTTTGGCTCCGTCGACACAAATAGTTCCTCAACCGCTGGAACTGAAAGCTGTTGCCTAGCAACACATAAACATTTTCCTTCATACCAGTTTGCTAATCTGTAGGAGCTCGGTCTTCATGTTGTGTACAGACCAGCTGCTCAGGGTCATGAACATTTATTCATGAGTTTCCACTGAAACAAGAGTCTGTTGTCAGTCACTTTGGCGGCCTGTGTGAATCAGATGAGTTAGTCTGATCAGACAGTACGTCGCTCCAGTGTGTGTCCACTCACTGCTGTGATCTCCGTCACCTCAGACTGTTTCTCTATGGCGGTGGCTCTCAGGCTGCAGTTAGTGTAAGATTGTTGTGTCTCTCTCTCACTGCATATCCTTGTGACAGCTGGTTTACTCCCAGTGAATGGCGGTTTACCAAAACCTGTCCGTCACAACTGCTCCCCACCTGGGCTGCAGGTGGACGTTTTTGCATCAGGCAGGATTTTGCTCAGGTTTATTGTACTGTATATCAGCACTCATGAAATGCCTCTCGACCAATCAAATTGCTCGGTCAGATCTAACGGTTATATAAGAAATATTGTAGCGGTTGACAGATTATTGGCCTGGCTGATTCTTGGGGCCGATATTTGACATTTTGCAGATTATCTGTTTTGGTGTTTTATTTTAATGAACGCTAAAAAAATGGGAGGAACTTTTACTTTGTAAAACCTCAGGAATCTATTTTTATTTATTCATTTTTTAATTTCCATTTTCACTGAACTTTATAAACAAAAAGTTGCAGGAAACTTGCCGTGTATGATGTTGAAAGTTTCAGTTCTGATTACAAATTTGCTAAAGCCATTTAAATAAAATTCTCTGTTGGAGTTTGTCATATTCTCAACAGAAATATTTTCATTTTTATTGTACATGCATTTTGGTTTCAAATATCGGTTATCAGTCTCATCAACTACTACTAATTGGTATAGGTATTGGCCCTGAAAAAACAATATCAGTTGACCCCTAAAATATTTGTATCATATGGAAACTTATGACCTGTATACCAGGTGAACCAGTATACCGCACAGCTCTAATGTAGTGTGTTGGTGGTTTGCAGAAACTCAGTTGCCCAGGCAATTCATTTCATGCAAATGTGCTGGAATATTACTTATTACTTGAAATATTCCACGTGTTTCTTTAAAAATGTGACTTATTCTGTATTTATTATTTCATTTTTTCCTCTTTTTTTGCATTTTCTTAGTCCCCAATAGTTTGGAAATGAATGGAAATTTTAAAACGACAGCAAAACCAGACTATATCAATCATCATGGTTTGCTGCGTTTGTCTCTCCAACAGTGTGATAAAATGATTTTACAGCCCACCAACACCTCCTGCAGCTACTGATCTGTGAAAGACTCTGAGGTTGTGTCTGAGCACTTAGCCGAGCTCTCTTTGCAGATGCATTCACCTTCCCCATGAGCTAACAAGGCAGGCAGCACATTCCTCATTTTGAAAAGCCTACATCCTGCTCTCTGTGTAGCTGAACAGAGAGAGAGCGAGCTGACGACGGAAGAACCAAAGGGTTCTGAAATGTTTCGCTGCACAGAGAAAATCTGTAAGAACAAAAAAACATCCGTTTATCTTCATCTAACACAAACCTCCCGGAACAAAGTCTCCCTGTCAACAGAGAGACATGATCCGTAGATAAAGGAAGCTGTTACACTATTTGTCCAAACTGCTTCATCCTGGAGACCATATGTCACACTGCTGCAATACCCGTTTTATGGTTCAGATCACAATTCAAAACAATTAGAGAGCTGTGCCAAATAATGGAGACTTTTATGACACAAGGATGAATTAATGTAACATTTTAAGGTTTCTGTCACTTCTCTGTGTGCATGAGTGCGCTGAGAAGTAAAATCCAGCATCATTATCACAGGCTTACATAATTCTAATCTTTCTCTGTTGCATGCTGTGCAAGTAGAATAGAGACTGCAGCTGGGGATGGAGAGGCTATTTTGGTCTGTGGACACAGCCATTTCCTTTTCTGCCTCCTGACTGATCTCCTCATCCTCATTTTCCTCCTCGTGAACAAAAACGTCTGCGTGGAGTGGTTGGGGAAGTGCTTATTACAGCCACAATGTTCCAGAAGCAGGATATTAATATGAATCATCCCGGCACCTAACATCTCAAAGGCACGTCTGTAAAAATGTGTCGGAATAGATTGTTTTTCTAGCGGAGTGCAAATGGAGCAGAGTACTGTATGTTTGTCAGATTGTGGAGGAGAAAGCATTCAGCAAGCCAATTGGTTTCTTCTATTTTCTGCTGCGCCAGAGTCATGGTCAATTGAACTTTAAATGATCAATTTGGAAGTGAAGAGCCTGTGATCAATGCCCTAATGGTGGAAATACCAATGTTCTCTGTCTGTGATGTAAGAGCGCTGAAACTGGCTCTGACAGCCTGTCTTTCAGGCCCGCAGCTCTCCTCTCTCCTTCTCGAGGAAAAAAATAAAAAAGAAGCTTCATTAGTGTGCGTCAGCGTGTCTGTGCGTGCGTGGATATGGAAGAAGTTGGCACACGGCATGAAGATTTTAGATTTTTATGGTGAGAACATGCTGTGAAAAAGGATCAAGGTAGAACATGTACACATGCGTACCAGAGAGAGTCCATCAAGGACACATTTACATCACTGGATGCTGCATATTTTTTATTGAACACATTTCCTGCGAGAGATTGCCTTTCTGTATATTGCAGCTTAATCAGTCAGAGAGAGAGAAAAGAAAACACACTGCAGACTATTGCCAAGTTTGTGCTTTGATATTCTTATGAAGCCAAACACCACAGAGTAACTACAAGATTTCACTGATCAACACGGCGCTAGATCACAAACATGACACAGAGGATCCTTCAAGTCATTCACCATTTTTAAAATAGACTAAAGTTGGCCTCCCTCATGAAGCATATTTTTTACTAATTATTAGCGAAATTTTAAGAAACGTTTTCACCGCTTTGAAGACATTCAAAGCACTTGCTAATGAATAAATTAATACAATTCACAACTGCAGTGCCAAAAATAGCCATGAGAAAAAAAACAGAAATACAAAATGTTTAAGTTGCCATGACAAATACATCCATCATAAATATTAAGACACCGTATGGCAGTCCGACAGAGAGCTATGAGGGCAGGAGGTTTTTGGCAGATTCACAGCAGAGGAGCGACAGGGAGGAGAGTAAAGCACAATGAATCAAACAGCGATCAGTCAGTTCATTGGTTTCTAGTCCCCGTGTCCTCCTCACCACCTCACCACCTGGCTGCTGTAGTCCTCTGTCGTGGCTACCTCCTCCAGCCCCTTCATCTGCTCCTCTTCCTCCTCCCGTCCTCCTCCTCCTCCTAGTCTCCACAGCTCAGCCAGATAGGTCCTGTGCAGCCGTTGTCTCTGCTGCCTCTCCTGCCACCTCCTCAGACGCTCCTCCTGGTGCTGCTTCTGCCGGTTGTACTGGTAGCGCCGCAGAAACAGCTCCTTGGCGTACTCGTACAGCTCCACATCGAGGGCATTCAGCCCCTCAATACGCCACCGCACCTTCTCGCTGATTCCCACGCTGGCAGCGCGCGTGCTGTTGATCTGTGTGAAGGCCCGGATGAAGCGCAGGCCGAACGTCCGCTCGAACAGGTACTGCGTCTTACGCTGGAACTCTGTCAGGCCATAGAAAGCCATGTTGCGCAGGTTGGCTTTGGCGCTGGCGAGCAGGACACGGCCTCGCTCCAGCTCGCTCTGGGACGACATGTTGTAGCAGCCCACCAGGCTGAGGTCGGCCAGCATGCGGACCTGCCGGTTGTTGGCGAGGTTAGAGGGGCAACTCATGAAGTCTGCAAGGGGCACGCCTGTCCAGTCCTCACCGCTGTAGCAGGCAGGGAGCTCATCCTGAGTGGGCGGGCGGCCGTCACACATATGGAGGGCAGTTTTCCAAGTGGCCCCACGCTGCACATGCTTCCACTCACTGAGGTAGCGTGACACGGGGTCGCGTAGCATGGTGATGTAGTAGAAATTCCTGCAGAGACAGATAAAGAGCTACATAAGATGAGGTGTCTAACAAGCTCTTAAACTCAAGGACACGCTTGTGTCCAGATTGCATTTCTGTGACTTCAAGCTATTGTTCAGTCTGTGCAGGCTGATCTCATGCACTATTCAAACGGTTTCTTACTGAAAGTGTACTGTGTATAATCCATGTATTTGAGAAGGCTGCAGTCACTTGACAGACTGTGTTAATTTTTGCACCTACTTTAGAATTAATGCTAGTATTTAGACAAAAATGTTTATAAGTTTAAGTCGCATTTTAGTCATTTGTATCCTTTACAGTTTTAGTCTGGTTGTAGTCGACGCCTCAAAATATTTTAGCCGACAAAAAGTCTTGAACATTTTAGTCAACTTTTAGTCACTGACTTGTGTCATTGTTTTTTAAACTAGTCCAATTAGGCTCATACAGGAGTCAGAATTTAGAAACAAGGTGATAGGTTGTATAAAAATGTTATCTTAATGTTTTTCCTCCACAACTACAAATAATTTCTAAACACTTAGAAATTTGCATTTCTCCAGCAGATTTTTGACAGTTTTAAGGGATTTAGAGACACTGAGCATGTCACATCATTTGTGGGGCGCTAATTCGTAGGATGTCATACAAACAGTAGTATTAGTATACATTGTTCTAGGGCATACACTAATTCATTTTCTTTTTGAGAATTGTGAGAAAATCAGTACCACTGAATATGCAGCAACAGCCAGGAGGCAGTAAATTAAGCTTAGCATAAAGACGTACTTTTTGCCTCTGTACATAGGGATGCAGAAAAAAATTGTTTCACTTAAGTATCGTGATTTTTCGCAATACTTAAAAATTGTAATACATGTCAAATTGGCACACAAGTATCATAATAGTCTTATTCTCTCAATCTCTAATTGGGAGATGAGCATATCGCCCCAGCCCAATTTTCATCAATAATATGAATTTTATTTCATTCATACAGCCCCAGCATTCTGTTTTAAAACAACATCTTAAGCTGAATAACAGCGGCAAACGGTATTTGAGGTTTGGATGAGTGTAGTGAGTGATACAAAGGCTGTAGAAACTGTCTGATAGCACACCATGAGCCACATTTTCAACACAGTGAGGGAGGATGAAACTATACATCAAATTTCTCATATCCTGCTGCAGTTAAAAAAGAAATATGAGCAGGAAGAAATACCACAGCGCTGGAAGTCTATGGAGCGCACTGAGAGTGTGATTAGAGTTTAAATGAAAAACATCATCGAGTGCGTCTGAGGGTGTTTAGAGAATAATGACACAGAGAGCAATGCAAACTTAGCAGGTATAGCATTTAATATCCTGCAGATGTGAAATTATTTTTGTTTTTGTCACAACAATTTGCTCCTGTCTACCTCTGGTAATGAGTTTTTTTCGTCTCCAGCACCTTTCGTGTTTCTGGATCGCTCTGATCTGCCTCGAACGACGTTTCAAAAAATTGCTGTAACCCAGCTGCGCACAAACCTTTCAACCAACAAACACAGCTTTCAGCTCTTATCTATTGAGTTCAGAGATGACCGGCATAACAGCGAGGTGACTGAAGGAGTCAGCGCCGGGAGAATTTCAGCCATTTTCAAAAAGTTTTTCAAAAGGAACACAACATAGATAAAAGGGAAATTGAAAACGTTCATCTTGTGCGCAAAGATCACCGTGACCTTGCGATGTCAGAGACAGCAACCAAATATAAAGCCCAAATAAAAAGCTGAACATTTTATTTCTTTCATTCCTCAGGGCTGCAGTTTATTTTCTGGGAGCTTTCATTCAACGACTAAATAAAAAATTCAGATTCAAGGACGTTCTGCAGCAACATTGCTCTGCAAAGTTCTCCTTTAAACCCTATTACAGGAGTGATCAGTTTCCCCTTTTCCCTATTTGCAGTCTTATAACTTGTTGATGCTTCTTTGTTGTGCTACCTGTTATCGTGCTGCTGTACGCCAGTGTTTTCCTTTCGATTTTCTCTCCTTGTAAGTAAGTCTCTGTGGACTGGATTTGGCTGAGAAGAGCGCATACTGCTGTGATGAGCTGGATTTGCTCCCAAAAATCAGATCCCTTACGGTTCTACGGGTTTGTCAGTACCTGAGTGTGTGTGATTAGGTGAGGGCAAGTTTGGACGATTTGTGTTGACAAAAGCTGTGCCAAGACACACACTGGCATATTTCAACTGGTGAAACACTTAATTTGAGTGAGTGACTACTTTCTTCAATAAACCCTGAATCCCTCTACATTTATATTACAGCCTCTTTTGCTACAACACAGTAAAAGCTGGTGATAGCATTAGATAATTATTAACCTTTTTCAACCTATTTTGATCTGTTGGTATCCTGTCACTCGGTCTGTTTACATGCACAGTTAAATGGAGCTTATAGCTTGTTTAGGCTATTTTATTGGACTACTGTCCCTGTCCCAGTATACAAGCACTGGGGGAGAATCGATTTATTGATGGAAGTATGACAGACTCCACCGAGGTTCAGCTAGTTGCTGTAGACCGATATTATTTATTGCCTACAGTCTATGCGTTTGACTACATCACAATCACAGCTGTTTATGTACAATAACTTTGGGGTAAAATATTGCTGCATCACATATAAATGGTGCAAACAAACTCTTCCTTAAACTGATTACTTTTAAGCCACCAGACTCTAACATGAGAAACGGATATTTTACTCCACTAAGCGGCAGAGCTGCTGCTCTACCGCTGCCTCCATCAGCTGTTGTGTGACATAAAGGGAGTAAATATTCAAATATAATGTACACTTAAACTGATATTAATTTTATAGGTGGCCAAACTATGTTTTGCTGCAGTGGTGTCAACAGCAGTACATCGCTTAGCTTCTATGCCGGTAGTATTTTGTATTTATTTAAAAATAAAAAGTCACATTCCCGCCACCTCTCTCCTCTGATAGTAAAGTACAGTCCCACAACACCTTTACAGAAGCGAAGTGATGTACTACTGTGTTTTTTAGGAAAATCTGGCATAGTATATCTTAAAACAGACACAAAAGATGCCATTTAGCAGTCCAGCAAGTAGGAATGATACCTCTGACTTTGATCACTGTAAAACCTTTCTGTAGTGACTTAAAATGATGTGTAAAGAAACAGTGGTAAGAAAGCAAGGCGGTTTAAGCATTTACTGGGTTGTACCAACAAAGATTAAGTTGATCTAAAAGATTAGTTCTAATTGGATTTTAAGTAAACTAGGTTTAAAGTCAGTACATTCAGATTTAAAATGAAGCAGTTCTCTGTTGCACAATTACAATTTAATCTGTTTAATTAATTCAAGTTTATTGATGCAAACCATACATTTACATAGTTTGCTAGCTAGCTAAAATATCAGAGTGCCAGAAGTTACTCGAGATGGCTTAGCAGGGATGCTCTAATATCTCTTACTCATTGGTCCTAATAATGAAGTAATACAGCCAAATAATAGAAGATAAAAATAAAAGATGGGCAACAGCACAGGGAGGAAGGAAGAGGCTGCCTGGCAGCAACTGGCAGACGGTTTTAACTTTTCTTTTTTTTCACTGCCATGTTTGACAGTTGGTCCAATTTTTGCTGAATTGGTGTCTTGAGAGCAATTCAGCAGCATCATAAAACGAAATTGTGTTGAATCTGTCCCTAAAATTTCTTCAAGGAACAATTATTTTGATCAGTCCTTCTGAAAAAGGCAAACTATTAAGTTAATCATCCTCAAGTGTAGGTTTAAAGTTAATACTTGATTACAATTTAAATAGAAGTTAAATTTTTGGTTTAACAGAATTAATTAAAATAGAATAATTGAAAAATAAAGCACTTTTTATTAGAGTTTATGTTCAATCACTTCTGCTCTGTTTTGCAAAACAAACACATCCATCCTGTCAGCTAATTATGCGATTATTATTAGAAAATAAAGCCATGATACAGACATCACTGTTGTCCTTTGAATATAGCAAACCTTAATGAGCACACATGGAAAACATCATTTTGTTGCAACTGTTTTGATCTTTTTTTTATTTAGTAAAATTTTCTTTTTTATATATAATTAATCCAACAAGGGAAGGCTTGATACAGCATTCCTTTGGGAAATAAAAGAAAAACATCCAACAAAAAACAACACAAAAACCCTCCCCCTATTTTGACCACCGCTTCCCGCCGAGTAACTCTCACACAGTCCCTAATATCTCCTGTTTTTTTGGAACATGCACTTCCCTCCATGTCCAGCAGTGGTCCCCAGTGTGTTGCCACCTTTAACATCAGCTGACCTCCACACACACCTGCACACCTGCTCCACACTCCCTCATCAGCTCTCAGTGTACCTCAGTATACCTGGCCTTCAGTTATTGTATGCAGCCATCTGTGCTGCCACTGTTCCAGCCTTTTAGTCCTCCTGTTTCTGTGCGCTTTGATAATAACCCCTTGGCTCTTTTTTTGTCCACCCGCTTCACCACACTGGACCACCTGTTCTGACTGACTGTTGCCAAACTCTGGTGTCAGGAAGCTATGCTTTTACTTTAACCCTTTCCCTTTCAAGATGTGCATTTGACTGCTGTCTAGTGAGCCTTTGCAAATTTTCCTCTTTGACTAATAGCACAATAAAAACTTAATTTCCTGATTACATCAAGAATCAATTTAAAAAAATAAAGCCTTAAATACAGTGAAAAACAAAAGGAGAGCCCAACTGGTATATCGGTATATGTTTTGAATTATATGAAATAATTTTTTACTGATCATATAAAGCAAAAATCGATGCTTGGGGGTTTTATTAATTGTGTAATTGTCTCGTGATCGCTTCACTGTAAGCTGTCAGCGAGCTGTGAAATACATAAAGTTAAACAATGACATAATTTTTCCCATTTCAATACAAATAAATATAATGTTAATTCTGTCCCTGACAACCCCTGTGTCACTCATACTCAGAGGTTATTACATTTTTTGCTATGTTAGCAAGATACCTAAAGTTAACCAGCTATAGTTTGTCAAAACAGTAATGAAGCAGATTGATTTGAGTCTGTTCAGTGTTGACATCACGCTTCGAAGTGACCTAGTTGGTGAGCTGCAGTGCTGGAAATTAAATAAACAATAGGGTTTGCATTACAGATTTGTGCAAAACTTAAGAGATATTTTCGAAATGTTGATAAAACATGCAACTTCTCCTTTAGCAATAACAAGAATGGCGTGGCGATGGATGTTCAAAACATCAGCAGGTTTATTTCTACTGCAGCCACTGCACTAGCTGTCATTATTTCCAACTGAAGATGGAGTGAGCATTTTATGCGAGCAATAATGGAAAGGCGAGTCCCTTATATCTTGGAGGGGCCATGTATGAGGGATTTCTGGGAGGTGATAGTCCACGATTTTACAGAGGAATTGTGGATTCAAAACTTCCGGATGGTCAAGCGCATAGCCATAGACTCATTTGACCTATAAAAGCGAAAAACATTGACGTATTTCCATTTGGTGTATTTTATATTCACAGCTTCAATTTGTGCAATTTTAGGGTTAATGGAAGACTGCCTAGTGTCCCCTTCTTTCAATCCGTGACAACCACCTTATTTTACTTGCTACATTAACTACTTAGCCAACCAAGTAGCTAATTTGTGCCTTTTCAGCTGAGAGGAAGCTAATGTGTGTGCATGTTGTCACAGAGAACTTGAAGTTTGGTACGCCTTCCATCCAATCAAATCCAGTTGTCGCATTTACTAGAGATAGAATAAGTGTTTTTATGCCAACAGCAAGCCATGAGTCACTGTTTGTGACAGTTAATGTTATATATTAACGGTGAAAAATGTTGCTCAAGATGACCTAATTTCATAATAAGCAAGAAAAAATGTTCTGATTGCAGTTCAGTGAAATAGTGGTTCAGCATAGGAACAAAGCTGTAGCATCAATCTAATAGCTAGTTTGGAGAGAAGTGGTAGAAAGTAACCAAGTTACATTTACTCAAGCAATTCATGATATTAAAGTAATTACTGTACTTGAGTTCAATTTAGAGGTACTTGTGCTTGATCTGAGCAATTCCTTTTTCTGCCACTTTTTACTTATACCCTGCTACATTTCAGAGTGAAATATTGTATTTTTTACTCTGTAACATTTATTTAACATCCTAAGTTACCAATTACTTATCAGATCAGTTTCACATGACATGAAATACACGTTCAAGTAAAATCATTTCTGCATTTTAAAAGTTTCCATCTTAAATAAAATATTCTTTCCTCTATCAGCAAAGGTGACAGTGAACAGGCAGTTTGGGATTATTTCTTCAAAGAAATAATGTTTTGTATTGATCTGCAAATAACTGCAAAGCTAAGCCACAGATCTAACAATTTCAGTTATTTGTTTGTTTTAGAATTGGTTGACGTTGTGTAATAATGTTAAATATTCTTTACAATTATTTGTTAAAGAAACCAACCCTTTGAGTACCTTTGCATGGTTATATCAGTGTAAAACAGAATAAAGTAAACCGTATTTACAGAGAGTGACCGACAATCCCGCATGGAATACCTTTGAAATGCATTAATTTCCACCAGTTACGTTGTTTTGTTACAAATCTGCGGTGTATTAGATGCACTGGAGCATTGACAGTAAGCATCTGTACGGCTGCGATTGTTTCGAGTTCACTGCTAAAGTGAGAAATTCGATTAATTGAGAGAGAAGTGCAATGAGTGCACAGCCAAACAGCCTTAAAAGGTCTACAATTTAGCAATTATTGCCAGACGGCAGATATCAATCAGCTGTGATATATACTTAAGTGAGTGCCATGATGATATCATGGCAGAACACACCCGCAGACAGGCACACCACCCAGAGATAATGGCCATCCACAGTGGAGGCTAAGTGAATTACCCTGCCATCTTCGCCGGGTTGAACGGACAGCACTAGATGGATGGACACACACAAGCGCCTCACAAAGCGTTCCTTTGTTGTACTTCCTGGAAAACAGCTCAGTCTTTTCCTCCTCCTGTGCCTATCATCTATCTGTACAACCAACCGCGAGACAGCCAGATCAATAAATGTCCATGCAACCCCGCCTTTCTGCGTCTGTGCTTTCAACGTGACCTATTGACAAAGACCAGCAAATGTCAAAGCTCTCCTCTTACTCGTGTCAGGGACACAGGCAGGGTCAGATTATGAAGGTCAAGAATAATTACTAGATGAATGAATGGCTGAGGATTCTCATGCAGGAAACAGGAAGTGTCACCTTGGGCATCTTGTAGCTTTTATTAAAGAAGAAAACGGTCATGGTGTCAGTAGGAGTGCATGTTGATACAAAAATGTCAAAAAGTGCTTTCAATAGATAATTTATTTTGTAGTTGTGTTTCTGGCCATCTGATGAATGTAATTCCAATATTATCTCTGTTTTCGCTCTGTTTTGGTCCTCACCAACTCTGCTGTCGAGCTATTGTGCCTGTAAATGCTTCACTATGTTCACTACGCATTTGCTATCTTTGTCTGCTGTCAGTCGTTTTTTAGAGCCTCCTGCCATGTCACAAATAACACTCATGAGAGCGGAGAGAATAGGCCTCGGTATTGGTACTTGATACCGGGATCCAAAATTAACACCCACCAAGCGCCAAATGCGGGTAAATTTTCCGCTTGGTGAGTAAATCTTGGAAGGCAATCTGCCACGCTGGCAGCTAAATATTTGTACCGAAATAGTCATGTGAGTCTTTATGCTGAGAGTCACTGCTTTTTTTGGTGTGATTCAGGGGCGCCTGGCTCTGCTGCTGCTCTGCTATGTGTGTCCCAGACACACACACACACACACACACACACACACACACACACACACACACACACCTGCCCCGCTTCGGCAAAACCTGACTGTCTCAAGCACTCCTCATTTTGTGGCACTGTTTACCAGCTGATCCGCTAAACTATCACTTGCTGCTGCTTAGTTAGCTCTGTTACTGAGTGTGGACTGTCAACAACCACCCCTGGAGTGGAGCTCACACTCCAGCAGCAGCCGCCTTAACTCATACAGTCTGTGCATTGTGTTGCCGGAGATGGCAGTTCACCAAAATACAAGTTATGGCTCTACTACATGACAGTTTATTCACATGGATATCAAATTGTGTTGATATCAGTATCACTATAACGGTACTGGTATTTGTACTGGCACTGTCATTTTTTAAACAATACCCAGCCTGATGTGAGAATGATCCAAAACAGTCAGCTAAAGATGCTAAAAAGACACTAAAACTGCCCATAACTGGGTCAAACTAAACTGTCAGGTGAGTTTGTATCCAAAACTGACCCCTTTTATATTACACATAGTAATTTGATCTTTTATTGATAAAAAAAATATTGATTATAGCAGTCTTAATAATTCCAGTGTTTTAAAATGACGCATTCCTCTTGTGAAATCCCTGCATATCCAGAGGAGAAACAGTGCCTAGAGGTGTTTGCTGATTTACGAGGTTGACCTGAGCTAAAACAACCTTTGTTCTCCATCCATCTCTCTCAAACATCATCTGTCATTCGCTCTGGTTTATTCCATGCCAGTGCCTAACCTCTTTGCTAATGCGCTAAATGGCTTTTAAGTCTTTCAGGCCTGACAGAACAAAGTGGGAACATTTTCGTTGATCGTGGATGCCTGATTGATTGAGCTTAAATCTAATATTCTCACGGTGATTTAAGTGAATGTACAAGATGCCAATTCTGTCGGATAATGGCACAATCATTGACAACCATGCGCGTCTGTGTAATAATGCAGGCTTGCTCTTAAACGTAAAGTTAAATCAGCTTGTCGCATTTTGCCACCGATCAATCCAACGCCTCATTCATGCCCTTCTTGCTGCCTGTCACCTTTCTCCATATAGCAAACCTGCAAACACTATTGATCGCTCTCTCTCTGTCTCTCTCCCCAATTGTCTCTCTCTCACTCTCTAAATCACCATCAAAAAGCTACAGAGGAAACTTGCAGCAAAAGATCAATATCTGCCTTGTTAATTCACTCACTACCATCAAGGACACAGTCAGTCTCATGATAAAAGCCTTGATGGAAACTATTTATGCTGCCGAAGAAGCAGCCCGTACAAAACCTATCTGGATCGGCAATAATTTCATTCATTTCATCTTTTTAAAATTGAAAATACATCATGTTGCTTTTAGTTGAGGCGTTTCTGGAGAACAGTTACTGCTCCAGCTCCACCTCACACTGTTCCAATGAGCGCCATTGATGAACTATCACTCTGGCAGCCATTTCTATCTGCCAAGTTGAGAGAAGAAGGCAGTTTGAAAACAAGCACAGGACTGCACATCGATTTCACACTGAAGTTAGGTGTTGATAACTTGCACACTTGGCGCAGATCCATTTTAAAGGTGTTTCTGTGCCCTCGAGGGAGCCCTTAACCATAGCTTCCAAGTGGGAATTACTATAAAAATAAAATAACCTTCAGTCATCTCCGTCTCTAGTCACATGTATCTTTTTAACAGTTCAATTTATTCTCCCTGAAATCACTTTTCAATGCTGCTTTACTTGTGATAATGACAGCTTCACACACATTTCTCACATCAAACATAAGATAATGAAGCTTATCAGCAGCAGCCTAAAGAAAACGAAATAAAATATCTTAGATGTCACAGGTAATAAATGTGACTAAAGCACCTCCATACAACATTCATTTCACATCAACAATGGATCAAATGACTGTACGTAATGTGGAAGGGGTCATTTGCAGTGATGAACCCACACAGATTTCATCACTTAACTCTACAGTTTCCATCAACTATACAGAACATGTTAGTCTTTTTCAGCTGAGGTTCACTCAGACAGCATCACTGTGTTGTTTCCAGCTGCAGCGACCAAAAAAAGCCCTGTCCAGCCCCAAACAGCAAACAACGAAGCAAGTGGATCATTTAGCAGCGAAAGAGCCAGCCTCATCAGTTGGTAAAGGACAACACAGAGCCAAACAAAGAGTTAATACTGGAATCACAGTTATCGAGTGATGAACAACACCCCACATGAACGCTAGTGTGCCGTCTTGTAGAGCTGCCCCTTTAAGTTGGAGAGTCAAATCATCAGTTGGAGACCCCTCAGTTGACTGAGATTGCTTTGCGAGTTGAGCAGTCATTTTTTCTTTTTCTTTTGCTAGTCAGTGTGCTGTGCAGTGTACGTCTGGAGATATTTTGGTCCCCAGATTTTGCTGTGCAGTGAATGCTCTTGACTTTCCTAGTACTATTTGGTTCAAGCAGCTGTACCTGTAGCAGCATGGAGGAGATACTTGGCAGGGATGGAGAGAAAGGCTGCTGTTTTGCTTAGAATTGGTGAGATTTCAGCGACCTTATGCTGCTGTCCTTGGCTTTTGTATGATATCTAATGTCTGCAAAAAATGTTGCACATTTGTGACCTGTAGTTCATGTCATTAGCCTTTGTGCTATATTATGTGACTGCGACTGTCACACTGAACGTCCCACTAAGCCCCGCACAAAAGTTAAACTTTATATAGAAAACAAAACAAATCTTTGAGTATTCGTATTGAACTGCCAAATCCGATTCGACAGACATAATCGTGAGTCGAGTACAGCCACTACATATTAACTTTTTTGGCAACTAGCAAAGTGCAGCTAGTACAGAGGAGGTCTCCAAAAGGAAGCCACCCTCTGGTTGCCATCACTGATCATGGCCACTTTTGACCATGCAGACAACGTAGCTGTGCCATGTGGAATTGTTTGTCTCGGTTCAATTACAGTCAAGATGTCAGCAAAGATTTGAAATTAAGTAAATGAATAAAATAATCATCCATTGTGCCTTACTTTAACGGCCTATAAGATATCAAGAATTTACCTATTTGTGGATGCTGCATGGATGTCAGTTTTTAAGTCAGGATGTAGAAAAAACACTGTCATATCCATTATAGCCCAGTGAAATTAAAAAAGAAAAAAAGGTGGGAAAAAATAGATACTGCCCAAGCCGAGCAGGCACAAGGCATTTTAAACGTGTCTTATTTCACACAAGAAAAAAGCTATTCCGACAGTGGAACCGAAAGCTGCCCCCCAAATATTTTTCTAAATTCCTTACACTGCCTTTTAACAGACTACAAAATGCTTCTTGTTTTAAGCTGAGATCATTTCTGAAAAAGAGGGAGGAATTAGCAGTCAATGATGTTGATGGTATCAGAAAAGTCAGTAAAACAGGGTTTTTAACAGTTATGCATCACAGCTACTATTAGAGCACACAGTCATAAATGTGCACACAAACTGTTAGGCTGATTGGTCCAGTAGTTTGTGGAATTAGCTGCAGCAGACTGCAACCTAATGTGTGATCAACTCCAGGCTTACATCTAGTTGAAAAAAAATGTTTTAACAGCTTTCCAAAAATCAGCGAATGTAGGTTTTTACACTTTGATAAATAATTTATATTTATGTAAATTCAAGGATTTTAATAAATGTGAAAAAGGTGACAGCGATGACACATTCTGAACACTAATTGGCTTAGATTTAATTAGGTTTTGATATTGCAAATCTTTTAACAATGTGTTTAAAAATGTGTTAAAAGCAGATGAGTTACTTAAATTGCCAGGCACTGTCAAATCTGATCAAAGCACACCTACACATCCCTAATTAATTTTTGACTGTTAATTGATATAAACTAAGAAGTTGGGGTTTTTTTTGTTTTTACAAACTTTAATTCAGATTTTTTATTAGCTAATTCGAGATATTTATGTCTCTAAAAAAAGTTTAAAACTTTATTTAATTAAACGAATGGAATTTTACAACAAAGTAAACCGAATATTTTCTTAAAATGGTTATTTTTTGCATTTAATGAGCCTCTTAACAGGAAGAGCATTCAGCCTTTAGACCAGAAAGTTTTTGTGAATAACACGCTGCATTTGGCAGAGCAGAAAGAAATATCAGTCTGGTTTGATTTTCAGCTGAGGCAACCAGACTGTGGGTGAATGGGTATCTACAGAGGAGCACGGATAACAAATGGGACAAGCTATAAAACACAGCAGACGGGCCCAGCTTCCAAAAAAAGTACACGAGACTGACAATTAGATGAATGAAAGAGGAATGTCAGAGGGTACAGATTCAGCAGCAGCAGGGCGGCATGTTAAAGGGGATGTTATCAAGATGACTGAGCAAAGCTGCTCAGCTGCACAGAGACGTGGGGAGTCTCATCACATCAGTCTCCAGAACAAGAGGTCAAGAGGGATCCATTTTCACTCATTTGATTCTCTCTCTTGTACTAATTTAATCTTTGCGTGCCAATTACAAGCAAAATGATCCCCGTCCCCATCTGCGCACAGCGGGATCACTATCCAGCAAGCACGTACACATGCGAAAAATTCGACACTCTCCTTCAGCCCTAAATGATCTGTCAATAGCACACCACAACATAACCCAGTTATAGGGAACGTCGGCAGGTAGCATAACTTGATAAATCTTCCAAAAGCACAGAGTGTGAGGAGAGAAGTGATGAGCAAGGAGACTGGTGCTGCACTGTGATCTTCATTGGTCGCAGATATGAGATGCTATTTTGGGCGATAAAGGCAAAGCCCCAGGGATGCTGGTGTGGAGACGAGGGAACCGAGAGCGCTTCCGGAAAGACGAGGTGTCCGGGCAAGCGAGGGTGTGAAGATGTGGTTTTGCTGAAAACTAGGTGAGGGGAGCTCTTGGGAGGAGCTGCAGCTAAGACTTAGATTAAAAGATGCAGATCATCTTCTGGGGACAGAATGCTCCATTTGTATTTATTAAAATTTGGCTGCGTTTGAAGGTAGATACAATTTTCCAGATCCCACAGTTCATGCGGTTTTTAAACACACCCACGACGGGCATAGTGTCGAGGACATCCGCACACACAACAACCTGGCGTGTGCAGCTTTAGTAGCTTTAGCGTCTTAGCCTTAACCTTTCCTTGACATCTTAATCTTTGCAGCTTTGTGAGGTGTCAGCCAGTCCTCTCGGCCCATGTAGATATGGAAAGGATAAATGGGAGACTGCACTCTGCAAAGGTCACATCTACCCACACAAACTACTGAGGAATTTCTGAAAGGCAATCCACTTTTAAGCAATATGTGAAGGCTTCTTCCAAGACTGTGTTGTATGTTTTCTTGCAGCATTTCGGCGTTGGCTCTTTGAAATCCCTGAGTGTTGTGCAGCGTGTATTTATCCCATTATTATTACTCTGGAAATTAAATTAACGATACACTTCGCTAGATACTATTCTTATGTAAGGGTCACATCGAAAATAAGAGATATAGGACTTTGAAACTGTTCAATAGCATGAGAACTGCGTCACATACAACAGTCCCTGATGACTTTCCATCCATCCGACAAGACGGCAGAAAACAGAAACCACGAGGCAGTTTGATGGATAGCACATAATGTTCTTTCTAGTAGAGACTTCCCCTCTGCCATGTTTTTTCTCTTTTAACAAACACTTTTTTGTAAAAAGAAATCTTCAATCCAGTCGACAGGTTTCCGTATAAATCTGGACTTCAGGATTAATCCCCCCTCCCTTCCTCCTCCTTCGTATAATAAAACCTGTCTCCGACTGCCCCTAATCCCCCTAAGGAGTGTGGAGATTACCAAGATCCTCTGAATATCTCACATTTCTCACAAGAATACAAGACGCTGCTCACTGTCATAGAGGGAGTGCACTGAAGGGTTTGATTTAACAAAACAACGCACTTTGTGGATGAGTAACTTGATCCTATATCAGTGTTGTCAATTGATTTATTGAGACATATTGATTCTGAGTCTCAATACTCATTTTCTGCAGTATTAATACACAGGTACCAGCTGCAGTTTCCTTCTGTTTCTCACAAACCAAGAAAAGGGAAGTAGTTGTTGTCGTGTTTTTCGCCTATGTTAATCTTTAACTCTTAGGGCCTGCTTTAATATTGCACACTTGTATTGTTCTGCACACAAAGTGCGCTTTTTAAAATCAAGCTTTAAAACATATTTTACATACATTAACAAAACATACATTTTTATTATTTGCTACTTTCATTTAGTTAATTTTTAACCAACATCAGTCTTAATCATAAATATCAAATATTCATTAGTTTTGAGGATTTTAACCCTTTAAATGCCAGGGTTTTTTTTTTTCATGATGACACATTTAAAGAAAAAGAACAACACGTAAAATAAATCATTTTCACTATACTCTCTGCAAAGTATTATTCATTTACTTTTTTATTTATTTAAATTATCACAGCTTGGGATATGTCAATGATTGGCTACAAGATTGATATATTTAAAGTAAAAAAATTAAATCGAATTTAAATTTAAAATATAAATAAATAAATTTTAAAAAAAATCCTTACAATGATTTTTTAAAATGTTATTTATTTGGTTGAGATACTGATTATAAGAAATGCCTAAAGTGGTATATCGCATCAAGATTAAAAAAAAAAATGAATCAATTTTCTTTTTTTTTTTCTTTTTCCAAGTAACAGAAATGTTCTTCCTTTCGCCTTCACACAGTGTCCAATTAGCTGCTGGCTGAAACTTACAGCAGTGTTACTTGGACTTTAAAATGAGTTGATTGGTCAGTAGGGCATTAAGCAAATAGTATTATCACTAAATGTCTTTAGACATATATTTTATGACAGAAAGTGTTGGTTTTTTGCTGCCAACTACAAAATGTTTTCACACAGGAACACTGTGTAATTGCTAGCGGTATATTTGGGAATTTTCCCACAAGACCTCACCGACTGCATAATTATGTCATCAACACAAGCAGTAAACATCAAAATTCATCATTAGTGCTGGGTTTAGAAATCATTATCAGTTCATTATCGTACACACACTCATGCAATAAACTGCCCTGCTCTGCATCTGCTCTAATTTGTTTATGGTTTAGGTTTAAATGCAGATTTTAAATGTGGGTGTTTCAATGATGTATACACATTAGGGATCTGTTGTACCTTCAGATATAACAGAAACACAGTGGGACAGCACCATGACGCAGACAGCAAATGCCAAATTTCTTGTACAATTTCTTGGCCCACTCTTTTTTGGTTTTCAATTAGCAAAATTTGTGGATAGTATCTGGCACTTTCTTTGGGACACTCGTAGTTGAGGTTCCAAGCAATCTGAGCCGTTACTAGAAGGCGGAGCTTAAAACCTGAAAACCACTGCTTGGTTGGACAGAATCTTTACTTGCGCAAAACGGGACAGTCTGCGCAAACTTTTAATGGCCAAGATACCATCAATGGTGACTGCAGTTGTTTTATTTACTCATCCCAGAAGTACAAGAAAGGCAACATGTTTAACCACGCCTTTCAATTGCAAAAGTGCAGTTTCAGTACCTCGCGTTTAAGATGATGTCACAGTAATTTCACACGGTGTCACTGTATGGATCAGCTGAGAACCCCCTAGAGCTGAAGGGGTGTTATCTACAGTGGCAAAGCAAAGAGAGAAAAGGATATGGTACCTACAGTGACTTGAGTTTAGTCGAGCAGAACCTTGCAGTAGAAATACGGCAAAAGTGTGTCCAATGCTAAAGTTATAAATAAATGGGGCGCTATAACTGGAAATCATGATAATTGCTTCCAGAAGACAGAAAAAAGGGCTCTGTGTGTATGTGTGTATGTGTGTATGTGTGTGTGTGTGTGTGTGTGTATGGAAGTGTGTGAGTTATTGAGACAGGATGTGTTTAATTGCTTTCTGGAGTTGGAAAGCAGTTCAGAACTGTAAAAAGGTGGTGTCTATTTTTTCATACCTTACTGACATTTCTCCAGGGTGTACAGTACATGAAGATATTTGTGTAAAAAAGGGAAAAAAACCAAAACGCAAAAGCTGAGCTGTTGGTGATACTAGTCATTGTAAAATGTATCGCATTGTCTAGGATTGGGCAACCCATTAAAATGGTCCAACCGCTGTCAGTTACAACTGGTGGAGGCTACGCCGCACCCTTATGTAGCTAAATTCAGAAGAATGTGATTGAGTGGCGAGTGCCCTACAATTCACAAGCACACTTAACATTTTCCTTTCTTCAATTAACACACAAAGTGTCAATAAAGAAAATATTCTCACACCTTTTTTCCTTATTGAACAGAAATACACAAGTTTATTTGTCTGACCCAACTACTATTGCCGTAATAACTCATCATGAAACTCAATTCATGTAACTCGACAAAAACAAGATAAAACATTCCAACAATCAACACGTCTGATTTAGAGAAGATAAACCCATGAATCACAGAGTTCAATGCTGATATATGCTGTTTCCCCCTCTGGCTATCTCTGCTGTTGCTGGCCAGCTTTTTACAGTCCTGTAACATTATCCCCATCACTTGCTGTTACCATGTCAGTCAGCTCAGCTGCACCAGAAGAGACTGACCTCTGATGGTGCGTGCTGTGCACCACATGCATCACCTTAATACAGCATCTCAGCATCGTCTGCACTGTTGACGATGGTGAGATTCACAATGCTGAGATTTCTTAATTTATACACAAATATTGCCCAAGCCGAGAGAAAACCACGACAGTACAGATCTAAATGAAAAAATAACCTGGGGAATACATTTTTTTGCTGAAAGTTGGATGAGAAGAACGACACCACTTTTGTGTGAGAGTGTTATCGATATTCTCATTTTACTCTTGGCAAGAAAGCAAATAAGTTTCCAAAATGTCACGCTATAACTTAAATGGTATAATTAGCTTTGTCCTTTGATTCTAATCGACGAATGCTGTACATTTTAAGGTAAAGCTAATAAAAAGATAACATAAATTTTAAGTTAAAGCCACTTGCTAACATGATCACCACTCTGCTTTAATGCATGTGAGTGTATTTCCCATAATACTGGCACAGCAGATTGTGACATAAATCACAATATGGCAAGTCATGCAAACGGTGATATTCTTAATTCAGCCAGACGTCATCGACAGGCTGGTGGGGATATGTTGTGTCACGAGTGTGAAGAGACACACACACGGATGAGCACACGTAATGTCTGTAAATGTTTGATGTCATTGCCTTGGCCTCCTCCACAGGGGTTAGCCAGAGTCATGTAGGAAGTATTGACAAAAAACTACGACTAAATGCTACCCTGGGAGACTTTAATGCTTCATCAGCCTACATCACCACGTCACGCTGCAGCATAGGATCTCCCAAAAGACCTGCACATTCACCCTTTGCCAAAAATAAAACTCTGGTGTCAGGTGCTGTACATATACCTTACCACCCACAAGAAGTGACGAATCAGAACTTCAGTGAAATGCAAACTGTCTCTTAAAAAGTACTAAAGCCAACTCACCAGTGTTAGAACTCATGCCTCTTTTTAGGCTGCCCACTAAAAGTCGCAGATTGAAATCATCAGACCCCTCAGTTGACCGAGATTCTTTAAATAAGTATTTCGACGATACAAAGAGGATCCTCGCATAAAACTAGGACGTCTATGCAAGAGCAAAATGCAAATACTTTTGAAATTGGTCCTACATTAACAGAGAAAACAGAGCAGACTGTGGCAGTGGCTTTTGCTTGAAAGGTAAAAAACCTACAACTACCAGAATGCAACTTCCCGTACCAGGCCAATAAACACTCCCACTTGTGGGTGACACAATGTATTATTCTGTGTCCCTTCTCTAAATTTAGAAGGTTTTTGCAGGTGAGTGAGTGCAGCACAGCTCTCCATCTCTTCTTTTCTTCCTCAGAGGCAGTTTGTGACTTGCGGGGTAGATAATTGATCAGTTGATCCACTCAGAGCTTATCAGATCGATGGGTGAGAGGAGCAGCTGCTGCGAGTGAATGCAGACTTTTAGACTTTTAGTGAAATTTTCACCTTCAGTACACCATACGCTATATTGCTGCGTCTGTGGTGCAAAGAATGAATGAATGAAAGAACGAATGAGGCTTTATTTCTAACATAAAAAATCAAAGCAAAACAAAACAGACAAACAAGCCTTACAACCAAGTGTAATGATCAAAAACAAAAAGACCAAAAAGAAGGCCGATACAAAATCTATATGTCAGTCTCAATCCACAAATACTCAAACCACTAAAATGTAATTTTAGACATAAAGTGGGAAGAAGAAAACACTTATTTATTCCTACCACCTTTTTATATATCAATCTATGTACAGTATATAGCTATTGATTTCTTTATCGTGTAAATGTAGAAAGATATCTCAATTTTATGTATGAACTTCCCAAATTGTATATACAACCCAGAATAACCAAATGTTATTTCAACAGCTCTCCTGATGAAGGGCCCAGCGGTCCGGCCCATGAATGAATGAATGAATGAAGATACACACTTAAGGTAAACTGCTTCTTTTTTAACTTCCATCAGCGCACTGTTGGATTATATACGAATTATTATGTGGGATAGTATGAATTTTGGTGTATTACTTTTCGTAGGTATACATACAAACAGTGCATGAGAACAGCCTGAGCATATATAAAATTAGCAAGCTGTAATTTCTGTCATGCAGCAATATTTACCTCAAATTTGTTAACATGAGCTAACATTTAGCCACCATAAGGGTCAAACCAGACCAAGTAAAGCTGTAGCAGCAAAACCTGCGAGTGTTTTTAATTGAGCATTATTGAGTTCTACTTCTTATGATTGCTTATGAACTTTTTTTGTGAGATGATGTGCTATTTCTTCACTAAAAAGTTTCCCTCGTCTCACTTTAAGACATCACAGATCCACTCGGTGCAGTTTGTATGACTTCTGGCGACTGAGGGTCACATTTTTTTGTCAATCAGCATTCTTGTCACATTGAGTTTTCACAACAATGTGTGGCTGTCAGCAACTTGAATTAACTTGATGTGTAAGCTTAGGGACTGACGCTGCGGTCAAAAGCAGCGTTGACAGTAAAAGGGCAGTATTACGCCTAAAGCGTTTAAGAAATACTCTGCTTCAAACTGAACAAATTTTCTCAATAATGTACATCCCTCTCTGCAATCTCCGCACATGGCTCTCTTTGGTTGAGGATTTAAACTGACTCACTGTGACTGCAAGGGGAGATTAATGTCAAAAACTTGCAACCAGATGTTTTTCCCCCACATAGTCTGCTAAGTATATCAGTGAAACATGGTTGAATAAGAGGGAACTTGCATATCTTGAAAACTGCACTTTGATAAAATCATCTTTTTCACCATCCCTGTGTGACTACTAAACCATGTCAACTCCCTGCATATTTTTGCATATTTTAATGCCGTTAGTGTCATTATTGTCACCAGTAATAGGGTGCTATTGTCAAATGAATAGCTAAACCACCTTAACTGTGTCTAGAGCGAACTGGGCTAATTAGTCTCAGGCTGATCTGTGTGTTGGCCGGCCTGCATTCTTTGCTCTAATCTGAAATAATGAGGTCAGTAATAAGGTTACACACTCTGACTGCTCAGTGTGAGGCCGGCTGCCGAGGACGAACAGGGCGGCCAGGCAATTGAAGCAGGTTTGACGTCTGGTCCGTACAGCAATTTTGTAACCCGCTGCGATGTAAATGCTGTGGCCCCGTGCTGTGAGCAAAGCCCCGCAGGAGCCATTGACCACTGGTGTGCCTATCAAAAACTACTTGAACCGGCCACGAGTTACTCACTAAACTTTTCATAGCAGGAGGGAAATTGCCAGACATACGGAGGGCGGAACAATAGATGCAGGTTAATACAGCATATGCTGCTTATGCCAAGTCAGGAGTGAAATCTCAAAGGATGGAAGAAAGGAGCAAAAAAATACATATTGCACACAAAAATTTTACTCAATGAGATTTTTTATAAACAATTATCAGTAATAGGATATGACTAAGTGGGTAATGTCATATAATAAAAAACAGGTATTCTGAAAAATTAAGAATAATTGCATCACTTTACTGTAATGCAGCAGTTAATATCCAAAATCTTGACGATATCTTGTCTTGCATCACCACATCAATGTAACACTGATATACTGCACAGCTCTATTTATTCTTAAGCATGTACAAGTGTCTACTTTAAAGTAACTTTATATGTCAGCAGCCCACAATCACGGCGCAGGTATTTATACTAAAAATATAATTTAAAATATGAAACATTAGCACCTAATACATTGTAGGTATGGCCAAGTATTTGTATTACTAATCTCCACGTTATGTATTTGCTGGTGTTTTTTACTGGTGTGGTGTGTAGGAGAGAGGTGATTTCAAGGTGACTATGAAGTGCTCAAAAGCAGACAGATGCTTCTGTATTCAGAACGGACCAGCAGGATAATGTACACCAAATGGGCAATACATTCATCATAAGATACAGTGAAAAGGTCAAAAAGTCTTTATCTCTTACCAATTCTGATGTTTTGACACAACTGAGATGATTGTGTAAAGAAGTCTGTACATTCAGTGAACACCGAAGAGTTTTTAGCCACTCTTCTCCTCATTTCACAACCCCGCTGAGACCTAAATATATTTCATCAGGGGACAGAAAGGAGGGAGCAGAGGCAGAAGACACAAGTGCACTCTAACTGAGTAAAGTACAGCAGAAAAATGTCCACTGTGGCTGACATATTATTAAATTTGACATTATTACATTAGTAATACTGAAGCATCAATGTGTTAATGCTATAGCTGGTGAAGGTGTAGCTAATGTATATACTGTTAGGCTATTTAGTCCAGTTGTTCTCAACCTCAGGGTCAGTCCCCTCCAGTGGGTCAAAAAATAAGTCTGACATGTCTTGAGGTGATTAATGGGGTTGTATTAGAGATTATAGTGCAAATTCAACCACACAACATATTTAAGTAATTAAACAACCTTTAATTACTCTCTATCACTTTTTGTTTTGAAAAGCTGCTTCAAAGACTTTTTACTACTTTTATATCAAAATTCCTCTCCAATATATATTCTTTTGAAAACTAATTCCTCTGTATTTATTCACGTTTTGTGCCAACAATGAATTTTTACAAGATTACATTTGAAGATATTATGAGAACCTTATAATTTACCTTCGCCCAATACTGATTTTTACTGAATGGAGCTTGAACACATCATAATGTAACTCAATGCAAACTCTGTTAGCTGCTAGTTACGGCCACTAGCTGCTAAAAGATAATGTTACCTAGCTCTACTCCAACTGTTTCAATATGGATTTGTTGTTCACCATGAAAAAAGGGTGCACTCCCTGACGCATTGATAGCAAGTTTATAGCATCCTTTCGTGTTCACAGCGTTCTGTGGCACATCTCTTTTTGTCCAAAACACATTCGCTATTGTCCCCGGGATGTTGTTAGTCTCGAGCCTAGCTTTTTAGCCTGCGCAAAATTTATGTGTGGCCAATACATTGGTGCATACCAGCTGGCAACAACTCACAAAGTAAATCTCAAAATACTGAAGTTAAAATTTGAAATTCAAATTAGGTCAGAATATCGCGAAAACGTTCACATTGTAGCTCCAAGCTCCATTTAAGAGACACAAACTGGCGGCGATGAGGAGACCACCTTACTAAAATAAATTCATGATACAAACAAAAATGACACTTTTAAATCTTTTTCTTCCCCTGTTTTGCATTGTTTGAGGTTTTGCCTTATTTAGTCATGTCATCTTAGTGCTCCCTCTTCTTCTGCAGTGGTTTAATGGTACCTGATGGGAGAACTAGCGCCGCCAACTGCTAATCTCAATGTGCAAAACGCCTTGTATTCACATCACAGCAGCAGATGAAAATGTGCATTAATTTAGTGAAGTAAAAGCATAAAGTTGCAGAAAACGGAATTACTCAAATTTTTCAAAAGTTTGGTATTTTAGTAAATGTACTTTCTAGGAGGGATTTGTAGGAATGCTGTACATCTTGTGCTCAAAAGTTAAATAAACCAGTGTAGGGTCTGAGGGCTGTGATAAGACTCTCTCTGCAAACTACATCACAGCCTGCAGGATGTAGCCCTAAGATAGGTGTGGGCGTCATCCATTCCCATGATGTTTGATCCCTGGCTGTCTGCATTCCCATAGCTATATGTGACTTGTATAAGACGAGAGTCATCTTTCAAAACATGCTATTACTGAGTTTGACTGTGTTTTGCAAACAGACTAGGAAAAAAATGTTTTGAGACATGAAAAAACATGAAATTGGTTCAGCCTGCAAAAATCTTCATGATTATGTCTGGACTCCAGGAACAGTATAAAGCCATGGGGATTATTGGAAAACAACTAATCTTTCTTAACTTCTAAGAACAGATGGAAAAAAGCTAAAGCAAACTTAAATCTACCAAAGCAGGGTGATCGTACAGAACAGATCAGAGTCGCGTTAAATATTGTATTAAGCTGAGCAGTAACATGCCTCAGCACAAAGACAGACGTATGCACAAACTGTGCGTCACAGTCTGTCATAATCGAGCTACGTCGCCCAAAGTGACAGGACAAGGGCCTTTCAGGTCTGATAAATCTGCGACACGAAACCTGCTGGCAACACATCATCGAGTGCAGAATAAGCTCTGTGAAGTCTTTACTCAGCAGCTTTGATCTGAAACGACAGGAGGGCTTCACTTAATTTGATGGTCTATTTCCAGGCCAATCCAATGGTCCCCTGATATTCTCTTTACAGTGTTTTAAGTGTGCGGACGGAAAATCAACCAGGCATTATCCCTGGGAAATGAGAACTTCATGTGACAGATTTGTGGCTGTTGGACGAGTTCTGACTCATGAGTCGTCCAACAAATTCATGGGTATGGATTGAGTTATGACTCATGTTGCGTTTGGCTCAAATTTGATACCTTCCTCGAAATATACATAGATATATACTGCATCTAATCATATGTGACAGTTGTGCACAGGCAGTGCCACAGTGCCAGACCTAGGACATTCCACGCCCTATGCAAGACACCCCCACCCCCCATTTATTATTATTATAATAAATATCTCATATTTAATATATTTATTATTAACGAGAACAAGAGCTACAACACAAATAAAAAACTTTGCTACGAACAACACTAAGAAATAAACAATAAAAGAAAACATATGGTATTAGCAGATTTGAGTAAATTTTGTCTTCTTTGTGTTTTGGAAAACAAAAATGAACTAATTTTTTTTAAAAGTGTAAACAGATAACTGGAGGACACAATTACAACATCTTCTCAGGGATAGAGCTTGTGCCCCGAGGAGATGGGAGGTATAGGGGTCTATGCCCTTATAGGGGTACAGAGCATAGGGTGCCCAAAGTTCTACATTCTTATAGGGTTATGAAGCTTAGTCATAGAAATTAGGAAAAGCCACAATCATAGGAATTGTCTAAAATTCTAGCACGTCCCAAACCCCTAGAAATGTTCTAATAATCCTAGAAACATGCTAAAACACTAGAAATGCCCAAAAATCCTTGAAACATGCTAAAATACAGAAATGTCCTAAAATTCCAGATATGTCCTCAAATCCCAGAAACATCCTAAAATCCTACAAATATCCCCAAATACTAGAAACTTCCTTAAATCCTGATAATGTCCTAAAATCCTAGAAACAATCTAAAATCATATAAAGAAGCATGTATGGGGCTGCTGTGACTGTCCCCTGGCCTCCTGTCAATTTGTAAAAGTGGCCTTCAAGCAAAGCAAGTTGAGTCTGTACCCTGACTCAAGCACCACCCCTTTGGGAAAAATCTGGCTCTGACATAAAACTTTGCTGTAAGACATTATAGAATTTATAGCTCATGACAAAAATGATATATAAAATATGCATGATAAAACAACAGAGCGGATATAAAATTGTCCTTGCTCAAGATGCTGACAAAGCTGCTCAGGATTTTCCCTGACCTCTGACCTCCCTAGGGAACAGGCAGAAAGAGTATTTTGTTGTATGGATCAATAAGGTATCGCGTTATCAGTGAGTACGCTTAAAGATCACCCTCGGCAGTATCATAGTGTATCAGATATTGCTGCTGCAGTGATAAAGCACAGACAGCTCAGCCTGTAAGTCAACACCCACAAGAGTTAATTCCCCACTCATTAGCTCCGAGTGGAAACATGACCCTCTAACACACACTTCCCTTAATCAAAAAATTGACACTTCATAGCGGGGAAATTGCTGCACGGTGCAATTTTGGTCCCATCTTTAAAAAATGAAGCCAACTCATGTCTGATTGCAGCCTTTACACAGCTAAGTGCCAATGTTAATGAATGCTGATTTTTCACTGACTATTATATTGAGCTGACAAGTGTTGACTGGAGTGTTGTTGACTCACTCATAGTGCTGATATGGCTCAGAGGCGCTGCTTCAAAACTATTTAAAAGCGTTAAATTAAGTCTGATGGCTGCCACAGAGGACAGTTAATGGATTGGAAGGACTCTTGAAGGCGCTCCCCGTCCCCCTTTAACGCTCTCTGTAACATATGGAGATTTGCTCTCTGGACCAACTGCAAGGCAAATTGGCTCTAACACGCAGGCGGCACACCTCACAGGACCCTGCCCTTCTTAAGTGATTTACTCCCTTAAGCTTAGCTGTATTGGTTCTGTAATTACAGGAAATTGAAACAGACCTTCACAGAGGGAAGCGGCCCGTCTGCTGGCTGCTTCTGAATGTGCCGGAGGAGACGGCTGCTGGTGTTGACATGCCATGTGGTGTGCATGTTAACACGGCAGCTTTAACAGCTCTGTAGCCCACATTACATGCCAATAAGAACACCCATGTCTGGTGTGAGCAGCCGGGGAGGAGACTGAAAGCCAGGGAGAAATCTGTGCAACAACCTACTCTCTTACAAAATCCAGTTACCTTTGACTTAGTGCCTCTAAGCGATAAAGAGACGCATCCCAGCTCACTGCAATCTGCTGACAAAACTCCTCTAGTTGTTTGTGCGATTAATTAATTATGAAAACTGTCGTCCATAAATTATCTGTCAATTAACTCATCAATTAATCAAGGTATCATTTCAGTTACACTCAGGAGTCTGTCAGTGCACTCTCGTAACTTATTTAACACCAACCCTCTGAGTGAATGAATGAATGATGTAAGTGAGGGAATAAGTGTGAGTGAGTCAATAGGTGATAGAATAAGTGCAGGAGCGACTGAAGGAGTGAGTGAGTAAATGAGTGATTAACTACAACTGATAAATATAATATCAGATAGGACTTATATAGGGCTTTTAACAGGGGGAGTAAGTGAGTGAATGAGTGAGTGAGAATGAGTAAATTAGTGAATGAATGGATGAGTGAATAACTAATGAAATGAGGGGATGAGTGGGTGAATTTGTGAGAGAATAAGTGAATGAGGAAGTGAGTAAATAAGTAAGTGAGTGTATTACTGAATAAGTAAGGGAGTAAGTGAACCAGTGAGTAAATAAGGGAGTGAATGAGTGAGTGAGTGAGTAAGTAAATGAGCGAATGAATGGGTGAGTCAGTGAATACCTATGGAATGAGGGGAGGGAGTGAATACATGAGAGAGTAAGTGAATGAGTGAGTGGATAAGTGAGTGAGTAAATTGGTGAATGAGTGAGGAAGTAAGAGAATAAATGAGTGAATAGGTAAGTGAATGAGAATGTGAGTGAATGAATAAATGAGAAAATAAATGGGTGAGTGAGTGAATAACTACTGAAGTGAGGGGGTGAGTGAGTAACTGAGGGGGTGAATGAGAGAAGGAGGGAGTGAACCAGTAAGTGAATTAAAGAATGAATGAGTGACTGAGGGGGTGAATGAGAAAGGGAAGGAGTGAATAAGTGAGTAACTGACTGACCTAAAAGATAAGTGACCCAGTAAATCAGTTTATAAAAATAAAGTGAATGAAAACTGAGTAAAAGAAAACAAGAGGAAGCAAATGAAAATATGAATGAGTGCGTGAGTGAATGAATGAGTGAATGAGCTAATGAGTTGAGTAATTAAATTTAATATATCATAAAAGAGTGAGCGACCGCCCACTCTCTGAGTACACCTGTCCTTCGGGTGACACCTCACCTTTTGTTCTTTTGGGCACTCTTCTTGTCCCTCTTGTTCATCACCACGGGCACGCAGCTCGTGAGCTCGGTCCAGTCTGCGTGCAAACCGCAACTCCAGCCGGTGGAGAACCGGGAGAAGAGCCAGGACTCGGCTCTCCCGGGCCGGTGACAGGTGCATTTCCTTTGGCCGGGCATGCAGTCGCACGGCTGCTCCAGCTGGATGTTTTTGACCAGGTGCCGCCCAAACGTCGTCCCGCCGGTCTTCTGGATGTGCAGGAACACCATCACATCATCTCCGCGGATGTTGAAGTCGACGTGCCTGTCCAGGTCCCGCTCCGTGAAGTTAAATTTGGATGTGATTTTGGAGGGAAGGTCCTCGTCCCCCTCCGGTTCCGTATAAACTAACTCCAACCCAGAGGAGTAGCGCTGGAAAAGCCCTTTGTCGTCAGTGGTGAAGTAGCAGGTGTTGCTGTCCGCCGGGCACACATACTGGTAGCCGATCATTAAGAAGAGCACCGCCGCGATGGGAATGAAGATGAGTCTGTTGAACTTCTCCTCCATGGTGGAAAACTGGAAGTCACGCCGGCGGCACAAACGATAACGTGATGTCCGAGTCGTGCTCCTCTTCCCCGTGTCTCATCCTGCCGCTTCACTTTAAAAACGTGCAGCTCCTGTCTGCTCAAAAGCAGCAGTTTGAGTCCCACCGGCACATAGGGACACGTCCTGCAGGGCAGCTTTGACGGATCTCGTCCTGCACGAGAACAGGTCCACTTGTCAAACTTGAGGCTGTCACTCTAAACATCCAGTTATTCCCTAAAACGTTAAGCTACCCTTTTTCCTTATATGTGACAAACTGCTGGCATAACTCGCGCGCAATGACACCTCTCCAGACGTCAGCGCGAAGCGGCACATCCCCGCGTGAGACGCGTTCGGGCTCGGCTGTCCTGCCAACTGCTGATCGGTATCTGAGCCAGAAGCACCAGAGACAGGCTGGACACAATTCATACTATGACTTCCCTTCGAGGCTTTCAAAATAAAATTTTGGTCAACATATTACAACAACATTGCAACTGCTTAAAAAATAATGAAAATATTATTAATGCAATGCAACATTGATTTTTTTTCTTCTGATATCTGATATACCGATATAAAAGCAACCCGCCATTTTGCTGATAAACAATGCTGATATCAACATATCTACTTTTATCGTAATTTTTCACCAAGTCTTTTCTGTAGTTGAATTAACTTCGTATTATGCATACTCTTATTGTGATGGCCCAACAGTAGATGCAGAGATGTTTTTTTAATATGTGTAATATTCATTTATTGTGCAAAATTTACTCCAAGTTAGGGTTAATGTTTTGTACCCTTGCTTTGTCAATTAAAAAAAAAATCAGTTTGTGATATCGGCAGAAATCAGCATGTTGGCCGATTAAAGCAGCAGCCAATATCTGCTGATACAAGGATCTTAAAATAAAAAACTTTGCCAGCGTGTTGCAATATCGAACTGTTTTGTATAGAATAAAATGATTAGGGAAAGATCAAATTATTAGTCTCTCTATTCAGCTCAAATCAATCAGAAAAAACAACTTGGTAATCACATGCGTATAATGTCAAAACCAAATAACAACTGTTTCTTTGCTGCAAATGGGAAACATAATTGGATAAATTGATGTGGGAAAAATCTAATTATTAGATTTCAGCCTGAAAAACTAGACACTGGCAAGTTTATGTGTAAAACTGTCAAAAGTTTATAAAATTGATTTAAAAACAACAACAACAACAACAAAAAAAGTAAATCACTAATATTCTTTATGGCATCTGGTGAACATAATTAAGTTGACATCACAATTTTATTTTGATCAAATTGAGTTTTTAAGTGCGGCTATTTTTGGTGTCTAATTTGGATGGAATGCTTACATCAACTTACTGTTGACAGTATTCTTCTAGTCTGGAGATTCTTCTTTTGGACTGTCACATCTCAGTGCTGCATTAAAGGAGGCAGAGCAGGAAGGAGGAAGATTTTAGTCTGAAGAATGGGGCCTCTGTTCACGACCTACTGTCAGGCCAAAATTATATACAGGGTTTCTGCGGATCCTTTAAAAGTCCTAAAAGGTGTTAAATCCATTATTTAAAAATAAGGCCATAATTGATTTTAAATTGACTTAATCCAAGCACTGGAATATCACATACAGATTGACAAACAAAATTGCCCAGAAATCGGTCCAGAAATGCCAGATATTTCCCACTTCTGTCGGCATACCAAATTTGTAATTTTCTAATAATGTAATGTGTTCATTGTCTTCCACGTGTTCCACTTTAAAAAGGCTTGTTGTTTTTCAACATTTGACATGGATAATTAACTCTTTGAATAGTAATGTTTAACATTATAATAAACATGTTGGCAAAATAATTATCCTTCAACTTACGTTATAAAAAAATTGGTCTTAAACTTCTGAGTGGCATTAAAAATTATTAAAAAGTCTTAAATCTACCTCGCCTTAAGCTGCAGACACCCTGTATATACTTGGTACAGGCATGTTCATCACCCCAAGACTGTTAACCCTTAAGGAGGAAGTATGAGCAAAATCAGCTGGAGTTTAAATAATATTTCCGTGCTTTTATTTTGAAGACCATAAAATAAGGTTTCTGGTTTTAATCTGGCGGGCTTGACTCTACATCTGCGCCAGTCATCTGTCCCGGCTGCCGAGCCGGTGACGCAACCGCATCTCTAATCACACACACAGTGGCAATTTGAGTGGCCTGGAACAACTGCGAGCAGAAAATCACTAATTCCAATAATATAGGAAACCTATAGGGACTTTCAGCGGAAGTGATGTAAACAACAGTGATTTTAATGATCTATTTGAATGATTTTTCACTGAGTGAATGTGTGTGCCTGTGGTATTACTCAGTGACTTTAAATGATAAGAGGTATGTGTTTATTCCATGTGCTATCATTTTAATACTGATATAATCACTGGTTCAGGTCTATTGTGTTCAGTCTGTGTGTCAGTGGTGTAGATATATATCTGAATATCTTTTTATAAGATTATTGTAAGCAGGTTTCCATGGTGTGAAAATATGACTGCTGTGATTTAAGTTAGCATGCAGCCAACAGGAAAGCGTTAAATCCTCAGGCGAGCAACGAGTCATTTCAGCACCATGGACAGATTCCAACATGTCAAGTCAATAATTGGCATCGTTTGTAAGAGAAATGTGTGTGTGCATGCCCGCGCTTGTGTGTGTATGTGAGTGCCCACCGTTTCATCATCATCCCACATAGGTTTTCCCAGAGTTGGAATGTAACTAGGTAGATTTACTCAAGTACTGAACTTAGATATGAATTTGAGGTACTTGTACTTTAATTGAGTATTTCATTTTAGTGGTACTTTATACTTTTCCTTCATTACATTTCAGAGGGAAATATTGTACTTTTTACTTTACTACGTTAATCTGAAAGCTTTAGTTACTTTTCAAATTAAGATTTTTGTATTAAAAAACAAACCAAAGAAGAGTTTATTAGAAGAGTTTATTATTACAAGTCCAGCTGCAACAATAAGTTGATTAATCATCAGTTGATTGAAAGAAAATGTATTGCTTACTCTCTTGTTAAACATTGAAGTCTTTTTCTTTTTTTTTTAATGTTGAGTTAATTTTTTGTTGTTTTTTCTTCAACTTTTATTTTAAAACATTTTGAGTTTGTTTCTTTGTTCTTTTGTTTTTTTATTTTTTTTAAGTTTGGGGTGTTTTTTTTCCCTCTTTGCATAATTTAGACTTTGTGGGATATATTCTTGTTCTAATAGTTTTGAATTTTTTTTATTTTTACTGTTTTTATAGTTTGTTTTTTGTGAATGTGTGTTCTTTTGGAAAGATTTTTCTGCATTAGGTGCTTTTACTTTTAACAATTAAGGTACATTTTCTTGATAATCACTTTTACTGAAGTACTATTTTATAACAGAGTAATTTTGCAGGGTGGTATTAGTACTTTTACTTAAGTAAAGGAGCTTAATGCTTCTTCTATCAATGGGTTTTCCTTTACTCCTGGACAACAGACTTGAACACGTGATGCGGTACAGTTGAATACACAGCACTACTGTATGGACACTACAGGCTAGAACTAAAGGCACTTTAGCCCTCAGTAATGGTTTTCCTTTAAGCCCGCACTGATCAAAAGCTTTTGTTATTTTTGCCTTAAATGCCCTCCATCAAGGGATTTAATCAGGATGCATTCTGTATGTATTCTATTCAATCCTCTTTCTGCACTTTGCCCTCATGCTCAGACATCGACTTAATCTGTATGGCAGTTTAGTCTGTGGCTCACCTCTCTTTGTGTCAAAGAGGAGTCACCGTCCCTCCTCCTCAGGGAGGGTGGAGTGGGTGCATGAAAGGAATCTGTTATGGAAAGTGTCAGGACAAGAAATATCTCATTTTCTAAAGGTCATGCAGAAGTGGACTGCTGGACTTTAGGTATTTTGCCTCAGTGATGATAACATCCCGTGTCAGCGTGCTCTTTACCTTTAAGGCCTCCTCCAGATATGATACAGTCCTCATTCTGCAACAGAAACCGTCTCTACAAATGGCACGCTGATTAAAATCTGAGCAGAATCCCTGATGGGAAAGAATCTGCATTAATGTTTTGTGCAGTGAAGCGAGACTTGTGTTGTTCTGGCTGTGCAGCTGGGATATTTACGAGGTCCCTGACGCTCACTACACAAGCCTTATGAGAAATAACCTCGGAAAGTGCTGAATCAGCCGGGTGCAGCAATGTACAGGGCTCCCTATAATGGAACTGAAGCTTCCTGGAAATTATGATTGGATTGGTTTGGGATTTCTGTTTATCTGTTTTTGTCTTTTTCATTTCCAGTGAGGGCCCAGGTCCGATGCGACTGCAGATGTGTTCGTATTTTGTAGTTATTGGAATTAGAATTGATTTTAAAATGATGTTGAGAGGGTTCACTTTCGGACTCTTGCGGTGGGACCTCTGGCGAGCTGAGAGTTTCTAGGCGTTTCTCGCAAATGAGCAGCCTGAGACATTAGGAAAGCAAATGGAATGTAAAAGTGCTGCACAAGAAAAATTGAGAACATTTAAAGGGAAAAAAAAGAACTGTAGGGTATCACAGCTGCGGTTGCAGAGAATGAAAAATTATCCAAAACGTAACAGCCTCAAGAAATATCTGCCTCTTGCTGCTCGTTCTCCAGGTTGTAGAGTAGGATGAGAATAAGACACAAAGAGAAGAAGACGATAAAAATGATTCATTTTAACAAGCATACATACTTAAAGTAATGCAAAAATGCGCAGAGGCAAAGTCACAGCATGTTCATCTCTCTCTTTTTTTAAATAAATCAATTAATTAATTAATTAATTAGTTGTGGTGGCGATAGCCGAGGCCGGAGGACTTATGTCTTCAGGTCGTCCATCCGTCTGGACTATTCTTGTGAACGCGATATCTAAAGAATGCCTTGAGGGAATTTCCTCTTCTTCAAATTTGGCATAAATGTCAACTTGGACTTGGCCATAGTTCAAAGGTCAAGGTCACTGTGACCTTGCATCCGTTTTGTTCTTGTCAATGCGATATCTCAAATAACACCTTGAGGGAATTTCTTCAAATATGGCACAAACATTTACTTGGCCTCAAGGATAAACTGATTGGATATTGGGGTTCAAAGGTTACGGTCCCGGTGACCTTGTGTTTGTCTCATTCTTGTGAAAGTGATATCACAAGGATACCTTTAGGGAATTGTCTTTAAATTAGGCACATATTTTCAAGTAGAGTCAAGGATGAGGTGTTTGCATTTTGCTGATCTAAAGCAGGGTTGGAAATGAACTTTTTTTGTCCACCTGACACTGTGGCTAATGGATTCTAAAATCTACCAGCCACTCAGTAGATTAAAAAGTTGCTGCTAAAAAAAGCTAATTTAGTTACCACTTGCATATTTTACCAGCATTTGGCTGCTGGCTGTTGCTAATTTCCAACCCTGATCTAAGATCAAGGTCACAGTGACCTTGCATTTGTCTCATTCTTGTGAATGTAAAATCTGAAGATGGACTTGAGGGAATTAAAAAAAAAAGGCAAAAACGTACACTTGACTACAATCTGGTGGTTAAAGGTCAAGGTTACGGTGAACTCGTAAAACATGTTTTTGGCCATAACTTAATAATTCATTAGCTTAAATTTTACACAAATATGTTGTAGGTTATAATGAGGAAGTTGTTACATTTTATTTCCAAGAGGTCAAACGTCAACTGTGACATCGTGATGTTGTGCAAAAACACTTTTCTGTCCATTACTCAGTGTTATATTTTAAGAACAGATGTGGAGACATTTGGTCAGATACTGAATTGCTGACACTAGTCTTGAGGCTCTGCTGATTGTAGAGATCCTCTGTGCTGCTGTGGGGAAGATGTGTGTTAAACGTCCGTGTTTTCACAGACATCGATGTAAACCGAGTGCAGCTTGACTGGTGCACGGAGGCATTCAAGCGCGTCTAGTTTCTAATATTACGATGCTTAAATGTGACAAAACCAGCAGGCCGCTCTGCTCACATCATCATTATCGGCTCTACAGGTGGAGGCTGTGCACATGTGAAAATGAAGCTCGGAGCATGCAGATGTGCTGTGTAAGCTGTCATCTTGAGGAATGTACAGATGGCAGTGCTGTCATGGCGACAGCTGCTGCTTCGTCCTCCTCTGCCTCCTCTGCCTCCTGCTCCTCTGCATTTTGGGTGTCAGACTTGTGTCATGCCTCACCTGCCCACTAGCTGCTGTCACTGATCACCTGGCCGTCACCTGACTGCTCAGCTTCTCCTCATCACCTCATTAGTTCCTGTGTGTTTAATGGCCGTATTACCTGCTGGCGTTTGTCAGGTGCTGCTGCAGCTTCCTGTCTAATTTCCCGTATGTGTTCTAACCACCTTCTGTCTCGGATGGTTCGCTGCCTGTCTCTGGGTTTGTTTGTTGTGCTGACTGGCAACCTGTTGCTGATTATACGCAGGCTGCTTATTGGTCCCAGTTCTTTCATTACACTGTTACAGGAGCTGGAAATACTGGGGGGAAAAAGCCAGGATGCCATATAATTGTGCCATGTCAGCATTAACAGATGGAAGCAGGAAACTGTGTATTTTTTTTCCAAAGTTTTGGGCAGTTTTTGGCCATTCATTACAACTGAATGACACTTAAATCCAGTTTGTTAGAGTTGTTTTTGCAGATTTAGCTCCTTAAAACCTGAGCAAATTGACTTAATTTTCAAAGACATGGGAAGAAGGAAATGACCCAAAATTAAGCAAGACTTTGCATGCAGTAAAGGGCAGCAGTGTGGGATTGAACCTGCAACCTTTATACATTGTTAAAAATATTTTGCAAATATTTTAGAAAGTGCATCATTCAGAAGCTGTGTACCTTTGCTGACCTACATCTGATAATAATAACTAATATTGACATTGTGGCTGTCGGTTTTTCTGCATTGCTGGTAGAATTTGGTCCCAGTTGTTTCATTATTTGTTGGAGCGGGTGGAAATACTGGGGAAAGTTCAGGATGCCAAATCATGGTGCCATGTTTGAAGATAGAACAAATAAAGGCAGCACAGGCTTAATGTTACTAAACTTAACTATAAAAAGATTATTAGACATCAGGCAGGAAGAAAGTCATTTGTATCAAAGTTAAGCCACTAATCTGAAGAGTCTAAATTTGATCCACAGATTTAATACAGACACAGCCATATCCTAATGGAGAATTTACACTATTTGCTTTAAGCCCTGATTTTCCACTTGCTGAAAGTTTTTTTTCGAGGTCACAGAGAAAAAGTTCCGGATCAGAGGCAAATCTGTGCTTATTTCTGTGAGCGACAATCGCTGAATTTTCAACGACATGATCCGAGAAATGCGACGATGCATGGAAAACATTCAAAAGATAACTAATAGGTTAAATATTTGGACCTGTCTGCGCGTCTCAATCCTGTGGTGTGAAATTAGTTTGGACCCAAAATGACATCAGCCACAGACCAAAAGCCAATAAAAGTGTGAGATACAATGTGAGGGAAATAAGAGGGGCTAGGAGTCATACCAGCTGCTACAGAACATCAGCAAGCAGAACAGACAATCCTCTCTTTTTATTCTTTCTCGGCTTTTCGCTGCACATCAGATAACAAAAAAACTTGGATTGCTAGCTTCTTGCATCCATCCATTTTTGAAGGAAAGAACTCCTATTTTCACACTTGGCTATGTGTCTTTACACTTGTCGTGTGTGTCATGATTGGGAGACCAAACAGATTTGTTGGGGAGACTTCCTGGTGAAATGTCTTGTAATGTGTGGCCCACTGTTGCTGATCACTTGTTTAATGTGCAAACCATAAATAGCTTCAAGATACTCCATTATGTTACTCTTAAAATGTGATCAGTACACCAACAAAAGTCGTATAGTGTGAAGGTGCCACTATACGGCCCTGTTACCACGTGTAGCCATGCTAACGCTTCCGTGGGGCTGGTTGAACTTAACCATTTTAATAGCCTAAATTAGCTGCTTTTGCATGTAAGTGAAACCACATACAGTCTATAGCTCTACTTTGACTGGCAGAAATAATTTTTGTGTTTGTATTTTATTGACAGTAGGTGTCGTCACCAGTAATGGTGTCTTTGTATTCATTTTGGCACAGATTTGCTCAAACATGGTTGGAGATATGGTGGCTGTCAAATCCTGTAAGTACTTTTAATTTCTCTGCTGAAAGTCAATTCATCTCTCTCATTTTTTTTAGAAAGCACTTCATTGAGAAACTGTGTATGTTGTACTGACCTTCATCTGATAATTTAGCACATTAAGCCTTTGAAACCTGAGCAAATTGGCTTGATTTCTTTAAAAAAAAACATGGAAAGAAGGCAATGAGCAACACAACAAGAAATGGCCAAAACATTATTTTTATTTTATTATTTTTTATTTTTAGTATTTTTAGTTTACCTAGTGAGGAGACCTTGAGTGATTTGAAAGGTGCCTACAAATAAAATGTCTTATTATTATTATTTGTATCATACTAATTACTATTACTTTTCTATATAGCAAAACGTGAATGACCTGAAATTAGCAACAAAACAAAAAAAGTAAAACAATACAAAACAGGAAATTACCTGAGAAAAAAAAAAGCGCTAAAATAAAATAATGAAAATAAATAATATAAAATTGTTTTCTGTAACCTAATTTTAGAAATATACTTCTAATAATTATTATAAATATTTTCTTGATTTTTTCCTCTAGTTATTTTATTATTTCGAATGATTTTGTCTCTGTCTCTCTCACTCTCTATTTTAAAGCTCATTTTCAGTTAATTTTTTTGTCACCTTTTTTAAAAAATTTTTTTTTACATTGCAGGACATTTGATGCCAATATGCTGAGTGCCTTTTTCCTATGTTAGTGAAAGAAATCAAACCAATTTGGCCGTGTTTCAAAGGCTTAAATGCTTGTGAAAAGCCTCCGAACGCAGCACAAGAAAGCTGATGTTGTTCCAGGTTTCAGAGGGTTAACATCTTAGCAGTTAGTGGTGATTTGTTCTGCACTGTCTCTAGAGGTGTACTGTCATTGTCCTTGTGCTTTATTTTCAGGACTGAATGTGTAGATTGTAAATGATATTATTAGACGTAGCCATAGAGCAGCTTTGGTTTCAGTGAACTGGCAGCTCTGGCAGTCTGCCTCGGCTGCATGTGGAGCGATAGACTGAAGACGTGTGAACTCTCCACCACAGGGATCCACCAGCAGTCCCGCAGACCTGCAGTGCAGCGACGGCACCACGCCAACCTGTGCCGGGCTCCCACCACAGCCCCGTCCAAAACGCTTAATCAAAAGGGACACTCTCTCCACTTGGTCCCGCATGAAAAGGAAGCTGTTGGCCCATGCTGTGCACCTTGGCAGCTCGACAGAGAATAACCCAGATTGGTCTACTCTCCACTACAGCGCGAGGACATCGGAGAGGAGGTCTGTGATACAATCTGCATTTTCTAGCAGGTAATTGAAGCTTTGGGGACACTGCTGATGGTGATGTGTCCTGCCGCGGCCTAATCAGCCTTCCTGTCTTTACCATCAGCACTGATGGATGTTTATCGTCTCCTCCAAACAGGGCCCCGCATGTCACTTCCAGCAGATTCGAGCCACTGAGTGAATGTCAGAGGGAAAATTACTGTAATTTCGCTCGTCAAGCTTTGTTGTAGCATGTACCCTAATATTAAGGTCACCTTTTTCTGGCTGCACTGATTCATTTACACACTGCTGTGCAATTTCAGTGCCAAACATACCACATGTATGTCTTTTTTAAAATTCTACATTTGCTTCTGTCCTTTGTTTTTTTCTCTTCCTGCTGCACAGAAACTTATTTTCCTTTAGATTATGATGCAGTGAGAGTCAAACTTCAGGTTGAGGGTTTGACTCCCATTGCAGCGGTTCTATCAAAGCTGCACTGATAACACTAACACTACCACGTGTAGCTTTATAGATAAGAGCCCACCTGATAACAAATATTGTTAGCATTTCCCGGCAAGGGCGTGAGTGTTTAGGGAAACAAAGTATCCAGGGCCCCAACGTGGAGAGAACTCCCTTTATAAAGTCTTAGAAAATATGTTGATTGTGTCTTTAAGTTTGGAAAGTTTCATTATGCTGCTTCTATGCTGCAACAGACGAGGCTAGCTCCTGGTCGGATGTGGTCTGCCAAGTTTGACAACAGTTTCATGGTTTCATGGTTTCATGGTTAGATGTGCATATCATGCACATCTAACAGTGAGTTTTAAACACTGTCAAGGCCTTAACTATGATGTCTAAAGGCCTTTGCACACTGAGAGCCATATCCACAAAAGCACTGCACTGCTTTTGCAGCTGCTACACTTGTGCAATGAGAGAAAAATCTAGTGTGCAATCCACAAAGCACGCACAAAGGGTGAAATGCATACAAACTGATATTGAGTGATATTGTGAGCGAAATCTACAGTCAGAGGGGGAATCATGTGGGTTGTGAGCGTATATTGGATTTTGATATGTAACAGTTCTGATGGTGCTCTGGATTCATCCATAAGGGCTGCCTTATAACAAACAATGTCACCGTTTGAACCTTGGATCTGTGTGTGACATCTGACCTGTGTGGATGTGAAGCAGAATACTCAAAATTCCGGCTGAACCTCTTAAAGGAAGCAACCGCCTCTCCGTGCGTAAAAGCGCACAGCCTGTCTAACTTTGGAGACTGCTGTGAGATGCTGCAGCTAGCTGCAACACACACATATATGGGCAACAAACAAAATTGATGCTTTCTGTAAAATTTTATGCTCTCTGTGCTCTGATATATGGAGAAAAGCCTGAAACACTGGGACAATATCTGCTTACCCAACAAAACGTGAAAGGAAGGCAAATTGCGCTTAGCTGCCAAACGTGGGCGTGTTAGCGCATTTAATAAGTGCAAATTCTTTTGTGGATATGGTGCTAAAAGAGTGCTGGTGCTAACTCACGCATGCATGTATCACAGTGCTATTAGCGGGCGCATCCTTTCTTTGTGGACCTGGCACTGAGTCTCGCTCACTCTATCTTTTCACACGGGCATGCTCTCTGTCTCACAGCTCACACAGACTGGAACCAAAATGAGGCACAGAAATCTGCGTTATGAGTCTGTCCGGTAGATTCCCGCACTGTCCCGGAGACAAACTACTAAAACCCTGGTTTGCACTTTGAAAAGTGGTTGCTCGTGTTCACCTTTCTGTCCACTCATACCGTTTTTATCGACATGAATCTCAATTAGTATGATTTGATGGAAATAATGATTAAAATGTATGCAACATAGGTAGAACTTGCTCAACTGTCGGTGCACTGCTTTAAATGTTACAGGATGCATTATCTTCTTTCCTTTGGTAAAGGATGTGCATCCTTTGCTAAAGGAGATAAGAAAGGAAGCATTGACGCGCCTTTCTTTCTCATTTAGAGAATTCAATCAGCTCTTATCATGGCTGCCACTTAGATCCTTTTTTTCACTCTGTTAGGAACCTCCTTTAGTAAAAAAAAAAAGACTAATCCACTAGAGCCACTGTCTTCAAACTTTAAACAAAGTGTCTGAATTCTGACCCTGACACATTTTAAAGTAAGATACACAAAACATCTTTATGCTCTACTTTCTTAATGAGAGATTAATTGAAAGAGACGCATTGCTCACATTCACTAAGTAAACGTTCCACTGGCTGATTCAGGAGGAGGCTTTAGCACAGACAGTCCCAAGGACAGAATAAATGTGCCGCATTAGATTTAAAGCAGCGAATAACAGAACAGACAGAAAAATAATCACATTTATAAAAGAATAACAAGACGTTAAGGGCAGCGCCCGTCTAAACCTCGCCGGTAAATATCTTTTAATTAACATTCCTTCATTCTTGAGAAAACATTTCAAACACATTTCTCATGCAGCTGCATATATAGTGTTCAAAGTGAAACCCTAAAGTGAAATGTGATTATTGATGCATGCGAACTCAAGTTGTGATCAAGGCTAAGGAGAAAAAAAAGTATCATGGAATATTTGACAGTTGCCAAGTCGTTTTTTAGTTTTTTATCTTCTTGCCTTTGTCAACATGTACAGCGCCTCTCCAACAAGTCACATATCTACCAAAGCAGTCGAGTATTACCGGATCAAAAAGTTTAATTAGGTCAATGTGTTCTGAGGATGTCTGTAAATAGTGTTTTTCTCTTTGAACTTAATTGTGTCAAAACACTTTCTCATCTTAAAAAGGCATGATGTCTTCTTTTGAGAGAAAAAAGTGTGCATGTTCGTTTAAACAGTAATTTTAAAGTCACTGTTTTTTATTAGGAAGACTCTTATAAAATGCTCATTTTATAATTTAAAGGCCCAGTCAGTGTATAATCACCTGAAACTAAGAATCGTGTTTTCCTTGTCTTAGAATGAGCAGTTTACATACTTAGAGGGTCCTCCTCCACGGAGTCAGCCATGTTGTTTCGACAGTAGCCCAGAAAGGACAAACCAAATAACAACTGGCTCTCCATAGGGCCTTTCGCATTTTGGTCTCAGCCACTGTAGTTCTCTTAAGGCCGTAATGCACCAAGCCGACATCCAAGAACTCACTCTCACGAAAGCCCCCTGCTGCGTCGCCCTCACGTCACCGTGACTCGGTCAAAAAGTTGCACAGGGACACACCAAACCAAAGTGCAATTCAAGAAAAGCATTCTGCATCAAAACACTTTCTCAAGGTTTTTTTCTTTTTTTGCAAAATATCAAAGTAAACAAACTAAAAATACTTTGATACATCTCTTATCAAAATTCCACCTAATGCAGCATATTTTAAGTACAGAACACTATTATAGCTGAACTTTTTCAGTCACAACAGAAAAAAATGGTCACAATTACACACTTATGATAGCATTATATTAAAACTAGTTCAGTAAAAATGAAAAACAAAAATCTCAACTCCACCTAAAGTGTTGTAGTAGCTTCAGCTGAACATGTAAAAAACATCTCTTTCTCCTTTTTGGAGCAGCAGCATTACAATAAAACCTGAATATCTGCAGCAAGTCATGCTCTCCGTTTACGACGCCACATTAACGAGGGATCAGGTGTTGCCAAAATAACCGATCCTGGTCAGTTAAAAAATGTGTTAATCGAGCCTAGTACCGACCCTTCTGAAGTAAGCTAAGTGTTGTTTTTGTGTGGTGGATTGAGCTGTTTGTCTTCAACAGGGGAAACTTTTATTACACTGCATTTATTGTGTTACAACAAAAAATGAAAATACCAGTTTGTCTAAGGTTTGATCTCTACATTTGAAAATGATGCAGTGCACACAGACACGAGTATGTCATTGTTGTGAGGTTCCTACTGATTATAGCGCTTAATGGTCCATCCAGCTGGTGTGTGTGTGTGCCAGGTTAACCGTGCCTTTGAGCTGAGTCAGGGCCTGTCTGGGCCACGTGCCCAGTAACTCTGGCAGTCAACAGTTCACTGTTTTATTGCCAATTTACAGCAACATTGCTTAAGACTGCATGCCGCATGAATTCGGTCATCACACATTCCAAGCACACATACACTGGAAACTGTCCCAGCCCTCAGCCTTGTTTATGCTTCTATTTTTCCAAATTGCCTCCATGCCAGCTACCTGGCAGCTGGGCGTCTTTGTTGTATTAGCCATAGAGATGGAATAATTAATGTCTGGCCAAATCTGCCGTGTGTGCTCGCACCAACAATGGACCATGATTAAATTCATGTCACAACATTTGCAGGTACTCAAGCCTTTAGCAAGTACGAATTAAGAAAAAAAAAAAAGAAAAAGATTTGTGCAGCACTCTTAGGGTGAGGTGTGAATTGAAAGAAGTCATTATCTACAGAAAACACCTTCCCTGGAGGCAGCACGGAGCGGCTTCAAAAGGATACTTTATTTTCGAAATCCACACACATTGCATAAAATAGGGGAGAAGCGTGCAGGGAGAATCTCTGGGAGGCCGGTTATGGCAAGCTGCTTAGGTTACTGCATTAGACAACCAAACATCAAAGCCTTAAATATTCAAGAGGCCCTCAGATGGCGAGAAATGTACAAATGGATTATTCCTCCTTGAGTAAACACACAGAATATAAGCATGTGGCGGAGTGAGAAAAAGGGTCTGCGAGGGAGCATTTGGCAAATTGCAGTGGTTCAAGATGATGAGAAAAGGTAGAATATGATGAGAGCAGTTAATGCTCTTCATGCAAGAATATACCAACGCATTTTCTCTTGTATCCACGATTTGTTCTTTTTATGTTAGTACCCCCATTGATTTTTAGAATTCACCAATGTTTTCTCATTTTTTCTCTTCTCAAAGGTAAGAGGAACATTTTACGAGTGGTGGAGAGAACTCTTACAAGGATAACAGAAAAACATTTTCTTTCAGCGCTGTGTTAAATAATTTTTACATTTGAGGAACATTTTAAGAATTCTAATTTTGATCATGTTTCAGAGTAATTATAATGAGTGGATTTTTTCATTTTCAGGGCTAAAGAAATGCTTTTATACTTGTTGCATTGATCCCAATTACTGTCATTTCTGTGCATCCCTCTGCTGACCAGTGCTGGAATGTAACTAAGTACATTTACTCAAGTACTGTACTTAAATACAAACTGGAGGTAATTTTACTTCATAGTATTTCAATCTCATGCCACTTTCTACTTCTACTCCTCTGTACTTCAGAGGGGAGTATTGTACTCCACTACAATTATTAAATAACTACTTGACAAATTACAATTTTTGCACTCAAGTCATGAAAATTTTGATTGATTTTTAACTTTTCTTGATTTTTCTTTCTCATCATAAAATTAAGAGAAAATAGAAGCAAAACTGAAGAGAACGTTGCTGCATGATGCCCAGTTTTTTTTTTAAAAATGCTGATCAAACAGAATCAGCTTTCCTCCCCAGCTCGTACCGGTAAAACCAATCCACAATATCCAGCTGTCAGCAGTGACAGTATTAATGTTGTGATGCCTCTGCTGTGCTCTCCTCCCACATTAGGTGCCGTTTCCAAGAAAACTGTTCAGGGAGGTGTCTGAGGCTGTGATGAAGCATAAAAGAGCCTACAGGAGCGAGTCACCATATCGGGGAGACAAATGGAAAAATGAGTCTGTGGAAGTTCTCCGGATCTGTCGGTAGGATGTCTTGTGATGAATAGCTAACCTTGTTCCCTAAACTCCGTTCCCCGCGCAGCAGCTTCATCACTATGCAGCTCGATCTTCATACATCTAACTCCCTGCCTGATTTATAGGAGGGTATGGAGGAGTCGCTAGACCTTGCATCAAGCGCTACGGCATTTCGTGCACAAGTACAAATGCTTACATAGGCCGCGTGAAGAAAGATGGATGAATGGGGCACATTTGAATTGCAAAACATTCACTCATTACGCGGATTTGTTTGATAAGAAATATATTTTTATTGTAATGTCTGCATCTGGCGGCCACGTAAACAAGTTTTGCATTAATTGAACACATTTCACGCAGAAATGATGATTGATTAGATCAGCGTCCATACCTTCCTTCCTGACCTTTCTTCACTTGTTAAATATTCATGCTGCCTTGTTGTGGAGGTCCCTTCAGGATAAACCCACATCAATAAGAGATATTTAGTTTAATAGCAGGGAGATTTTTGGACATTATTCAGGGGACTGCGAGTCTTTCAAATGGCTGTGATCCACTGTTAAGATGTGTATTACGACCATCTGGTTAAGATTCAGAATCCCAGAAAGCTTCTGTCGCCCACTCATAAAGCTGTGTGTCCCATCCTGTGGCCGACTATTTAAAATGCACCGTGCATGTGTGGATTTCTTCTACGGATAACAGCGGCCCTAATGTACAATCTAAGAAGATTGTTCTGTAAGCCTTAAAAGATCATATCTGATAGAAAAAGAGATGAAACCATTTCAGACAAAGCTTAACGTGAGCCCCACAACCGGTGCAAGAGGTGCAAGACCAGAGGGCCCGGGTTATTCCCTTATCTTTGTGGCCAAAGCTCTCTGGCAAAGCACCCCTCCTGGCATTTAAAACACATGTCTGCGATAACATCATTGGTTCTTTTCTCCCTCCCTCTGGCCTCCAGAGAGAATCTCTGAGCATCTCTAAATGTCACGTTAAGTGCTTCTCTTGTCCCGCACTGACACAAAAACGAGGTGCTCTCTGAATACAAAGGAGGCCCATACTGGATGGCTGCCATAGCTCAAAGAGAGCGACAGTTATCTTCTCTCCTCTTTTCCTGCTTTCTCCCTCATTTGTTCAAACTGTCAAAAGTAACATTTAGTCTCTAATAGGGCTACCCAAAGGACGGCAAACACTTCCTGTCATGGTCCTAACTGAATTTTGGCAACATTTGTAAAGCGTAGGTTGTAGCTGCTTGGAACGCTGGTATTAACATTATAGTCAACATAACTCACATTAAAACACTCCTCCCCGCAGTTCAGGTATATCAAAAGCAGTGCACTAATTATCCTGTAACTTAATACTAAGAGGAAAGTATAATTAGATCCTTCAGGTAAGAAATCAGGAGAGCAATGGTCTAGAAATAATGCCTCCTTTAAATGCTAATGTCATAACAAGGTGCTACTTTAGCTGCGTGGAGCTGCGCCTGATTAAGTGTGAGACAGGAATTAAATTCCTCCTTGTCTGTTTCCTTTCAATAGCGCAGTGCTGTTTTTAACGTCATTCACACACAGGTACATGTGAATACAAGTTGGGGAAGTGCACCGAGAATTTCAGCAATTAAAACAAGTGGTGACTTCAACGGCGAGTGCAGAGACACAGAGAGGCTTCTCTAGATTTTGTCACAAAAATTTTATGCAAAAGTGCTGTTATAGGAATATTTGAACACTTGGGCTGGCTTGTTTTTTGCTGAGAGTCACATAACTTTCACGTCTGTCTGTGACCGTCCACACTGACAGTGGTCATTTTAATGATGTAAGCATCCACACCGGTGAACAATAGCACTAGGGATGCCAAATATTAGATTTTTGGATTATCCGATATGCCGATATAAAAACAACTAATTTGGCCAACAACCGATACCGATGTAAATAAATACATCTTTATCCCCACCTAATTTTAGTGATCATCAAGTCTCCTCTGTTGTGGAATTAAGATGCATGCTCACCAGCAGCAACACATAAAAGACAAGGCTTTTCAAAGTATGTAATATTCATTTATTGTGTAAAATAAGAAAAATATATCAACTTAGGGTTAATATTTTGTCCATGTTCACTTTTTTAGTTCAAAAAGAAATATATTGATTTGTGATGTCAACAGAAGTCAGCATGATGGCTGATTCCCGTGTTCCGTTTTGTTTTTTAATTATTTTTCTGGACAGCAGTTTATGGTACAAAACATAAATCAAGACAGTTCAGTTTCCCCTACCGTTCAGATTTTCCAGAATGTAAGAACTTTTTACAATTCTGGAGAGACAAAGTGTACATATAAAAGTTCTGTAAAATATTTTAGGTGGCGACTGAGGAAAAATAGAACAGCAGTTAGAATAGAACATTATAATTGTTTATTATTTCTCTGAAGGCAAAGGGAGAAAGTAATCTTTTTCATAACATAAATATTATTTACTATATCTATGTACTCCTGTAATGTGCGGGGTTGATGTCACTTTTGCAAGCAGAAATCAAAATACAAAACACATATTGATCAGGGCGCTTTCCAATATTTCATTTTCAAGCCAGTATCTGCCGATACTGACGATATTATCGTGCATCCCGATATTCTATAGCCCTAACGCCCCTGCAAGCGTCATCGTTTGTCAGTCATTCATCAAATTGCTCTAAAAGTGATCCCTCTGAACAACTTTTAGAGTGATACATTTATTACCAGCACCTCTAAAGCTGACAAGACATTTTATCTTGGTTTTTAAATCTCTACAAAAACTGTCAAAGTGGCAATTTGTTGTTTTTTTCTGTTTTCTCCTACTTCCTGTCTTTCAAGGTCCACTGTGTGGGATTTAGTGACATGGAGCAGTGGGGTTGCAGAGCTCTCCTGTGTGCCAAACGTTAAGGAGAACTACAATGGACACAAATGACCACAGCTAGAGCCAGTGTTCTGTCTGTCTGTGCATGACTACTGAAGAACAACATGGTGGACTCCATGAATGACCTGCTCCATAAAACAACTCATTCTAAGGTAAGGAAAACACAGCAGTTCTTATTTTCAAATGATTACACATTAATTAAAACATAGTTATGAATATTTTATTCCACTGCTGCCAATGAATGCCCCTAATTCCTACACACTGTAGCTTTAATTGTTAGCTTATCTAAACTGCTGGCTGTAGATTAATGATAAGAGAGTGCTACAGCCAGTTTTGCCAATGTAGCAACATTCTCGCTAAATTTGGCAACTTAAACGCCTGAAAACAAAAGCTAGAGCTTCTTCAGCTTCTGCACTGTGACGTATCTCTCGGTGAAATGGAATATTTAAACTGTGTGCAGTTACAAGAGGAATTTAAATCAAATACCCTTGTGTTTGGCATTTGACGGCGCATATGGACCTCCTGCGGACTGCTGGCTTCACACACACAGTGGTATCCATCATGGACAGAGAGGCAAGGTCCATTGTATGCTTCATGTGACGTTAAATGCTGAAACGCATAATCTGGAGCCGTCAAAGACATCACTTTCTTCCCAGTGGATTACGTTTTGTTGGTCAAAGGTCAGGGTCAGATGTGATATCTTAAGAACTCCTTGAAGAAATTTCCTCAAATGTGGCTAAAATGTCCACTTAGAGTCAAGGAACAACTGATTAGGTTTTGGTGGTTTGGCGGTCAAAGGTCAAGGTCATTGTAACCATGCGCCTGTCTCTTTTTCGTGAAAGATATATCTCCACCACCTCGAGAGAATTTCTTCAAATTTGACACAAATTCACTTGGAGCCAGTTCTTTTCAAACGTGCCAGAGCCTTAAGTGTTCCATGTGAAAAAGTTTGACGCATTAACAATTAACCTGAATTCATCAGATGCTCCTGGAGGAAATGCGCAGAGTACGGTTCTGCCTTACAATAAAGTCTGAGTTAAGTTTTATACCCATGAGCACATTCGTCATACAGTACTCCCTCCACATATTCGATCTCCATTACCCGTGCTCCCTCTGAAGGATGTGCTGCTGCTGCTGCTGCTGCTGCTGCTGCTGTGGCTGATTTGCCCTATAGAGCCCGAACTTCGCAGCTCAGTGGGAGGACAAGGGAAAAAAAATCAGTGCAAACTTCGTCATTTGTCTGCTATATATAATTCTTTGGTGCCGGTACCTCCTCTGACCTGTGCAACATTCATAGGGGACAATGAAAGGAAACGGTGGGATGCTTCTCTCTTTCTCCCCTCCCCACCGCAGCGCTCTTTCATCTCTCCTTCCCACAAGGCTGATTCACCACTTGTGACCCCTGCGGCTGCCTCGTTGAAAATAGACAACAAAGTGTCTGAGATGAAAACCGGTGGGCAGTTGTGGGCTAGATTGCTGCTCGGCTTCAAGTTGGTCAGGCAGTGGCGAGCGCTCTCGCTGAGATGACACTTCCATTTGTCTGGATTCTAGTCGTGTAAAAAGGGAGCGAGCTGGCACTGCCTTGCACCCACATCTGTGAGCGTTAACAAAACACCAGCCTGTCAGACTTTGCAGTATGGAAGATTTAAAATGCCTCAAATCAAACAAAATAATAAAGGGTTAGAATTTCACAAGCACATTTGTCAGGCCTGGAAAAGTCATGGAATAAGAAAAACTAAACGAAACCCTTTACCCCTTTACCCTTTGAAACCTGAGCAAATTTCTTTCAAAAATGGGAAGAAGGCAACAAGCAACTTTTGAGAAGAAATTACCCAAATATTTGCAACAAATTGGTAAAAAGTAAGAGACGATTACCTAAACATAAGAAAGGAAAGTGAAAAATGAAATAAATAACATGGACATAACCAGAATTATATTATTTTAAATAGATAATTATGTTAATTATAAATATATTTATTTCAATATTTTCCCTGTTTTTTTTCAATACAGTTTTCTAAAATCAAACACTCGTAGAAAGCATCTGAATGCAGCACAAGAAAATAAATGTTGATCCAGGTTTCATACAGTTAAAAATCATTGAAAGTTTTGGAAAAGTCATGGAATTCTGTTGTGTTTGAAGAAATTGTTACAGTAATCTTGTGTAGATAACCTTCCACGTAATGTAGCACAGCTGAAAATTAATTTTGTGAAGCTGTTGATGTAACATTGCTCTGATATGTCATCTTCTCCCCTCATCCGGTCTCTGTCTTCACGTGTGCCTGCTAGCTGAAATTATGTTTGAAAAACACCAGGCAATTGAGGCAAGTATAAAAAAAATATCATGGGTCCTTGAAAAGTCATGGAAAAGCTTTGAAATTGTGTCAGTGAAAATGTGTGGGAACTCTGGTACTGTGACATAATGGAATGAAAAACATGTTAAATGGCAAATAGCTTTTTGACATGAATAAGTGAATGAATTGTGACATGAATTTGTTTTTTAGGCATTTTAAATCTTCCATAGTTTTCCTCCTTGCAGACTCATTTAAGCACTTTTGACAAAGTTATTGTGGCACCGTTTTACTTTGCACCCCTCCTCTAAGGGTGACAAGCCATTTTTACAATAGACCAAATTTCCTAAGCCCTATTAGTCCAAAAAATGTCCCATTGGACCAGAGGCCCACTTCTCTGACAGCCCTTTATCACAACAAACACCCATATCTCCCAAAGTACACTGCTGCATACTGCAGTTAGTTTTAGTGTACCAGTGGCTTTTCAGCAACCCATTGCAGGTATTTTTATCGACCTTTCACAAGATTTCCCAGCTGCATTTGAGCCACTGATCCCAGGTGTTTTTACCAACGCACCCCCCACTGACTTCTATTGCCACCAAACGTGGGTGTTTTACAATAAACATGATCTTTTCTTAACTATAACCAAATGAGTTTTGAGCCTAAACCTAACCATACATTCACTACAACATTGTTTACAAACGTAACATATTCGTGGTTTACAGAAACATACAATGCGCACATTTTCTCTGGACATTCAGTCGTCTAACTGCAGGTAGTGTGTGTGTTTTTGTCGAAATGAGACTTTGGAGCAGTAGGTAACAGGCTGTCAGAGAAATGGGCTTTTGGTCCGATATGACATTTTTTGGACTAATGGGGGGCTTCAGGATTTTGGGCCGTCAAAAAAAATAGGCAGTCCCCCCGCGTGAACAAGGGTATTTTTGAGAACGGGGTTTCCCTTAATTGGTTCTCAAAAATCAAGCATTGTTATAAAACCAACCTCTGTCCAATTAAAAGATGTATAAACACATTTGAAGCGCTGTCAAGAGCATGTCAAACCAACAGATGGATATAATCGTAGGCCCAGAGAGGCTTTTTTCCCATTGTCATACATCGGGAAAAAGATGTCTGTAAATCAGTAAAAAAAAAAAAAAAAAAAAAAATTGGGAGCGCCAAAACCCCCACGAAACGACTCATTTCACGATCTAGATTTAAACCCCCCTGTTTGATAACATTTGTAAAGTCTGCAAGAGCTGCAAGGTTACATTTTTTAGACTACCATTCGAGCTTGCGAGTCACTAATCAGAAAGTCAGTCGCTCCGCCGGTAATAGTTACCCGCTCGGGCACACTCGGCTGCAATCGGCTGCCGTGAGTTTCTAGTGTGGATGCTTTAGGGGCCAGTAGATCTGGTTATTTTACATACTTCTACACTCGGAGAAAGAGCTTTTTCCTGGTTCATGCACCAATGAGCAGCTCTCTTCGGAATGAACGAGGCCCTGCCCCCATGGCTGCGTCCACACTTCCCTATAATACAGCCATGGTCCACCCACGTTGGACCAGTGCTGAGCGTCCCTGGCCCTAGTCGCCCTGGTGTGTCCCGTACTGTTTGCCCTCGTTGACCTTTTTTTCCGCCAATTTAGCACTTTCCCTTTGTACACCTCAACACTCGAAATTAAGTTTCAGAAAATCTTTATCCTGGAAGCAGTTTTACTGAAAGTGACCCGAAATGTAGTGTGCGTGTGGACGAAGGGCCACAACACAGAAAAAAAGCTGTGTTTTCAAATATATCTGTGTACATGTGGACGAGTCCTCAGGCTGCATCTGATTCAACTGTTTTAAAAGATAAAAGTCACCATATTTAAATGAATCCCTCCCTCATTTATGAAATGCATGTGCACGCACAGATACAGAAAAATCAGCTGTAACAAAGGTTTCTGTTCCCCTTCTCATCAAAACATCTCCAGACGCTTATCTGGAAGCAGAAACACAGGAAGTCTGACTGTACGCAGCACTTCAGTATGCAGAGTGGTCTGAATCCATCTCGTCCTTTGCCGGGGAAGATAAGAACCTCCTTCATGAATAAAGATGTTTCAGCATCCTCTCCTCTCTGTGTTCAATGTGTACTTGTTACAGCGGCCATTATTTATAGTCCCACTAAGGCCCAGAGTGGTGAAAGTGGGTCTCATGGGGGATTGGGAAGTGGAGCCACTGCTACCTATAGTGGGAAAGATATACCACCTCACCCCCGCTGAGAACTTCGCGCAGGAAATGAACTCATAAATCAAGCAGTAAATTGAGTGTAGGGCTGTGCTTACTCATCTCAAGAGGTCCGCTCCTCTTCCTCCACACACCCCTGCTCCTTTTTACTGCATGACTAATGCAACGCCGCAACTTCTCTGCCCGCGCGTGTGTCTCTCGCTCTGGTAAACTCTCATCAAAAAGTGTGGATTTTTATTTTCAAGTAAACATCATAACTCTGGCCTGGAGGCTACAGTGAGAGTGGGAACACGGAGGAAGGGGGGAAACTTGTGTCGGGAAACATGAGCGTCTTGTCCTACAGCTGAACTTCAGCGCCTCATTGTGATGCCACTGGTGAGAGCTGCCTGTCTTTACCCGGACACAGCCTGTGAGGAGAGTCTCCCCTGCCCGCCTCAGGCTATCCTGACAGTCACAGGCCCTGTCCGGAGGAATTAAAATCTCTATTTATCAGGACTCGACTGAAGCTGTCTGGGGACTGGACGGGAAAATGGCACACAGTCAGCCTCCTCCAGCAGTGGGACTCTGATGGAGAGTTCAGCACTCTGGGATGTGCCCATGCAGGTTGTTTCTTGACAGCGTGTGTGATGTAAAAAAAGAAGGAAAAAAGGAGCTCTCCACCCATCTTCACACTTTGTTTCACTTTGTGTTACTGCTGAGCCAGCGCTTGCTTCATCCTGCATGTGAATCATTCTTTAATTTTATGCTTAAAGGAAACATCGAAAGAAAAATTTCAAGACTGATTGTTGAAAACAAGCAGCGTACGTGCATAGACAAGTGTGTGTGGATCCACCCCGCTGAGCGCTGCTCCCCATTAAAGCAGAGACTGTGTCGCCTCCTGCGGCTGCTCTCCATCACAGCAGCAGTAGGCAGCATTTGCTCTGACAGAGAGAGAAGACGGGAGGGGGGGAATCACCATCACTCCTCTACAATAAAGCCACAGAGCTCACATCAGATCACGACTGACCTCCACTGGTGAAATAATGTTCCTGCTGCTCACTTAAAAAATGGAAATATTGAACTTTTTGTTCCACTACATTTCAAACTTTCCACACCATTGTTTTTCTTATGATCCCTCGGGTTTGTTTTGTAACCCTTTGAAGGGCCCCTAGTTGTATTAACCTTACTTTGATCATTTAAAGCTGCAGTAGGTGACTTTTATACACTAACATTTTGTCATATTTTGTCATATTGTCAGTTTTTCAGTTCAGCAGCTTCTTTCTTTCAAACATTATTTTTATTTCCCTTTATTGACAGGATAATTTCAGATAGACAGGAAAGATGGGAAAGAAAAGAGGGACTAACGTGCAGGAATGGATCAGACCAGACCTGAACCTGGGCTGCTGCAGAGGCCTTAGCCACGCACACTCTACCTGGTGAGCTAGAGGTTTCTAAAAGTCTAGCTGTGGGTTATTTACATTGTCGTTAGTGCATGTCATCAAACAAGAGCTTTTAAACATTTTTTTGTTTTCTAGCAGACGTAAATTTCAAGAAGGCACCTTCACTCCATACAAAGTCAATGGAGAGCGATTTATTGTTTTCCCATTGGTGAGGGTGGGACTTGATGCACTCTGTTCTATTAGGAACATTGGGGGGAGCCAGAGGAACCTCATTTTTTCAATGATTATCTGTCTCATGTATTACTGTCAGGATAAAGTGACAGTCTCAGCAAAAATGACAAAAACCTTTTTAACAGAAGTTATCTACTGTAGTTTTTAGTACATTTTCCCGATAATTGCTCCGTTCTTTTACATTGGGAAGATCTTGAATTCAGGTTTTTGTTTTAATTTCATGCAGTCAGAGAGTGAAAGGAAAAGGGGAAAGAATGGGGAGGGCACACAGCAAAGGGCCTCAAGCTGAGTTCGAATTCGAACCCTGGCTCACCGCATAGGAGTCAGCTTACATGGGGTGCACACTCTACTCACTGAACTAGAGGCTACGCTGTACATAATGGTGACATTAACAAAAAAACAAATGTCCTATATTTAAAAAAAAAAAAAGACGGATTGTCATGCCTTTTTTTTTTATCATAATGCAGGTATAGGTACTGCTATAGGTACCATATTCAATACTGTGAAAGTATCAAAAGCTGCAGCTACAGAGCTGTAACAGTCATTACCAGCCTGCAGAACCCAGTGTTTCAGGTAGAGGGTAAATACAGAGGGGGTATTCCTTCAAGGTGGATTAGGGAAAAGCCTGTCTCACGAGTTAAAGTGAGAGATCTGTTCCATGAACGTGGCTTATGTGAGTCTCTGCTCCGTAACCATGGTAACTTATGCTGCCGAAACAAGTCTGCTCCATGGCAGCGCAACTGTCAAGCTTAGTTTAGCTGCATGTCAAAGTGTCCCAAAAGACAGCTTGTACGTGTTTGATTTAGTTACAAAGAACGTGATAAATATAAAGTTTTCCAAAAAAATCATGTCTGACTAAATCCTCATTTTATTCACGATCATCCTCGTTTTAGAGATTTTAGGTTGTAGGCTCATAGACAGTCTATGTGTAGGCCATGTTGTGGCAACGCCCCATTTCCCATCATGCCTGGTGATGGACTGAGTAGTTTGTGGTTTTGCAGTTTAATTGAGCTGTTTTATGTCTCAAAGTGCAAATGTCACTCTTTGTTAGTGTTCATAGTTTGTCTATTCAGAACATGGTGGTTTATGCTGATTATTATAATCTATCTGATGAGAATAAAGTCATAATTTTAAGAGAAAAAAAGTAGTAATTCTGTGAGAAAAGAAATTGTATTTTATCACAATAAAGTTGCAATATTACGAGTATAATGTCACAATTTTGCAAGAAAAAAGTTGTAACTTTACAAGAAAAGGGATATTGTATTACGGAAATAAACATCTTGCTAGCAAACTAAAAAACAGGTGAGAACACGGGTCAACTGGTCACCATTTTTTTCCTCAATGTGGCCCTAAAACTTGTTTATAAATTTATATTATTAATATTGCTGCAAATATTATTATGACTCAAATACTTTTTGGCCCACACCAGCTCCACAAGATGCCTCCCAACAATAACTATTTACATCTTCTCCCTGCACATCCACAGTTAATGTCTCTATTTCAATTTTCAATGTTAACAGTTTTTCCCTATATTCATTTTATGTACATTATTAATCTGTACCCACCCCTACCTTCCTATCCTATTCGTATGTCATCCCTGTCTTTGTTATTGCAAATTTTGAAAAACAATTCTCTAAAAAAAGGATATGAATGCTTTCCTCACTGCTAGAGTTTTGTTTGTTTGGTGTTATTATTATTATTATTATTATTATTAGTAGTATTATTATTATTATTATTATTATTATTATTATTATTATAAAAAACTGAAAAAAGTAACAGCATTTTATTATTGGGCCCCAATGTGAAATAGGTGTTGATGAGTCAATATTAATTTCAGCCACAAGGTGGAGCTCTAAAACAAGCCCGGCACACCTTCTGTATCATGTCGCAAAGTTTCCCAATCTTCTCTTGCATCCCTCTAGCTGTGTTGATATTATTTCGGTGTTTCAACATGTACTCTGCTTCCAACGTTTACGTCTTGTTTTATTTCTCTTTCCGTGATCATAAGTGGGAACTAAAAACCTAAAACCTCGGCTCCTTCTCCCTCATCCCTGTTTTCAGTCTCCCCCGTTTTCCAGCCCAGCGGTCCCATCCCCCTCCTTCTCTGCGAGCTGCGTCAATGCACCACAATAACACCGGAAATGAGATGCATATGACTCCTCGTGTTTATATAGTTCATCTCAGTTGCATTGTTGTGGAATATTGCACATCTGTAAATTTGTGCGATTAATTCAAACGTTTTTATTTGCATTTTTTTTTCAAAACGACACCAACCCATAAAGATGGTCCTTGAATTTTGTTTTTATCTTTCAGTCTGTTATCCATGACGTTTTAGTTTGAAGGTACACACCGGAAATTTATGCTTCTATTGCAGGAAGCTTCACGGCGGGCCTTTTTTTTTAAAGCAGGGATTTAGGAATGTGGAGCCCAGCAGCTACGTCACCCTCAAACCGCCTGGGGTGCCGTCGTCAGAAAACTTTTTCAAAGGCTATGAAATAGAAACACAAACACTCCGGTAAGTCGTTTCAATGCACTTTAGCAGTTTAGAACTCTAAATGTAAAATTCACAATTGTTAGTGATGCATAATACTGCTTTAGTTATGGTTTTTTTTAACGCTTTAAAACTCGTAGACTAAAAAAAATGTCCGTTAGCTAGCCGTGTAAGAAGAGGTAACGGTTAAGCGAGGTAACCGCGTTACTTGTGTGACATGTTGTGAAAGTTTTTGTGTTTCAAAGTAAGACATCTTAACGGTTGCTCAGACAAGTTCAAGCATGTGTGCTATTGTTTGGGACTGAGGTCAAGCAAGGGGATTAAAAAGCTTGCCTCGACATGAAATGATTGTTTCGGAAACGTGATGCCGACACATTAGCGGCTCTTAGCAAGGAAACCATTTTTCGCTGAACGTCCTCGTGCAGCTACGTTAGGTTGCGTTTTTACTGTTTTTACACGCCGTTTAATCCAAGTAAAGGACTTAAAGGTGTGTTTCTGTGTTTCCCTCAGGAGATAGACCATTTCCTACACGATGTAGGGAAACATTTGCTGATTGCATGCAGTGTTTTGATAACATTTCTCCCCTCGGGGACGCTCGTCTCTGTCTCCATAGTAACGTGGCGGACGCTCGGCGTTGTCGCGAGCTGCCTGCAAGGGGGCGGAACCGGAGAGAAACGACGGGTCGATTTCTTTCTTCCCATGAAGGCAAAATCAGTCGAAGATGGTAAGCAGAGCACGGCTGCATCAGGACAGCATTATAGGTAGATGGAAATTTATTCGTCAGTAGTGAAATCTGTGCTCTGCTGTGTTACCTAAAGCAGATGCTGCTGGCTGTCTTTTCTATCATTCTCTCCTCCTGTGATTGTGTGGTGTATGCAGGGCATGTGATGCTAATGTGAATTGATTTGTGTCTTGATGAGGATTCAAAATCTGTCTTTTGTCTTTGTTTCAGCCATTTCACAACGGAGCATACTACCCCTACACTGGTGACACCCAGGGGACCCATTCATCAGCGGGGATCCCATCTCTCCTGAATTCCCCGCTCAGCCAGCCCTCTGTAAACGGCCACTCTGTACCTGCACCCAGCATGACTCCATCCAGCGGAGCCTCCACCGTCCTCCCTTTCAAGTTCCGCCTGCGCAGGGAGAGTGTGGATTGGCGGCGCATCAACGCAGTGGACATAGACCTTGTTGTGAGCCAGCTGGATGTGGACGCCCTTCAGGAGCACATCAGCAGCGTCACCTTCTGCAGCCTGGATGGGGAGCGATGTCAGCGTTGCCAAAGCCCCGTGGATCCAGCTCTGATCAAGCTCCTGCGGCTGGCCCAGCTCACAGTGGAGTGGCTCCTCCACTGCCAGGAATTTCTCACCCTCAACCTGCAAGCAGCGGAGGACAGGCTGGCAAACGCCGGCAATCAGCGCGAGCAGCTGCTGGCTCAGCAGAAGAAGCTGGAGGAGAAGGTGAAGACGCTGACCAACGAGCTCAAGGAGAGGAAGAAGATTATTCGCACCCAGCAGTCCATGCTCACACCACGGATCATCAGCAGCCAGAAGGTACTGCTGACACACTAAACGCTCACCCTCTGGGGGATATCGGTTACCATTTGCATTTCACATATGTTTGGCAAGCAGCTAGTTCCATCACCCCCTCCCCTTCGCTCCTCCCATCCAGGGCCCCCTCTGTGTCATTGTTCCCAAGATCTATTCACAGCTCCGGCTTTGTGCATTTCACATCAGGGTTGGAGGGAAAATACTATCAGAGCACAGCGATATTTTGCTTTAAAAATGAGTGCTCTGTACTGTAAAAGCTGCCATGGCTGCCTTGCTTTGGTCTGGTCATAATAAGCTTTGTTTTGAGACAGGAAGAATAGGATTTGAGCTGCAGAGCAGATGGTGTCATTTGGTGGCAATTAGGTTTTTTTTAATCCACTTACAAAAGGGTGACAAGAGCAGTAAGCAAGATGACTGGCTGACTCCTACCTCCTTCACCCTCATATATACATGTCCTTTTAGGGCATTTTGTCCTCCGTCAGGGTTCCCTCGGATCTTTATAAAGTCTTATAAGGCACTGAATTAATTAATCTAAAAATAAGGCCCCTATTGGTTTTACAATGTCTTAAATCCGTTTTTCAAAAGTCTTAAAAATACCCAGAGATGGGAAGTAGGATTTTATCTATCACTTTTTCTCTGAAGTTGCATTGTAAAATTTCAAAATAATTGATAACCGGTTTTTTATTATTATTATTTTAATGATTGATCAAAACCCTCCTTTTAACCTCTTCATGATGACAAGTAAAGCAGAGTGAGACACACAAAATTGGTAATGAAAATGCTTTTTAGGATGGTGGAAGACTTTTTGTACATTAGACACCACTGGTTTATCTGTTGGATCCATTCACCTGTAAATATGTCTCTGCTTGATAGCGTAGCTCCCTTACCATTAGGTTATTTATAGCACAAATCAAAAATCTCCCTCTGTTCCTCAAGTGTACGGCTGCCGCTGACCTCGCCAAGCAGTTACCAAGGCAACAGATATAGTGTGTCATGACAGCATGTGGTTGCTAGGTGTGCGCTAGTAGCTCAGCTAACAGAGGTGGCTCAATAATTGATAGAGAGGCTGTGTGTTTATTTGTGTGGTGTGAGGACCTTTGGCATTTGTTGCTTGGCATGAGTCCACACACACACACACACACACACACACACACAGGGCTTTCATTTGAACAATAATTTAATTCTGCTCCCAATTTCCACAGTTATTCCAAACCCTAATGTCATTGCATCACATACAGACGTTCTCATTGTCGCAGCACACTTCTCCAAGTCATATGGCTGCCATCAGATCTTTGCTGCCATATGGTGCGACAAGATATCAGTAGCAGCAGGTTTAACATTGAATGAAGTCAGTGGCACAATGAGCAGCGGAGTGAAATGTAGCGTGTGATGTGTGTGTATGTGTGTGTAGCGCGTATGCAGCATCTATTCTCATTGTTAAGTGTTAGTGAGCTGGAGTGTGAGGACGCCTGCCGCAGGGAGCTAATCAACATCACTCACGCTATCTGTCTGTTTGGGAACACATGCCTGAACTCAGACGATGCTCCTGTTTGGAGCGTGATCATTGTCTTTATGTTGACCAAGGCTTTGTCCAAGTCATAAAAGCAGATGTCACACAGTGCACACAGTGTATAGCTGAAACAATCAGCTGATTTGTTGATTGTAAGAAGAAAAAAATATATAATTGATTGAGAGTTTGTCAACTTTCTAGCAAAAATTTGAAATATTTGATGGTTCCATCTCCTTAAGCGAGCATCACTTTTGTTGTGCTGCTTTCCGAAGCCTGTCACGAGCATTTAACTCTTTAAAATCTGAGCAAATTGGTGTCATTTCCCTCAAAAACATGGGAAAAAGCAATGAGGCAATAAGCAACTCGATAAGGAATGCTCCATTAATTGCACAAAATGAGTAGATTTAGAAAATCGGTTTTAAAAAGCTTTGGAAAATCTATGTTTATACATATGTTAATTACATGTTTCACATTATGTTGCAGAATCATTATTATTATTTTCTTTTCCCAGTTTTTTGAGTTTTTTCCCTTTCTGTTTGTTTTTCATCTTTATTATTTGTTTATTTATTTTTACCAATTTTATGTAATTTTCCAGTACTTTTTGCTAATTTATTGCTAATTCTTGGGTCATTTCTTCTTTCATTGCTCACTGCCTTTTTCCCATGGCTTTGAAAAAATGTGTATGTGCAATTTTATACAGAACTGCAAAACAGTTTGGGCAGAAAATGAATTTGAAGAAATTTAGAGATATTTCAGAGAAGTTTTCAAAACAGAAGTTATGGCAGGACGGTCGCACGACATGATATTTTGACACTTAAAATACATGAAAATTAAAAATAAGTAATGTCTTTTTTGTTTGTTTATGTAAGAGTATACACATGGGAAAGGTACTATATATATATGGTATGTTTTTTTGCATTTAAATTTGTCTTTAACCGTAAAAATTGCAGTTGGACAGAAAATTTAGATGTCATGTTATTGACCCTATAACAGTCAAAAAGTGATTTTTTTTTTTTTCTAAAACCATTTTAGCCGAGAAATAGGCAAACCAGAAACAGAGCATTGGTTTATCTGTTTTACAGTTGAATCATAGTTTGGTCTGAGTTTGGGAGGGAGAGGGCAGGTTGTTTCCACAAAGAATCACAGTCACCATATTTAGTGCTTGAGATTTATTTTATCTGTTGAATATACATTAGCAGATATATTAACACCCATATTTTGTTTGTTTCTTTTAGTGTCCGCATTGTGATAAATCCTTCCTCAATTCCACGTTTCTCCAGAATCACATGCAGCGCCGCCACCCTGACGAGTACGAGTTCGGTAAGTCAACAAGTCAGAAAGGTTTGCTGGGCAGACGGGGACAGAGAGAGAGAGAGTGAGAATACATGAACTAAAGGTAGGATCAGATAAATCACAAATGACACAGTTTGAGGATGGAGTCTTGTGGAGATATAGTTGCAGGTGAAATAAGAATTTCCTCACTTGACATTGTTTCACATAATTTATATATTTTTTCCCTTTTCATTCCACCAGAGTTGCGGTCTGACAGTGAGAAGAAATCTCAGATTGAAAATCTCAAATCTGAGATCAGCAGTCTGAAGGAGCAGATTGTTCAGCAGCAGCAGGACCTGCAGGCCAAAACAACTCAGGTAGGAAACCCGGGCCATTCTGACAAAGCTGAAATCATTAATTGATTTGACTGTAAATTTATTTGATGCTATTTTTAATCATTTTTAAAGCAGAGATGCCAAACATGCATCCTAAAAAAGATTCTACACTCTGCCAGTCATTGTGGTTCCATAGTGACTGAGCACTTTTTGTTTTTGTTGTGATTTCAGGAAAAGGAGCAGCAATCCATGTACAGAGACCAGCAGAGAGAACTGGAGCGCTTTAAGGCCGAGGAGATGGCGCGCATGGACAGAAAGATAGAATTTCTTTACACCCGAAATATTCAAGCTCTCAATGTACGAAAAGAATACTTTGATAAACCCTTAAGTAGCTTTTTAATAGCGTATTTACGCGACCTCCGTTTGGTCTCCAGCATAACTTTTTATTGACTATTTGACACATTGTTTCATTCATAGGAAGCAAATCAGAATCAGACAGCCAGGCAGGAAAAAACAGCTAGCCCTGTTCACTCGCAGCCAGAGAGAGATCTGGACAACTACAAAGAGATGCAGGTCCAAGCCATGCAAAAGCTGGAGCACCAAATGAGGAAACAGGTCAGTGAAGGGGGAGATATTTTTAAGAACATCGAAGTAAGTGAAGTTATTTTGAGCACAAAATCTTCTCTTGTAGGATAAAAAGTGGGAATCCAGGCTGCAGGAAATAAAGGCCCAACATGAGTCTGAAAAGAACCAGGTATGTTTTTGCATTTGTCATAATTATTGTGCCGTTTTAAGCACGTGAAATATTTAACAAGCTTTTGTTAAAAGCTGTGTCTTCTGTCCGTCATGCTGCAGTTGCTGAACGAGCTGAGCAGTATGCAATCGACTGTGTCCGAGCAGCAGGGGAGCATCCAGAGGCTGCATGAGATGGGGAGGAGGCAGCAGGAGATGGGGAGGAGGCTGCAGGAGAAGGAGCAAATCATCAAGGCTCAAAGGGAGCAGGTTAGCACCGAAACACACAGCCATCAGCGCCCAGTGTGATTATGTGGGGAGAGGAAGTGAGGCGGAGGGTCAGCGCTTGTTCAGGATTTCCTCTATTTGCTGCATGGACTCAGATTGTGTTGTATTGAGACATGATGATACTGTACGTTTGATGGGATTTTCAGCGAACAGGAAGCTGATGCTTTTCCTGGAATAGCTCCACATTTTCCCATCGTTACTGCTAACACGTGCGGCTGCTGTTTCCTGTTCCATTCCTCCTTGACATCTGTAAAATGAATCCTCTTTCAAAAAAAAAAGACCAAATGTAATAACTGCTCTTTTTTTTTTCAAATTGCAGATAAGGAATCTTTCCTCCAATCCACCCACAAAAATAGTGGAAGTGCCAGGTATGAATGTCAGCTACTTTGTCATCATAAAAGTTTTTCACTAAAGGAAACTGCTTGTATGATCCTACACATTCATATTATTCTCTGTTTTTCAGTGATTATCAGCGCACAAGCTCCAGAGCCAAAACCAAAAAGAGTGGTACTTGGTAAGTTCAGAGAGCAGCTATCATAAGAAAATATACCATGATGACTCCCAGAGATGGAGAGCATGTGCTTTTGTGCATGAAGGATTTCCATAATGCTGTTTCAGACAGCAAACTCTAAATGAAGCAGTGCTGACACCACATTAGCCCCCCCCCGCCATCCTTTAACACAGATTTATCTGACTTCTAATGACCTTTCATGACCTTTGACCTCATGTGCTGTCCAATTAGAGGAGCCAGTCTCTGCTCTAAAGCTGGACCCTATACAGGAGCTGTCAGAGGAGGAGAAAGGTAAAACAGGCAAACCAACAGAGCCAGTCGACTGCATGCTGTCTGCATGGATGCATCAGTCTGTAGTGGGCGGCCTTTTCTTTGAGTGTGTCAGGACTGAGATCACACTTTTTGAAAAGTAAGCTCTTTGTTGACGCTTGAAATGTCAGCATCGCTGATCATTGCATCCATCCGTCATCTCGTTGCCTTGTTTGTAGACATTCTCCTCTTCTGCCCGCCCCACTGCAGTCACATCCATTTACCAGACTCTACCTCTGGCATGGAGCTTGCTGAAAGTTGGCAAATGCATGCTCATTTTTTTCCCTTTTTTTTCTCTGCCGCATGTGTTTTTAGATAGTGATTATCCATAAGTGGCTTATAAAGTGAGATTTGTTTTACAGACTCGAGCAGCTTCTCAGAAAAAAGGCCGGTGGAGAAGAAGCCTGAGCCTGCACCGGAGAGGAAACCGAGGGGGACCAGCAGCGCTCTGAAGAAGAACCCCAACATCAAGAAAGAGATGCGGCCCGATCTGGAGCAAGCTCTTATTGACAAGCTGGAGAACCTGGGAGTCAAGCCTGTAAGTTTGCAATTTTTAAGACAAATCTCACTTAAAATCTCAATTAATTTGGGCGTCCAGTAGTTCACCTTGAGCTCACTGCAGCTGCAGCAGGTTTGACCCGTGGTCCTTTGCTGCATCTTGTCTCCTCAAGTCCACAATTTTGAGTAAGCCTATGAAGTACTGAACAAAGCAGAATCTAAAAGAAAATGCTCTTTAGCGTTACTACTAGCTACTAGCTACTAGCGTTGACTCCACTTGCTTTGTTATTTCCTCTGCCTGCTCTCAGGATCAGAGTGGTCTGAAGGACAGAGAGCTCACTTCCATCCTGGCCAAGGTGAATTCAAAGCGGGAGAGCGTTGCAAGGGGGTTGCCTGACTACTGGCGCCATCGGGAAGAGATCGCCAGCACTGTGGAGAAGAAGCTGGGACGGCAGAGGAGAGGCAGCGACCCTGCTCCTGAGTCACAAGCCAGATCCAGATCAGTTCAAGGTGAGTCATCTGAAAGCCTCTTAGCACATGAGATCATCTCTTTATTCTTACTCTGCCCACAGTCATTACTACTTCAGACTGGACCCACTTTTGCATTGGCAGCTTGTAATTGGTTTTGACTGTGTACATGTCACTGTATCAGTGTAATCTGAAAAGCTCGTTTGCCGCCACATAAGCTCGCTAAAGCTCTGACACACCGTCAGTGACTGACTGCTAACTGTGTTTGTATTATTTGTTTCTGTCTGTGTGCAGTGTTGCAGATCCGTCCTCGCTCCGGCAGCCTGCCCTCCAGGGCCACCCAGGTGATGTCTGGACCCGCTGTCAAACAGTCCAAGACCCCTCAGCCGGCACCAAGGACAAAGACCAACACCCAACCCAAGACGTCTACACCCAACACCAAGACCGCTCTGAGGACCTTCACAGCCAAGTAAAGAAAAAAAAATTAAAATAAAAAAACAACCTCGTGGTCATCCACAAATATTTAATTGATGTTAACGTGTTTCTTGGATAGACCTTTGATTTTCTGCCCGAACTCAAAAGGGTTACATTGGATGTTCAGGTTTTTAAATTGGCTCTGGTCAAAAACTGTTGTGGTTCAGGGTCAGTCCACAAGCAAAAGGTAAACACTGTTAGAAAGCAGAGGAGTGTATCAGCCTCTACAGAACAGTTCAGTGTGGTACATGTGGTGAGTGACAAGAAAGAGACAGTGTGTGCGCACTGGGGACAGGCAGCTGAGCTGGATGTCCAGTTAGCAGTAAACCATGAATGTAACAGTGAACGTTCATTGTGAGCTACAGTTTTTCAGAAGCGCCAGACCAGTGAATGCTTTCAGGAACATCGTATGGGGTCACGTGTAAAATGGAAGCACAGATCGAAATTCAGGGAAATCTGTACCGCCAGTTTCACACCTCAAGACCTCAAAACATGATGCCTGTGCAGCTGTGTAATGAAAGAACTTTGCAGGGACAAGCACATGAAGGGTTACAGCCCGGAGGCTCCGTGATAGAGCAGGCGCTCCATGTACAGAGGCTGCGTCCTCACCGCAGCAGCCACGGGTTCGAGTCCAGCCTCGGCGTTTTGTTACGTGTCGCCACCCCTCTCGCTCCCCCCTTTTATGCTTGACCTTTCAAATCCAATCAAAGGCATAAGAAGCCCAGAAAAATAATGAAACAATCAAAATATATTCTGGTTATGAATTAGGTCTAATGGAAATCAGAAATGGTTAATATTTTGAACAGCTTTGAGAGAAATGATGAATGTTGGGTATAATCTGTTCTTTTTGTGACTCTTCAGGACCCCTCCTTTCAGTTCAGATGAGGAATCTGACGAAGAGGACACAGATATGGAGGAAGAACAGCCCCCGAAACACCAGAGGGGCAAATCACCACAGCCCAGACTGAACCAGGTCCAAATCAGATCAAGCAAACCCAGTCCGGTCCAGTCCAAGCAGGCTCCAGCCAGGCACTCATCCTCCTCCAACTCCCAGCAGGTCAGGGGGTCAGTTGGTGGCGTGACCAAGACAGCAGTCACAAAGATCGACAGTGATGAGGATGACGAGTGGTCCGAGGTCAGCGAGCTGCAGGAGATCGACCCAAAACGTCTCCAGAGTCACAAAGACCAGAACGGCAACTTGGAGAAGAAAAGCTTTGGCAAAGGTGAGTCAGTGCTCCACACTGCCAGCTCAAACCATCCATCAGAATAACTCCCCTTTATTTAGTCACGGTACAGGTACATGTGATGATAGTGAAAACATGTGTTTACTATGTTTGTCTTATTAGTAAATATGGAATATTAGATATTAGTATAGATTTTTCTGCTGAGGTTAGTTGTATGTATTCAGGGTTCCAGTCAATCCTTAAAAAAATCTGTTATTTTCAACATTGAAACTTGCTATTAGTTTGTTTGTTTTTACTTCCCTGCTATGTAAACACGGCCTATAAAAATCACACTGATAAGTCATCAGATGTTATTTAGAAATGGAAACTGTGTTTATTTCTCTCAGAGAACAGAATCAATGACCTGGCCAGAAAAATGGAGAAGCAGTTTACAGAGAGAGTGTCAAAGAAACCAGCAGGGGGCGTCAGCATCCTACCAGAGAGGAAGGACGAGGTTCAGGAGCTCACGGTGAGATTCACTTCGATAATGCCACATCAGTGCATAACTTTGGTGCACAGTGTTGCTATAGCTCATTTCATATTATTATTTGTTACTGAGAAACAGCATAAGCTTGAAGCAGGTTGTTGTGGATGGTAAAACATAAATATAATGTTTCTGTGTGTGGCGGCAGTACACGGATCTCGAGGAGAGCAGCGAGTGGGTCGTCTCCTCCTTGGAGGACAAACAGGAAATGTCTAAAGCGCCTAAGGGCTCTGGACCAATGAAAAAGAGCCTGGACTCCCCCAGCACCAGCGTCTGGGGAACCTCCACAGGAAAGGGTCCCAAATCTGGTCAGTCCCACATCTGTTACGATCTTTATAGCAGAATATGTTTAAGTGTAAATGCTTTTAAATCAATAATATGGTGTGATGAATATTATATTGGACTTTTCTTGTAAAGCAGTAAAGTAAACGCAGCTGTCTTGTTCCCCGCAGGTCTGACTGAAGCTGGAACAGGAAGCACCCTGAAGAGCAGCCTGTGCTCCCTCAGTGACATCAGTGACTCTGAGGATATTAGCAATAAGTACAATAAACTCTACAGCTGATCAGGTGATGTAGCTCTACGCCAAACACAGACACTGAGACCTCAGTCAACTCCTCTGACTCCTGCAGTCCATGCCGAATAGCCATATTTTATACTGATAACACACGGACGCTGTAAGACAGAGAGGGCAATAATTATTAAAGGGTAACTATTTCAGCCTGGACCATATTTTCCCATGTTTTAGTGCCACTGACTAGCAGAACTTTTGTAATTGGTCCAGTATTGGAGAGCACAAAAAATGTTCTCTCATCATTCGCATGAAAACAGAAATATGGTTAAATAGGGTCCATATTGAAAATGACCAAAGTGACCTTGTAACAAAGAGATTTAGATGTGTTTTTAGAAGAAATACCATATCATAAATATGATAGAGATTACTGAGATTAGAGCTTGGACTGACTTTTTATTTCACCCTATGCCTTGTGCCAATCCTCTGCTTGCCTTAGACCTTTCCAGTGTTTACTTTTAGATAGACTCGTCATTTGGTTTACTCGATAAAATATAACCCGCGCTCCAAATGAGATGCTGTATGTAGTTTGTGTAAAATTTTGTACATCAAATTTTATAACGCCTTCATGTGCTAATTGGGCGAAATGAGATGTGATTTTATATAGAAAATATTTATACAAGCAATAAAAAAATGTTTTTTTGAAATACATATATTGTCAAACAAGACAATGTGGGTCATAAAGGTTCTTTATTTTTGTCTGAGCACACTAACCAAAACTGATTTAGTACAAATTTCTTTACCCTTTTGTTTAATAACTTTTCCAGGCATGCGAGACTTGATGAAGATGACTTATAACTCATGAGTTTATGAAAGATGATGCATAGTTATAGCTAACGTCACCCTTCAGTAGATGAAGCAGTTTAAATCAGCTGCACCGCAGATACAAGTAGAGTTTTCATATTAATTCATGACACTAAGATGCTGACTGACAATTAGTTCTTTTGATAATGTAATTACATTTGATGCTAATACTTCTTAATATTGTAAGTAAATAGTGTATGGCTGGGATACTCAACTTGCTTTGCTTGGGGTCCACTTTTGCAAAGTGACAGGTGGCCAGGGGCCAATCGCAGCAGCCCCATACTACATGTCTATAGGATTTAAGGACTTTTCTAGTATTTGGGATGTTTAGATGATTTTACAAGATTTCTGGGATTTTAGAGGCTTAGCTTGGACCTCAGGTGGGGGTTTTGGGGGATCTTGTCTGGCACATTTTTGATAAAGAAGCTCTATTTTGATGCTATTTTTGCACTCTGGCACCTTTTGTGTACTATAAGTGCAAAGACAATTCCAGATTAAATCACTTTATTATTGTGAATTTGTTGTGGGGCCATCCAGCACCCTATCAAGGGCCAGATTTGGCCCTGGGGCCGTAAGTTGAGTATCCCTGAGCTATGGTGTGTTAAATGTTTTAAACACTTCCTCCACCAGTTCCCACCACCTACAAGCGTGACTCATTGAGTCAATAGCAGACATGAAATCCTGGCTTTCAGAGCTTCATTCTGATTGGCTTCCTCGTCCATGAAAGTCTTTTGTAATCTGAGCAACTGGGGTTTTTTTATGAGGGGTGACAGCTGTGACCACTTCCTGCTCTGACAGCTTTGGCCTCCTTGAAATATCATTGGCTCTTTCGCAGAGGGCCAAAGTCCTAAAACATACTGCACAACTGTCCCCCAGGACACAACGCTTTATTTATCAGATATTTTCAGCTATTTTTCCTTCAACATGATGGAATCTGAGGTTTACTAGTGATCAGATATGTGACTTATAGCATCTCGGTATATGTGTGTGTGTGTGTGTGTGTGTGTGTGTGTGTGTGTGTGTGTGTGTGTGTGTGTGTGTGTGTGTGTGAGAGATTACTCTGGGGCATTATGCATCATAAGTGATGGCAACTGAGTGACATGGACTGTGTCTTTGATTAAAAAGACAGATTTTTCTTGGTTTAAACATCATTGGAACCATTTGAGATGATGCAAGTAGACAACTCAACAAGACACAACATTAGTGAAGTTGTTTTCAGTCATTTTAATGCAGAAAGTTACATATTATATATTAAACAAAAAGACATTTTAAAAAATGATGGTAATGTTTTGTATACGTTGTATCTGTGGTGATCTATAAGTCGAAAAACTAGTAAATAAGGAACGTGGCAACAAGCTGATGCAGACAAGACAGCCAGAAAGGTTACACGAGGTGACTAAATCATGAAGCACTTTTCTTTTTGGACAGATTTGTAAACAAATACGAAGTGGTATCACATGCTCCGATGCACTCTAGCTCAAAGTGAGTGTATTATTTCTCTTTTATGCTGAAGCTTTCAGCCTGTCTCAAAAGAACAAAGCAGGCAGACAGACAAGAGAGACTCAAAGGGTCCACAGACGATGGATGCTGCCTGATGAAAGACAGCTATAAATACAAAATATTTTTCAAAAAAAACAAAAAAACAACAGATTTGTTGCAGGATCTCTGTTGAAAAGCTTTGCTTTAGTAACATAATTCATATCTCCAGCCATGGTAACCTCATCAAAGGATCAGTTTAATATTTTAGGGAATATTTTTATGTGCTTTCTTGCAGAGAGGTAGATTAGAAGATTAATACCACGCATGTCTGTGCATGAAATATAATGCTGGAGCCAGCAGCTGCTTAGCTTAGCTTGGTTTAGCTTAAATATTGGACATAGGGGTTAACAGCTAGCTTCACTCTGTCTGAAAATGCGCGATATAATATGTTACTTAGTGATCTTTAGGCCAGATTGCACCAACAAGGATTACCTGTATGCATGTCTGCTTTTCCATAACAATAAACATTACATTGTTGCTAGCTTGCTTAAAATTTGCCAGCTTAACGGTATTAATGGTGACGGCTGGCCCAGTCTTCCTGGTGAATCAGTATCTTGACAAAAAATTCATCATCATCATCATAAAAGTCAATTGTCTTAAGTCTGTCTCTCAAATTAATTTTAGGAACTTGACTATTTTGCTCAGTCCATCTCAGAAAGGCAGCCAGTGTAAAAGTTAAACTGCCTCCATTGTGGGTTTAAAGTTAACCCTGGATCACAGTTTAAATTGGGAAAAAGGTTTAGTGCAACAGAATTAAATTAAATTTAGGTTTAGAGTAAACTAAATTGTGATTTAAGAGGTTTAAAATCAATCTTAATTTTAAAATAGTTTGTTGCAACAGAATTAAAACCTAAACTATGATTTATTCAGGTTTAAAAGTGCAATGATGGTGCAATCCAGCTTTAGAGGTTCAACTAGACAGATTTGGATTCCAGTCTTTAAGCTAAGCTAAGCTAACAGATTGCTGGCTCTGGCTTCATATTGAACATACAGACACCACAGTGGTGTTGATCTTCTCATCTCATTCTCAGCAACAAAGTATATTACCCAAACGTTCCTTGTAGGTTTTGTAAATCACTCTCTCAGCTCCCCTGCAGCTCAGACGAAGCTGTCCCTGTTAAAGGTCCTGCTGCTCTTGGTTGTTGCTCTGGTTGCTCGGCTCCTCCTGCCCTCATAAAACAGCGGTGGCACCAGAGTCACTCTGGACGACGAGGCCGGCAGCATGTAGGTGCGTCTGGTCCGAGCGGTGGCGTAAGTGGCCGGTCTCCTAGGTCTTTCTGAAGAACTGTAAACGTAATTAATCTCAGGTAGTCGTGGTTCTAAAGTAGATAACGTAATACAAGCATTTAAATAAAATGTTAGAGGTTTGATATTTACCTTGATGGTAGACCTTCTTTTCCAGAGAAGTAAGTCAGCACCGTCCCTCCAGAGAGGAGGAGGATGGAGCCTCCCCAGCCAACGAAAACTGCAGCTCCAAGTTCAAATCTGAACAAGTATCGAGGTATATCAACAGTTATGGTTAGATTCTCTGCACTGTTTGTTCATATCACTTCCACGGACCTTTTAACAATAATCCACTGCTTTACTCACTTCTGTGCTCTGAAAGATGGATCCAGGAACTCTGTAATGACTTTGTTGGCCCACCATGAGTAGGTGATCATCCCACAGAATCCTGTCAGAAAATAGAGCATCCTGAGTGCATCATTTTCACATAATTCAATGCTCAAAGTCATCTGAATAATGTTATTTTTACCTGAAGCTAGGTAGGTTAAACCACCTGCAAAGGTAACTCTGGCATTGGCGATCTCTGATCCACCTATTTTAGTGCATTTCATCCCAATGAGTGTGAGGACGCCTCCGAAAAAACCAGTGATGACAGCACAGACGGCCAGCGCTCTGCAGGCGTGTAGGAACGCTGAAGGAACACAGGTGAAACTCAAATATAATTCAAATATACGTGTATATTTTTGAAATGGAGAAACAAAATTAGTATGTTAAATGTACCATTAGAGCATTTTAAAGTGTTAAATGGTTGTTGTAAGTTATTTAAGTGTCTGACAGCATGACAGAAAAAGAGACCCTACAGAGAAGTTAAATTCTTTCCCGTTTCCTGTTTTGTATCCACGTCACACGAAAGGAGATGTGTTGTTCTTGCAGATTTTTTTTTTTTGCATTTTCGAAATCAGCCATGGCATTGAAAAGTCACCTTTCGTGAGATATTCGTAACAAGACTTTTCGTTAGTGAGACTTAAACATAAAACAGACGGGAACATGCTAAAGATTTCATCTGATTTGTTTCCAGTTAATTAAAAAAAAACGTAATTTTGTCCTGCATCCCAAAGTCATGGGAAAACGTTACATTTCTCTGTAGAGTCCTCTTTGTATTTATGTTATTGATATTGTTTATTTGATAGGGACAATAAAAATGAACATAGAACACCTCCGTCCCTAGGTAGGCTTTTAGTAAAAGAAAAGAAGAAGAAAACAAAAAAAAAGGTATCAAGGTTACACACAACAGCGTGCATACATACATATTGTCAGAGACAATAACAGCCTCAGCCTGTCAGTGGGAAAAAGGAAACGTTTTAGTGGACGTAAATGAAAGGGACACGCCTGCCCTGAGTGCTGTCTGCAGCGCTTTCTTTCAATATTGTTTGAACTGGGACTGTATGAAAATTATAAATTGGAGCTCTCAAAAAAATGTATTTTTTTTAATCTTCATTAGTTGCAGAATTTCAATAGTTAAAAGCAATTAATGGCACTTTGTTTTTAATTGCATTTTCTTATCCATTATTTTGCTTTTTAAACATTTTGAAGTCCCTATTGTCGAGGTAAAGCAATTCCTGTCTTGATTAGGAATCAAGTGACAGCAAAAAAAGCTATATGCATGTCTTTAACAGGGAGACTCATGGGTACACAGAACCCATAAGCATTCAGATGTCTTGAGGTCAGAGGTCAAGGGACCCCTGTTAAATGGACATGCTGTTTTTCCATCACCAGAGTTTGTAGAGCATAATTTATCCCCGCTCCTGAGAAGCAAGCATGACATGGATTCTTTAGGTCTTCAAGTTTGATATGATACCAGTATAATCATACAGCCTTTAAACAGGGCGTGGTACCAACTCCTAAAGACAGGAAACGCATCTGCTAATTAAAAAAAATGGAAAAAAGGCCCCATGTACGGACCTTAATTGCATTGTGCTTAAGGCATTAATGCGTTATATATTATATTATTTAGAGTTATTGGAGCTGAGGCTAATGCTTTTATCTCCTAAGTCAAGGGGAGGGTCCAAAGTAAATATTGATAATGCTGCCTTTTTTTGTAACCTCTTAAAAATTCAGCCCCCCTCCTCACCCTGACCCTTTTCATACTGTCCCTAAATCATTTCAACTGTTTTAAAGCTTAATAAAACGTTAAAGGAATGTTTACTGTGAGGTTTTCAGAGTATCCTACCAGGCAGGGCCAGCATGGAGGGGTAATCCTTGCAGTCGGACACCCCCGTGGTGTCTGAGATACAGTCCCTCCACAGGTTGGAGTAGTAGTTGGAGGTGGTCAGCACGATGCTACCCACCTCGGAGAAGGTCCAGTACTCTGTGGGGAGAGTGGAACACACCAGGATCCAGCCGCACAGGCAGGACACGAAGCAGCCGATCTCCACGTACATCACCACCGTCCTGAACTTCATGGTGAGTGCCGCTGGTCCTCGAGCAAAAACCAGTAAAGATGTGTTAATTTAGAGTCCCAGTTTGAACAATGTCTCACTGTGGGAAACTGGTCTGAGCTCGCCCTCTATGTCGTTACTGGTGCGCAGGTGTCACACCAGCACTGTTGTGTTGTCGTCTTATCTTTTTGATGGTTTTGCCCACTAAGCATCCTTCGTGTTCCCAGCACTCAGGCAGAAATGGTAAAGCATTACGTCCACTGTCGTGTCAACCCACGTGGTGTTTGTTAAAATGACCTTATCATTGCAGTTATTTTTCTAAACGCTTTGTCTTTTCTGACCTCATTGAAACCCAAAATGTGGAAAAGTATAAAAGCGATAATCCTGCTCTTAGCCACAAATGGGACAAAATACAGAAATGGCTTTAAAGCATTTTAATTACATCATACATGAACAAATATGACTTACTTTTGTTTGCCAAGTGAGTCTGAGAAAGCTGATAAAACAACACAGTTTGATTTTTGAGCTGTTAAAGATGGTCCAAACATAACATAACGGTTAAATTATTAACTGTAAAACTGTAACAAAAGAATAATCACACAATGAAAACTAAATTGATATGTAAAGATGCCTTTTTGGGGGTTCAATTTGAAAAATAATCAGAGAGGATGGAGACCTTTTTTTCAGTTGTTTATTTTTGTATACACAGAGTGTTAAAGATGGTTATATATGTTATTGTTTTACTTTGTAGTACTTTACATTTGGTAAAACTAGTCAAATACTTGACTTATGTGCTGTAGCTTAGTATTTTTTCTGGGAATATAAGAACTTTTGAGTTTGCCGTCTACAGTTGCAAATGACATATATGTAGTGCTTGTGTTTGTGAAGCATATTCTGGTATTTTTTTACAGTCAGTGTCATTATAAATGTTAACATTTTTTTAGGCCAAACAAGCAATTATAATAAATAGCTAATAAATTCTTTGAAACAGCATTCAGGCCAGTAGTACTCAACTTTTAGCCCATGGGCCAAACCTGTCCGGCGTTACACAACCACAACAGAAGACATCTTGTAGCAAGCAGTGTTTCTGAGGTCTTTTGACCTGTACGACGGTCCAAAAATGTGTTCTGTTTTCTCTCCTTTTCCAGCAGTAAAGGGAACCATGGGATGCCTGCTGCAGAGAAAGTATTGTCAGAAACAACAGTGCACACGAGTGAGTATTTGTTTAATTTAACATACTTTAGATTTTTTTTCAGCATCTGCTTTAGTTTAAAAATCTGCAGGGTCTAAAGAGGAAGGCGATCATATTCAGTTAACCCTGCAAAAGCTTATGTGTTGATGTCTTTCAAAAACGTATAAACGATAAAGAGCAATGAGCAACTTTAGAAGAAATGACCCAAAAATTAGCAATAAATAATTGTAAAACGTACGAGCCAATTCTGTAAAAATAAGAAGAAAATAAATAAATAAAAAACAAACAATAAAAGGAAATGACATAAAGAAAAGTGCTTAAAAAATAATAATTCTTTCAAATGATTTTAAATATATAGTTGTGAATAGAGTCTTTTGGACATTTGCTTCTTTCAAAGTAACTTTCAAAATCGACACCATAAGCTGGCTCATTGCCTTTTTTTCCCACTTTTTTTGAAAATAAAGCTAAACCAATTGCTCAGACTTTGAAGATTTCAGTACTTGTGAAGGTGTTGGAACGTAGCATGAGAGAAGTGATGTTGATCCGGGTCTCAAAGGGTTAAATGGTATATAAACAAACCTCTTTGGATGTTTAACTGTGCACGCAGTTGCACAGTGAACTGCACAGCCGAGGAGAATGAGGAAACTCCCCACCAGGCCGAGGTATAAGGGGGTACCGATTTCATATCTGAGGAGATGACAGTTCAAATCGGCTGTTTGATATGATCTCACATTGTCTGTTGATGAGGGTCATTTAAAGGTCACGTGTTACCTCAGTTTAGATGGATCTGCACGGCTGTGTAAAAAAGCCGCAACCACTGTGTTTATGTATAAACAATAACCAGCCACGTCTGATGCGCCTGCATGAGGAAAAAAGCAGATGACACATGGGAAAAACAGAACAAGACAAACCAGTGAGTTCCGAGAAGCTGCTTTCACAACAGCTGCGGCTCCGTGAATGCAAACAAATGACACTCACAGCCGAGCAGATGGAGAGCAGACGCTGTGATTAACATCCGGTCCTTACTGCTGTGGTCCTCGCCGATGCGCGTGCACTCCATTCCAAAGAAAGCGAGCACCGTGCCCATAAAGCCGAGGCACAGGCCGCTCATCAGGAGCCCCCTGACTGCCTGGATGTATGCTGACATCAGACAGAATGGGTTAACGTTGTATTTATTTACATTATATGAGCAAACAGAGTCAGTATTTGAGAGTTTACCCACTTTTGATTGTCCACAGCACCCGGAAGTCTACACAGTTCACCACAGCGCTGGAGTCTTCGTAGCAGTCCCTCCACAGGTCAGACCAGTACCAAGCTGTCACCACCACTGAGGAGCCCCCTCGACCCCCCAACTGCGCCACCCTCCAGTGAGAAAATGCATCAAATACACACATTTACATTTACAGTCTTGTTTGCACTGCGTTGCTCTACAGGGTTCCCACTGATCCTTAAAAAGTCTTAAAAGGCATTGAATTCATTAATCGAAGAAAAATGGCCTGAATTGGCATTAAAATGTCTTTGATTAATATTTCAAAAGTGTAAAAAATACTTAGACATTGGAAATAAGGTTGTTATTATTCTTTTTTTCCAACATTGCATCGCCAAAGCTCAAAATAAGGGGTAACTTAAAAAACAAAAACAATTACATGACATTAAAAGTCATGTAGTGATCCTTTAAAAACAATCCCCACCAAATCCTTCAATAATTGATATCAATACATGTTTTTTTTCTTTTCTTTCAGTATTTTCCACTGAATTTCAGTTAAGGTGGCATTAAAAGAGCCCTCAAAAGTCTTAAATGTCACTTGCGTTAAGCTGTAGGAACCCTCTAACCACAACTTTTTGTGATTTTGTCCTGCGAGACTTTCTTTGCCATTGGCAGAATATAATTAACATAAACAGTAGTATTAACACGACTGTTACTCACAATAGACAAATTTAAAAAGAATCGTCAAAACTGAAACGGCAGAGGAGGAGATATTCTGACTAAAACACTGGATCCTACATTTCCCATAATGCAACAACCTGGTCACACCATTAGGATCGTTTTTTCAAACTTCAGTAAGCTCTTCCAGAGCCACAGAAAGATATATAACAGATTTCACAGGCTGAGTGGCACTGATCATGAAGAGGAAAACTTCATGTTTTTCCAAACAATTTGGAATAAAAGAAAAGAAAAAGAAAACATGAACTGACAAGCTGATTTCTCAAACTGTGCTGATTATTCTTTTAACCTTTTTATTTTATTTTTTATTTGACCATATTAAAAAGAAGGGAGATGGCAAATTCGACACCAAAGATCGAACTGTTTTGGAGCGTTTCATCACTTCTGGCTTCGGCACATACTTAGAGACGGGCTTCTAAACGTGATCGGTACCAAACCTGATAGATCCATGTACCAAACCCAGACAGAATTTTAAAAGACCGCAGGAAGTGCAGGTGTTTGAGGTTTTGTGTTGTGGCGAGAAAGCAGAGGGAGATTTGTACGAACTGAGCTGAGTTGTTGGTAGACTGATAGAAATATAGATAGATTGATAGATACATACATACACACATACATACATACATATTATATAATAAAATAGCATATGTAAATAGATATATACACACACACACACACACACACACACATATATATATATATATATATATATATATATATATTTATATAGATACATATAACTATAGCTTACAAAAAACAATGATAAATGGCTGCAACGCAATCTTCTACCAGCAGATGGTGTCGTAGAGCGAACAGGTTTTAAAATGTTTAAAAACGGTTCAAATCAATGGTTTAAAAGTACTGAAATGTTTCAAGGTGTTGAAATTGCCATCTCTATTAAAAAAAGTTGCTTCAAATTGTCACTTTGTCACCCAACTACTTAGTGTTATATCAAATAAATTGATATTAATTGCATGCAAAGGAAATTAAAGAGAGAATTAATAATGAATAAATTAAGAGAAAAACAGGAGCTATTTTCTTTCCTCAAGACACTTTCTCTCCTAAATTTACAGTAATGAAGTGCTCTAGTGTGCATCCTTCTGTGTAACTCTTTTTATGCCTACCTCCAGTGGTCCATAGCAAGCGTGCAGCCCACAATGCACCAGCCCAGTGTGCAGAGCAGCAGGCCCAGGATCTGAGCCCACCTCCTCCACATCCCTTCACACTGCTAAATAAAAGATTCTTTACTTATTAAGTACAAACACTTAGTGAGATGTTGTGATGAAGCTGTAGGTCCGTCCTCTTACAGCAGCTGCTTGTATATTTGTGTGAAGGTTTGAAGAACAGTGAAGCAGACTCTTGTTTACAGTCAACCAGAGCTGATCAGCCTGGTGGAGTTTTATTTGCACTTTAAATTGCTGCGTCGCGTGCTTTAGTTATGTGTTATGTTGAATGAATATTTACATGTGCTGTCTAGCTGTGACAAATTATAGATGATAAAAATGAAAAACAGGCATCAAACTGCATGAATCAATTCAGGGAAAAAGATTTTTGTACAAAACACAGATTGATACAAACACACACACACACACACACATATATATATACAGGCTTTTTGGCTGGGGAAAAGGGAGCTTACAGGAAATGATTGTGTGGCTGCAACTCACGCTTCTACCAGCAGATGCCGATGTAGAGCGAACAGGTTGCCATCTGACATGTTGCAGTTGTGATGCGCACCAGAAAATGGGCTTTCTCCGAAGTGGGAGTGTCCCACGGCGGGTACTATCAATGGAAAACGAACCCCAGAGAACTACCCGATACTAAAGGCGAGTAGAGTAGAGTAGAGCACAGTACAGTACAGTACAGTAGAGCCGGTACTATGCAGTGGAAAAGCGCCATAATGCACAATGGCGCCACCCTGTGGCCTAATGCCACCATAACAAGAGAGTTAGATACGGTTGGATTCGGCCAATCACAATGCAGTTTGTTGCATGAAATAATAAATGCATGAAAAGCCATATCAATAATCTGTAACAAACAATAAATAAAATATAGCTTTGCTCGTGTCTCCTGTGTAATTGTACTCCCATTAGCATACATTGGTTTGTGGTTTAGCTGATAAAAGTCATGTAAATGACCTTAAAAGTTAGAAATAGGATTTTGACAAGGCCTAATAAATAAAGTGTAACACTAGAGCAGACCAAGGACTCCATCTGGTGGCTGAGGTCTGAACAGCTGTGTGATGGTTGGGCTCTGACCACTAGGTGGCACTACGCTTTACACATCAAGGTTCCTGAAATAATAATAATAAAAGACATTAAGTAATTTCTCAATGTTATGTGTTAATGCGCTCACTATATTACATTTCTGAACATCTGTCTCCACTATTTAACCTTCGCGTACAGTACAGTAGAGTAGAGTACCGTACAGCACACTCCAGTAGAGTGCAGTACAATACAGTACAGTAGAATAGAGTACAGCAGAGCATAGTAGAGTACAGTACAATAGAGTAGAGCACAGTATAGTACCGTAGAGAACAGTAGAGTACAGTACAGCACAGTAGAGTACAGTACAAAAGAGAACCGTAGAGTGCAGTACAATACAGTACAGTAGAGTACAGTACAATAGAGTACAGTAGAATAGAGTACAGCAGAGTATAGTAGAGTACAGTACAATAGAGTATAGAGCACAGTACAGTACCGTAGAGAACAGTAGAGTACAGTACAAAAGAGAACCGTAGAGTGCAGTACAATACAGTACAGTAGAGTACAGTACAATAGAGTACAGCAGAGTACAGTTCAGCACAGTACAGTAGAGTGCAGTACTGTAGAGTACAGTACAGTAGAATAGAGTACAGTAGAGTGTAGTAGAGTACAGTACAATAGAGTAGAGCACAGTACAGTAGAGTACAGTACAATAGAGTACAGTACAGCACAGTACAGTAGAGTACAGTACAATAGAGTACAGTACAGCACAGTACACTAGAGTACAGTAGAGAACAGTAGAGTTGAGTACAGTAGAGCAGAGTAGAGTTCAGTACAGTACAGTACAGTAGAGTACAGTACAGTAGAGTAGAGCCAGTATCATGTAGTGGAAAAGCCATGATCGAACTGTTTCGAAACGTTTCAGAATCTCGAGACTCGAGACGGGTTTCGAAACGTCACGTGATCGGTACCAAACCTGATAGATCCATGTACCAAACCCAGACCGAATTTTAAAAGACCGCAGGAAATGCGGGTGTTTGAGGTTTTGTGTTGTGGCGAGAAAGCAGAGGGAGATTTGCACGAACTGAGCTGAGTTGTTGGTAGATTAATTAATAGAGAGATAGATTGATTGATACAAACACACACACACATATACAGGCTTTTTGGCTGGGGAAAAGGGAGCTTACTGGAAATTATTGTGTGGCTGCAACTCACGCTTCTACCAGCAGATGCCGATGTAGAGCGAACAGGTTGCCATCTGACATGTTGCAGTTGTGGTGCGCACCAGAAAATGGGCTTTCTCCGAAGTGGGAGTGTCCCACGGCGGGTACTATCAATGGAAAACGAACCCCAGAGAACTACCCGATACTAAAGGCGAGTAGAGTAGAGTAGAGCACAGTACAGTACAGTACAGTAGAGCCGGTACTATGCAGTGGAAAAGCGCCATAATGCACAATGGCGCCACCCTGTGGCCTAATGCCACCATAACGAGAGTTAGATACGGTTGGATTCGGCCAATCACAATGCAGTTTGTTGCATGAAATAATAAATGCATGAAAAGCCATATCAATAATCTGTAACAAACAATAAATAAAATATAGCTTTGCTCGTGTCTCCTGTGTAATTGTACTCCCATTAGCATACATTGGTTTGTGGTTTAGCTGATAAAAGTCATGTAAATGACCTTAAAAGTTAGAAATAGGATTTTGACAAGGCCTAATAAATAAAGTGTAACACTAGAGCAGACCAAGGACTCCATCTGGTGGCTGAGGTCTGAACAGCTGTGTGATGGTTGGGCTCTGACCACTAGGTGGCACTACGCTTTACACATAAAGGTTCCTGAAATAATAATAATAAAAGACATTAAGTAATTTCTCAATGTTATGTGTTAATGCGCTCACTATATTACATTTCTGAACATCTGTCTCCACTATTTAACCTTCGCGTACAGTACAGTAGAGTAGAGTAGAGTACCGTACAGCACACTCCAGTAGAGTGCAGTACAATACAGTACAGTAGAATAGAGTACAGCAGAGCATAGTAGAGTACAGTACAATAGAGTAGAGCACAGTATAGTACCGTAGAGAACAGTAGAGTACAGTACAGCACAGTAGAGTACAGTACAAAAGAGAACCGTAGAGTGCAGTACAATACAGTACAGTAGAGTACAGTACAATAGAGTACAGTAGAATAGAGTACAGCAGAGTATAGTAGAGTACAGTACAATAGAGTATAGAGCACAGTACAGTACCGTAGAGAACAGTAGAGTACAGTACAAAAGAGAACCGTAGAGTGCAGTACAATACAGTACAGTAGAGTACAGTACAATAGAGTACAGCAGAGTACAGTACAGCACAGTACAGTAGAGTGCAGTACTGTAGAGTACAGTACAGTAGAATAGAGTACAGTAGAGTGTAGTAGAGTACAGTACAATAGAGTAGAGCACAGTACAGTAGAGTACAGTACAATAGAGTACAGTACAGCACAGTACAGTAGAGTACAGTACAATAGAGTACAGTACAGCACAGTACACTAGAGTACAGTAGAGAACAGTAGAGTTGAGTACAGTAGAGCAGAGTAGAGTTCAGTACAGTACAGTACAGTAGAGTACAGTACAGTAGAGTAGAGCCAGTATCATGTAGTGGAAAAGCCATGATCGAACTGTTTCGAAACGTTTCGTAACTTCGAGACTCGAGACGGGTTTCGAAACGTCACGTGATCGGTACCAAACCTGATAGATCCATGTACCAAACCCAGACCGAATTTTAAAAGACCGCAGGAAATGCGGGTGTTTGAGGTTTTGTGTTGTGGCGAGAAAGCAGAGGGAGATTTGCACGAACTGAGCTGAGTTGTTGGTAGATTAATTAATAGAGAGATAGATAGATTGATACAAACACACACACATATATACAGGCTTTTTGGCTGGGGAAAAGGGAGCTTACAGGAAATTATTGTGTGGCTGCAACTCACGCTTCTACCAGCAGATGCCGATGTAGAGCGAACAGGTTGCCATCTGACATGTTGCAGTTGTGGTGCGCACCAGAAAATGGGCTTTCTCCGAAGTGGGAGTGTCCCACGGCGGGTACTATCAATGGAAAACGAACCCCAGAGAACTACCCGATACTAAAGGCGAGTAGAGTAGAGTAGAGCACAGTACAGTACAGTACAGTACAGTAGAGCCGGTACTATGCAGTGGAAAAGCGCCACAATGCACAATGGCGCCACCCAGTGGCCTAACGCCGCCATAACAAGAGAGTTAGATACGGTTGGATTCGGCCAATCACAATGCAGTTTGTTGCAGATGACGTGTAAGTATACGTAAGCAGACACGAGGCGTAGGGCCGCCTTCCGATTGGTCGACACACCTTCGTTTGTTCAAAATACTCTCCCAAGGAACTATGGGAAACCAATATGGCGTTTAGCATCGACGCTAATGTATATAATGTATATGTATCATCGAAATATGGTTAAAAATACGGACGGAAGACACCAAATATCAGATCTATCGTTACGCATTAATTTAACAAGGTCCCGTAAAAACACAAGAATTACCAGGCTGGATAGAGAGGCTTCTTAAGGGGTAACTTAAAAAACAAATTCCATGACATTAAAAGTCATATAGTGATACTTTAAAAACAATCCCCACCAAATCCTTCAATAATTGATATCAATACATGTTTTTTTCTTTTCTTTCAGTATTTTCCACTGAATTTCAGTTAAGGTGGCATTAAAAGAGCCCTCAAAAGTCTTAAATGTCACTTGCGTTAAGCTGTAGGAACCCTCTAACCACAACTCTTCTGTGATTTTGCCCTGCTAGACTTTCTTTGCCATTGGCAGAATATAATTAACTTAAACAGTAGTATTAACACGACTGTTACTCACAATAGACAAATTTAAAAAGAATCGTCAAAACTGAAACGGCAGAGGAGGAGATATTCTGACTAAAACACTGGATCCTACATTTCCCATAATGCAACAACCTGGTCACACCATTAGGATCGTTTTTTTCAAACTTCAGTAAGCTCTTCCAGAGCCACAGAAAGATATATAACAGATTTCACAGGCTGAGTGGCACTGATCATGAAGAGGAAAACTTCATGTTTTTCCAAACAATTTGGAATAAAAGAAAAGAAAAAGAAAACATGAACTGACAAGCTGATTTCTCAAACTGTGCTGATTATTCTTTTAACCTTTTTATTTTATTTTTTATTTGACCATATTAAAAAGAAGGGAGATGGCAAATTCGACACCAAAGATCGAACTGTTTTGGAGCATTTCATCACTTCTGGCTTCGGCACATACTTAGAGACGGGCTTCTAAACGTGATCGGTACCAAACCTGATAGATCCATCTACCAAACCCAGACAGAATTTTAAAAGACCGCAGGAAATGCAGGTGTTTGAGGTTTTGTGTTGTGGCGAGAAAGCAGAGGGAGATTTGTACGAACTGAGCTGAGTTGTTGGTAGACTGATAGAAATATAGATAGATTGATAGATACATACATACACACATACATACATATTATATAATAAAATAGCATATGTAAATAGATATATATACACACACACACACACACACACACACATAGACATATATATATATATATATATATATATATATATATGGATTTATATAGATACATATAACTATAGCTTACAAAAAACAATGATAAATGGCTGCAACGCAATCTTCTACCAGCAGATGGTGTCGTAGAGCGAACAGGTTTTAAAATGTTTAAAAACGGTTCAAATCAATGGTTTAAAAGTACTGAAATGTTTCAAGGTGTTGAAATTGCCATCTCTATTAAAAAAGTTGCTTCAAATTGTCACTTTGTCACCCAACTACTTAGTGTTATATCAAATTAATTGATATTAATTGCATGCAAAGGAAATTAAAGAGAGAATTAATAATGAATAAATTAAGACACTTTCTCTCCTAAATTTACAGTAATGAAGTGCTCTAGTGTGCATCCTTCTGTGTAACTCTTTTATGCCTACCTCCAGTGGTCCATAGCAAGCGTGCAGCCCACAATGCACCAGCCCAGTGTGCAGAGCAGCAGGCCCAGGATCTGAGCCCACCTCCTCCACATCCCTTCACACTGCTAAATAAAAGATTCTTTACTTATTAAGTACAAACACTTAGTGAAATGTGATGAAGCTGTAGGTCCGTCCTCTTACAGCAGCTGCTTGTATATTTGTGTGAAGGTTTGAAGAACAGTGAAGCAGACTCTTGTTTACAGTCAACCAGAGCTGATCAGCCTGGTGGAGTTTTATTTGCACTTTAAATTGCTGCGTCGCGTGCTTTAGTTATGTGTTATGTTGAATGAATATTTACATGTGCTGTCTAGCCGTGACAAATTATAGATGATAAAAATGAAAAACAGGCATCAAACTGCATGAATCAATTCAGGGAAAAAGATTTTTGTACAAAACACAGATTGATACAAACACACACACACACACACACACACACACACATATATATATACAGGCTTTTTGGCTGGGGAAAAGGGAGCTTACAGGAAATGATTGTGTGGCTGCAACTCACGCTTCTACCAGCAGATGCCGATGTAGAGCGAACAGGTTGCCATCTGACATGTTGCAGTTGTGGTGCGCACCAGAAAATGGGCTTTCTCCGAAGTGGGAGTGTCCCACGGCGGGTACTATCAATGGAAAACGAACCCCAGAGAACTACCCGATACTAAAGGCGAGTAGAGTAGAGTAGAGCACAGTACAGTACAGTACAGTAGAGCCGGTACTATGCAGTGGAAAAGCGCCATAATGCACAATGGCGCCACCCTGTGGCCTAATGCCACCATAACAAGAGAGTTAGATACGGTTGGATTCGGCCAATCACAATGCAGTTTGTTGCATGAAATAATAAATGCATGAAAAGCCATATCAATAATCTGTAACAAACAATAAATAACATATAGCTTTGCTCGTGTTTCCTGTGTAATTGTACTCCCATTAGCATACATTGGTTTGTGGTTTAGCTGATAAAAGTCATGTAAATGACCTTAAAAGTTAGAAACAGGATTTTGACAAGGCCTAATAAATAAAGTGTAACACTGGAGCAGACCAAGGATTCCATCTGGTGGCTGAGGTCTGAACAGCTGTGTGATGGTTGGGCTCTGGCCACTAGGTGGCACTACGCTTTACACATAAAGGTTCCTGAAATAATAATAATAAAAGATATTAAGTAATATCACAATGTTATGTGTTAATGCGCTCACTATATTACATTTCTGAACATCTGTCTCCACTATTTAACCTTCGCGTACAGTACAGTAGAGTACAGTAGGATAGAGTAGAGTACCGTACAGCACACTCCAGTAGAGAGCAGTAGAGTGCAGTACAATACAGTACAGTAGAATAGAGTACAGCAGAGTATAGTAGAGTACAGTACAATAGAGTAGAGCACAGTATAGTACCGTAGAGAACAGTAGAGTACAGTACAGCACAGTAGAGTACAGTACAAAAGAGAACCGTAGAGTGCAGTACAATACAGTACAGTAGAGTACAGTACAATAGAGTACAGTAGAATAGAGTACAGCAGAGTATAGTAGAGTACAGTACAATAGAGTAGAGCACAGTACAGTACCGTAGAGAATAGTAGAGTACAGTACAGCACAGTAGAGTACAGTACAAAAGAGAACCGTAGAGTGCAGTAGAGTACAGTACAATAGAGTACAGTACAATAGAGTACAGCAGAGTACAGTACAGCACAGTACAGTAGAGTGCAGTACTGTAGAGTACAGTACAGTAGAATAGAGTACAGTAGAGTGTAGTAGAGTACAGTACAATAGAGTAGAGCACAGTACAGTAGAATAGAGTACAGTAGAGTGTAGTAGAGTACAGTACAATAGAGTAGAGCACAGTACAGTAGAGTACAGTACAATAGAGTACAGTACAGCACAGTAGAGAACAGCACAGTACAGTAGAGTACAGTACAATAGAGTACAGTACAGCACAGTACAATAGAGTACAGTAGAGAACAGTAGAGTTGAGTACAGTAGAGCAGAGTAGAGTTCAGTACAGTACAGTAGAGAACAGTACAGTACAGTAGAGTACAGTACAAAAGAGAACCGTAGAGTGCAGTACAATACAGTACAGTAGAGTACAGTACAATAGAGTACAGCAGAGTACAGTACAGCACAGTACAGTAGAGTGCAGTACTGTAGAGTACAGTACAGTAGAATAGAGTACAGTAGAGTGTAGTAGAGCACAGTACAGTAGAGTACAGTACAATAGAGTACAGTACAGCACAGTAGAGAACAGCACAGTACAGTAGAGTACAGTACAGCACAGTACAATAGAGTACAGTAGAGAACAGTAGAGTTGAGTACAGTAGAGCAGAGTAGAGTTCAGTACAGTACAGTACAGTAGAGTAGAGCCAGTATCATGAAGTGGAAAAGCCATGATCGAACTGTTTCGAAACGTTTCGTAACTTCTCGAGACTCGAGACGGGTTTCAAACGTCACGTGATCGGTACCAAACCTGATAGATCCATGTACCAAACCCAGACAGAATTTTAAAAGACCGCAGGAAATGCGGGTGTTTGAGGTTTTGTGTTGTGACGAGAAAGCAGAGGGAGATTTGTACGAACTGAGCTGAGTTGTTGGTAGAGTCATTAATAGAGAGATAGATAAATTGACACACACACACACACACACACACACACACACACACACACACACACACACACACACACATATCTATATACAGGCTTTTTGGCTGGGGAAAAGGGAGCTCACAGGAAATGATTGTGTGGCTGCAACTCACGCTTCTACCAGCAGATGCCGATGTAGAGCGAACAGGTTGCCATCTGACATGTTGCAGTTGTGGTGCGCACCAGAAAATGGGCTTTCTCCGAAGTGGGAGTGTCCCACGGCGGGTACTATCAATGGAAAACGAACCCCAGAGAACTACCCGATACTAAAGGCGAGTAGAGTAGAGTAGAGCACAGTACAGTACAGTACAGTAGAGCCGGTACTATGCAGTGGAAAAGCGCCACAATGCACAATGGCGCCACCCTGTGGCCTAACGCCACCATAACAAGAGAGTTGGATTCGGCCAATCACAATGCAGTTTGTTGCAGATGACGTGTAGCATACGTAAACAGACACGAGGCGTAGGGCCGCCTTCCGATTGGTCGACACACCTACGTTTGTTCAAAATACTCTCCCAAGGAACTATGGGAAACCAATATGGCGTTTAGCATCGACGCTAATGTATATAATGTATATGTATCATCGAAATATGGTTAAAAATACGGACGGAAGACACCAAATATCAGATCTATCGTTACGCATTAATTTAACAAGGTCCCGTAAAAACACAAGAATTACCAGGCTGGATAGAGACGCTTCTGACAGAGCTACGATGCGTCGGACAGACGGCAGCTTTTACTGGCGAATAAAAGTAAGGGGAGCGAAAAACGGTCTCAAAGTTATTAAAACTTTTCTAATTTTGCAAATTTTATTCGTCGGCGACTAAGCCGGCTGCAGAGGGTTAATCATTTCTTGAAAACAGAGGCATGCAGATGAATATAGCTGTAAAACACAGCGCGAAGCCTCACATTGACAAATTCAAGACAGAAAACAAAAACGAAGGAAATTATCCTTTGAAGAACAGTGAAGCAGACTCTTGTTTACAGTCAACCAGAGCTGATCAGCCTGGTGGAGTTTTATTTGCACTTTAAATTGCTGCGTCGCGTGCTTTAGTTATGTGTTATGTTGAATGAATATTTACATGTGCTGTCTAGCTGTGACAAATTATAGATGATAAAAATGAAAAACAGGCATCAAACTGCATGAATCAATTCAGGGAAAAAGATTTGACTTTTTATACAAAACACAGATTGAATTTGCTCTCTAACGGATTCACGAACTGAAAAGAAAAGCATCTGTCCGTGACATTTATTCATATTTGTCCCTCACATGATGAACCGCGTTTATTCAAATAAAAGAGTTTTTGATGAACGCTGTGGTCTCACTCCCAGAGCTGCCTGACAACGACGACACTGTCCGGCTGCTGCCGCTGCTCCTGGACCCGGACAAAGTTGACACGCTAGACCTCGATGAGACACCGGTCTCTGACCCTGACCCGGATCCTGACCTCGACCCCGCAGACCCAGCAGACCGGGTGGCTCGCCCGCTCTTCGGCGAGCGCGCAGACTTTGCCGTGCGTCCAGATTTGGCCGTGCGCTCCGATCTGGAGGAAATGCCGGACAGGTCTGAGCGCTCAGAGTTGGACGACAGCTCGGACACGGAGGACACTTTGGTCTTGGAGGTGATCGCGGACACGGAGGACAGAGCTGTGGTGGACTTGTTCTGCTCAGGGTCTGGTATCGGCTGGACGTTGATTACCCTGGAGAGAGATAAATGAGCAGCTGTGAACAATGTTTTCACTCAACCCATGCTGAGCTGTACCTGAGGATTTTAGAAAAACTCAAGTCATTAGTGTAAGCACCAAAATGTTTTTAAATTGTGACATTTTTTCATATTTTATTTGCTCAAAATGTTTTTCCCAACATAAATAAATGCTGCATTACAGTGTCCGACAGGCTCAGCATTTATCTCAGTCATTACTGCCTGACATATCTCCCACAGGCTGCTCAACCCCCCAAAATCACAGCCATCTATATCCTATTGAAAAAAAAAAAAAGTGTGACATGACCTATGACCCCTGCGTGGGCCACTGAATGCAGACCTACATCACGGCTTTTACATTTACACTGAACCAAGCAAATTCATGAGCTGAAACATATGTACTCGGCAATCATCAGGCTGAGAGAAGAGTTCTAACAGTGTAGTTTACTTTTTTTTATTTTAATTCAAGTTTTTTAATAGAATTATCCAACATCAGAAATCCATTCTGCCGTATGCTGAGCCGGGCAGGGCCGGTTTCCGGTTTTTGAAGCGGAAGCAAGCAAAAGCATACCCGCCACTGCAGCATCTATTTACTGTTTGAACTTGATTGTGTCTTGTTCATGTGAAAGGTCAGGCTGGTTTCCGGTTGATAATTCACCCGTGTTGTGACGGCCTCTAGCTCAGTGAACAAAGTGTCCTCCCTGTACAGGTTGAGTTTTTCGCAGAGGCCCGGGTTTGATTCGAGCTTGTCATCCCTGTTCTCTCTCCCTCTTTCCTGTCTCTCTCTAACTGTACTACAATGAAGGCATGAAAAGCCATATCAATAACTGTGTAACACTAGAGCAGACCAAGGACTCCATCTGGTGGCTGAGGTCTGAACAGCTGTGTGATGGTTGGGCTCTGGCCACTAGGTGGCACTACGCTTTACGTTAAAGGTTCCTGAAATAATAATAATAAAAGACATTAAGTAATATCTCAATGTTATGTGTTAATGTGTTCACTATATTACATTTCTGAACATCTGTCTCCACTATTTAACCTTCGCGTTTTTCTTGCCGAGGTCATCTGTACCTGAAGCGGTGCTGAAAACGATCCCCAGAAAACTACCTGATACCAAAGGTCAGTACAGTACAGTACAGCACAGTAGAGTACAGCACAGTACTGTAGAATACAGTAGAGTACAGTACAGTAGAAAAGAGTACAGTATAATATAGCACAGTACAGTAAAGTACAGTACAGTACAATAGAGTGCAATACCGTAGAGTACAGTACAATAGAGTGCAGTACCGTAGAGTACAGTACAGCACAGTAGAGTATTGTAGAGAACAGTAGAGTACAGCACAATAGAGTACAGTATAGTAGAATAGAGTACAGTACAGTATAGTCTAGTACAGTAGAGTACAGTACAACACAGTGGAGTACAGTACGGTAGAGTACAGTGCAGTAGAATAGAGCACAGAAGTGTACAGTAGAGTAGAGAAGAGTACAGTACAGAAGAGCAGAGTAGAGTAAAGTACAGTACAGTACAGGAGAGTAGAGTACAGTACAGAAGAGCAGAGTACAGTACAGTACAGTACAGTACAGGAGAGTAGAGTACAGTACAGAAGAGCAGAGTACAGTACAGTACAGTACAGTACAGGAGAGTAGAGTACAGTACAGTACGGTAGAGTGGAGCCAGTATCATGTAGTGGAAAAGCCATGATCGGTACCAAACCTGATAGATCCATGTACCAAACCCAGACAGAATTTTAAAAGGCCGCAGGAAATGCGGGTGTTTGAGGTTTTGTGTTGTGGCGAGAAAGCAGAGGGAGATTTGCACGAACTGAGCTGAGTTGTTGGTAGAGTCATTAATAGAGAGATAGATAGATTGATACACACACACACACATATCGATATACAGGCTTTTGGCGGGGGAAAAGGGAGCTCACAGGAAATGATTGTGTGGCTGCAACTCACGCTTCTACCAGCAGATGCCGATGTAGAGCGAACAGGTTGCCATCTGAAATGTTGCAGTTGTGGTGCGCACCAGAAAATGGGCTTTCTCCGAAGTGGGAGTGTCCCACGGCGGGTACTATCAATGGAAAACGAACCCCAGAGAACTACCCGATACTAAAGGCGAGTAGAGTAGAGTAGAGCACAGTACAGTACAGTACAGTAGAGCCGGAACTATGCAGTGGAAAAGCGCCATAATGTACAATGGCGCCACCCTGTGGCCTAATGCCACCATAACAAGAGAGTTAGATACGGTTGGATTCGGCCAATCACAATGCAGTTTGTTGCAGATGACGTGTAGCATACGTAAACAGACACGAGGCGTAGGGCCGCCTTCCGATTGGTCGACACACCTACGTTTGTTCAAAATACTCTCCCAAGGAACTATGGGAAACCAATATGGCGTTTAGCATCGACGCTAATGTATATAATATATATGTATCATCGAAATATGGTTAAAAATACGAACGGAAGACACCAAATATCAGATCTATCGTTACGCATTCATTTAACAAGGTCCCGTGAAACACAAGAATTACCAGGCTGGATAGAGAGGCTTAAGGGGTAACTTAAAAAACAAATTCCATGACATTAAAAGTCATATAGTGATACTTTAAAAACAATCCCCACCAAATCCTTCAATAATTGATATCAATACATGTTTTTTTCTTTTCTTTCAGTATTTTCCACTGAATTTCAGTTAAGGTGGCATTTAAAGAGCCCTCAAAAGTCTTAAATGTCACTTATGCTAAGCTGTAGGAACCCTCTAACCACAACTCTTCTGTGATTTTGCCCTGCTAGACTTTCTTTGCCATTGGCAGAATATAATTAACTTAAACAGTAGTATTAACACGACTGTTACTCACAATAGACAAATTTAAAAAGAATCGTCAAAACTGAAACGGCAGAGGAGGAGATATTCTGACTAAAACACTGGATCCTACATTTCCCATAATGCAACAACCTGGTCACACCATTAGGATCGTTTTTTTCAAACTTCAGTAAGCTCTTCCAGAGCCACAGAAAGATATATAACAGATTTCACAGGCTGAGTGGCACTGATCATGAAGAGGAAAACTTCATGTTTTTCCAAACAATTTGGAATAAAAGAAAAGAAAAAGAAAACATGAACTGACAAGCTGATTTCTCAAACTGTGCTGATTATTCGTTTAACCTTTTTATTTTATTTTTTATTTGACCATATTAAAAAGAAGGGAGATGGCAAATTCGACACCCAAGATCGAACTGTTTTGGAGCATTTCATCACTTCTGGCTTCGGCACATACTTAGAGACGGGCTTCTAAACGTGATCGGTACCAAAACCTGATAGATCCATCTACCAAACCCAGACAGAATTTTAAAAGACCGCAGGAAATGCAGGTGTTTGAGGTTTTGTGTTGTATGGCGAGAAAGCAGAGGGAGATTTGTACGAACTGAGCTGAGTTGTTGGTAGACTGATAGAAATATAGATAGATTGATAGATACATACATACACACATACATACATATTATATAATAAAATAGCATATGTAAATAGATATATACACACACACACACACACACACATATATATATATATATATATGGATTTATATAGATACATATAACTATAGCTTACAAAAAACAATGATAAATGGCTGCAACGCAATCTTCTACCAGCAGATGGTGTCGTAGAGCGAACAGGTTTTAAAATGTTTAAAAACGGTTCAAATCAATGGTTTAAAAGTACTGAAATGTTTCAAGGTGTTGAAATTGCCATCTCTATTAAAAAAGTTGCTTTAAATTGTCACTTTGTCACCCAACTACTTAGTGTTATATCAAATAAATTGATATTAATTGCATGCAAAGGAAATTAAAGAGAGAATTAATAATGAATAAATTAAGAGAAAAACAGGAGCTTATTTATAGCTATTCTCTTTCCTCAAGACACTTTCTCTCCTAAATTTACAGTAATGAAGTGCTCTAGTGTGCATCCTTCTGTGTCACTCTTTTATGCCTACCTCCAGTGGTCCATAGCAAGCGTGCAGCCCACAATGCACCAGCCCAGTGTGCAGAGCAGCAGGCCCAGGATCTGAGCCCACCTCCTCCACATCCCTTCACACTGCTAAATAAAAGATTCTTTACTTATTAAGTACAAACACTTAGTGAAATGTGATGAAGCTGTAGGTCCGTCCTCTTACAGCAGCTGCTTGTATATTTGTGTGAAGGTTTGAAGAACAGTGAAGCAGACTCTTGTTTACAGTCAACCAGAGCTGATCAGCCTGGTGGAGTTTTATTTGCACTTTAAATTGCTGCGTCGCGTGCTTTAGTTATGTGTTATGTTGAATGAATATTTACATGTGCTGTCTAGCTGTGACAAATTATAGATGATAAAAATGAAAAACAGGCATCAAACTGCATGAATCAATTCAGGGAAAAAGATTTTTGTACAAAACACAGATTGATACAAACACACACACACACACACACACATATATATATACAGGCTTTTTGGCTGGGGAAAAGGGAGCTTACAGGAAATGATTGTGTGGCTGCAACTCACGCTTCTACCAGCAGATGCCGATGTAGAGCGAACAGGTTGCCATCTGACATGTTGCAGTTGTGGTGCGCACCAGAAAATGGGCTTTCTCCGAAGTGGGAGTGTCCCACGGCGGGTACTATCAATGGAAAACGAACCCCAGAGAACTACCCGATACTAAAGGCGAGTAGAGTAGAGTAGAGCACAGTACAGTACAGTACAGTAGAGCCGGTACTATGCAGTGGAAAAGCGCCATAATGCACAATGGCGCCACCCTGTGGCCTAATGCCACCATAACAAGAGAGTTAGATACGGTTGGATTCGGCCAATCACAATGCAGTTTGTTGCATGAAATAATAAATGCATGAAAAGCCATATCAATAATCTGTAACAAACAATAAATAACATATAGCTTTGCTCGTGTCTCCTGTGTAATTGTACTCCCATTAGCATAGATTGGTTTGTGGTTTAGCTGATAAAAGTCATGTAAATGACCTTAAAAGTTAGAAACAGGATTTTGACAAGGCCTAATAAATAAAGTGTAACACTAGAGCAGACCAAGGACTCCATCTGGTGGCTGAGGTCTGAACAGCTGTGTGATGGTTGGGCTCTGGCCACTAGGTGGCACTACGCTTTACACATAAAGGTTCCTGAAATAATAATAATAAAAGACATTAAGTAATATCTCAATGTTATGTGTTAATGCGCTCACTATATTACATTTCTGAACATCTGTCTCCACTATTTAACCTTCAAGGTACAGTACAGTAGAGTACAGTAGGATAGAGTAGAGTACCGCACAGCACACTCCAGTAGAGAGCAGTAGAGTGCAGTACAATACAGTACAGTAGAATAGAGTACAGCAGAGTATAGTAGAGTACAGTACAATAGAGTAGAGCACAGTATAGTACCGTAGAGAACAGTAGAGTACAGTACAGCACAGTAGAGTACAGTACAAAAGAGAACCGTAGAGTGCAGTACAGTACAGTAGAGTACAGTACAATAGAGTACAGTAGAATAGAGTACAGCAGAGTATAGTAGAGTACAGTACAATAGAGTAGAGCACAGTACAGTACCGTAGAGAACAGTAGAGTACAGTACAGCACAGTAGAGTACAGTACAAAAGAGAACCGTAGAGTGCAGTACAATACAGTACAGTAGAGTACAGTACAATAGAGTACAGCAGAGTACAGTACAGCACAGTACAGTAGAGTGCAGTACTGTAGAGTACAGTACAGTAGAATAGAGTACAGTAGAGTGTAGTAGAGTACAGTACAATAGAGTAGAGCACAGTACAGTAGAGTACAGTACAATAGAGTACAGTACAGCACAGTAGAGAACAGCACAGTACAGTAGAGTACAGTACAATAGAGTACAGTACAGCACAGTACAATAGAGTACAGTAGAGAACAGTAGAGTTGAGTACAGTAGAGCAGAGTAGAGTTCAGTACAGTACAGTACAGTAGAGAACAGTACAGTACAGTAGAGTACAGTACAAAAGAGAACCGTAGAGTGCAGTACAATACAGTACAGTAGAGTACAGTACAATAGAGTACAGCAGAGTACAGTACAGCACAGTACAGTAGAGTGCAGTACTGTAGAGTACAGTACAGTAGAATAGAGTAAAGTAGAGTGTAGTAGAGTACAGTACAATAGAGTAGAGCACAGTACAGTAGAGTACAGTACAATAGAGTACAGTACAGCACAGTAGAGAACAGCACAGTACAGTAGAGTACAGTACAGCACAGTACAATAGAGTACAGTAGAGAACAGTAGAGTTGAGTACAGTAGAGCAGAGTAGAGTTCAGTACAATACAGTACAGTAGAGTAGAGCCAGTATCATGAAGTGGAAAAGCCATGATCGAACTGTTTCAAACGTTTCAGAACTTCGAGACTCGAGACGGGTTTCGAAACGTCACGTGATCGGTACCAAACCTGATAGATCCATGTACCAAACCCAGACAGAATTTTAAAAGACCGCAGGAAATGCAGGTGTTTGAGGTTTTGTGTTGTGGCGAGAAAGCAGAGGGAGATTTGCACGAACTGAGCTGAGTTGTTGGTAGAGTCATTAACAGAGAGATAGATAAATTGACACACACACACACACACACACACACACACACACACACACACACACACACACACATATGCATATATACAGGCTTTTTGGCTGGGGAAAAGGGAGCTCACAGGAAATGATTGTGTGGCTGCAACTCACGCTTCTACCAGCAGATGCCGATGTAGAGCGAACAGGTTGCCATCTGACATGTTGCAGTTGTGGTGCGCACCAGAAAATGGGCTTTCTCCGAAGTGGGAGTGTCCCACGGCGGGTACTATCAATGGAAAACGAACCCCAGAGAACTACCCGATACTAAAGGCGAGTAGAGTAGAGTAGAGCACAGTACAGTACAGTACAGTAGAGCCGGTACTATGCAGTGGAAAAGCGCCACAATGCACAATGGCGCCACCCTGTGGCCTAGCGCCACCATAACAAGAGAGTTAGATACGGTTGGATTCGGCCAATCACAATGCAGTTTGTTGCAGATGACGTGTAGCATACGTAAACAGACACGAGGCGTAGGGCCGCCTTCCGATTGGTCGGCACACCTTCGTTTGTTCAAAATACTCTCCCAAGGAACTATGGGAAACCAATATGGCGTTTAGCATCGACGCTAATGTGTATAATGTATATGTATCATCGAAATATGGTTAAAAATACGGACGGAAGACACCAAATATCAGATCTATCGTTACGCATTAATTTAACAAGGTCCCGTAAAAACACAAGAATTACCAGGCTGGATAGAGAGGCTTCTGACAGAGCTACGATGCGTCGGACTGACGGCAGCTTTTACTGGCGAATAAAAGTAAGCGGAGCGAAAAACGGTCTCAAAGTTATTAAAACTTTTCTAATTTTGCAAATTTTATTCGTCGGCGACTAAGCCGGCTGCAGAGGGTTAATCATTTCTTGAAAACAGAGGCATGCAGATGAATATAGCTGTAAAACACAGCGCGAAGCCTCACATTGACAAAATTCAAGACAGAAAACAAAAACGAAAGAAAATAGAGCTGATCAGCCTGGTGGAGTTTTATTTGCACTTTAAATTGCTGCGTCGCGTGCTTCAGTTATGTGTTATGTTGAATGAATATTTACATGTGCTGTCCAGCTGTGACAAATTATAGATGATAAAAATGAAAAACAGGCATCAAACTGTTTGAATCAATTCAGGGAAAAAGATTTGACTTTTTATACAAAACACAGATTGAATTTGCTCTCTAACGGATTCACGAACTGAAAAGAAAAGCATCTGTCCGTGACATTTATTCATATTTGTCCCTCACATGATGAACCGCGTTTATTCAAATAAAAGAGTTTTTGATGGACGCCGTGGTCTCACTCCCAGAGCTGCCTGACAACGACGACACTGTCCGGCTGCTGCCGCTGCTCCTGGACCCGGACAAAGTTGACACGCTTGACCTCGATGAGACACCGGTCTCTGACCCTGACCCGGATCCTGACCTCGACCCCGCAGACCCAGCAGACCGGGTGGCGCGCCCGCTCTTCGGCGAGCGCGCAGACTTTGCCGTGCGTCCAGATTTGGCCGTGCGCTCCGATCTGGAGGAAATGCCGGACAGGTCTGAGCGCTCAGAGTTGGACGACAGCTCGGACACGGAGGACACTTTGGTCTTGGAGGTGATCGCGGACACGGAGGACAGAGCTGTGGTGGACTTGTTCTGCTCAGGGTCTGGTATCGGCTGGACGTTGATTACCCTGGAGAGAGATAAATGAGCAGCTGTGAACAATGTTTTCACTCAACCCATGCTGAGCTGTACCTGAGGATTTTAGAAAAACTCAAGTCGTTAGTGTAAGCACTAAAATGTTTTTAAATTGTGACATTTTTTCATATTTTATTTGTTCAAAATGTTTTTCCCAACATAAATAAATGCTGCATTACAGTGTCCGACAGGCTCAGCATTTATCTCAGTCATTACTGCCTGACATATCTCCCACAGGCTGCTCAACCCCCCAAAATCACAGCCATCTATATCCTATTGAAAAAAAAAAAAGTGTGACATGACCTATGACCCCTGCGTGGGTCACTGAATGGAGACTTACATCACGGCTTTTACATTTACACTGAACCAAGCAAATTCATGAGCTGAAACATGTGTACTTGGCAATCATCAGGCTGAGAGAAGAGTTCGAACAGTGTAGTTTACTTTTTTTAATTTTAATTGAAGTTTTTTAATAGAATTATCCAACATCAGAAATCCATTCTGCGGTATGCTGAGCCGGGCAGGGCCGGTTTCCAGTTTTTGAAGCGGAAGCAAGCAATAGCATACCCGCCACTGCAGCATCTATTTACTGTTTGAACTTGATTGTGTCTTGTTCATGTGAAAGGTCAGGCTGGTTTACTGTTGATAATTCACCCGTGTTGTGATGGCCTCTAGCTCAGTGAACAAAGTGTCCTCCCTGTACAGGTTGAGTTTTTCGCAGAGGCCCGGGTTTGATTCGAGCTTGTCATCCCTGTTCTCTCTCCCTCTTTCCTGTCTCTCTCTAACTGTACTACAATAAATGCATGAAAAGCCATATCAATAACTGTGTAACACTAGAGCAGACCAAGGACTCCATCTGGTGGCTGAGGTCTGAACAGCTGTGTGATGGTTGGGCTCTGGCCACTAGGTGGCACTACGCTTTACGTTAAAGGTTCCTGAAATAATAATAATAAAAGACATTAAGTAATATCTCAATGTTATGTGTTAATGTGTTCACTATATTACATTTCTGAACATCTGTCTCCACTATTTAACCTTCACGTTTTTCTCGCCGAGGTCATCTGTACCTGAAGCGGTGCTGAAAACGATCCCCAGAAAACTACCTGATACCAAAGGTCAGTACAGTACAGTACAGCACAGTAGAGTACAGCACAGTACTGTAGAATACAGTAGAGTACAGTACAGTAGAAAAGAGTACAGTATAATATAGCACAGTACAGTAAAGTACAGTACAGTACAATAGAGTGCAATACCGTAGAGTACAGTACAATAGAGTGCAGTACCGTAGAGTACAGTACAGCACAGTAGAGTATTGTAGAGAACAGTAGAGTACAGCACAATAGAGTACAGTATAGTAGAATAGAGTACAGTACAGTATAGTCTAGTACAGTAGAGTACAGTACAACACAGTGGAGTACAGTACGGTAGAGTACAGTGCAGTAGAATAGAGCACAGAAGTGTACAGTAGAGTAGAGAAGAGTACAGTACAGAAGAGCAGAGTAGAGTAAAGTACAGTACAGGAGAGTAGAGTACAGTACAGAAGAGCAGAGTACAGTACAGTACAGTACAGTACAGTACAGGAGAGTAGAGTACAGTACAGTACGGTAGAGTGGAGCCAGTATCATGTAGTGGAAAAGCCATGATCGGTACCAAACCTGATAGATCCATGTACCAAACCCAGACAGAATTTTAAAAGGCCGCAGGAAATGCGGGTGTTTGAGGTTTTGTGTTGTGGCGAGAAAGCAGAGGGAGATTTGCACGAACTGAGCTGAGTTGTTGGTAGAGTCATTAATAGAGATAGATAGATTGATACACACACACACACATATCGATATACAGGCTTTTTGGCTGGGGAAAAGGGAGCTCACAGGAAATGATTGTGTGGCTGCAACTCACGCTTCTACCAGCAGATGCCGATGTAGAGCGAACAGGTTGCCATCTGACATGTTGCAGTTGTGGTGCGCACCAGAAAATGGGCTTTCTCCGAAGTGGGAGTGTCCCACGGCGGGTACTATCAATGGAAAACGAACCCCAGAGAACTACCCGATACTAAAGGCGTAGTAGAGTAGAGTAGAGCACAGTACAGTACAGTACAGTAGAGCCGGAACTATGCGGTGGAAAAGCGCCATAATGTACAATGGCGCCACCCTGTGGCCTAACGCCACCATAACAAGAGAGTTAGATACGGTTGGATTCGGCCAATCACAATGCAGTTTGTTGCAGATGACGTGTAGCATACGTAAACAGACACGAGGCGTAGGGCCGCCTTCCGATTGGTCGACACACCTACGTTTGTTCAAAATACTCTCCCAAGGAATTATGGGAAACTAATATGGCGTTTAGCATCGTCGCTAATGTATATAATATATATGTATCATCGAAATATGGTTAAAAATACGGACGGAAGACACCAAATATCAGATCTATCGTTACGCATTCATTTAACAAGGTCCCGTAAAAACACAAGAATTACCAGGCTGGATAGAGAGGCTTCTTAAGGGGTAACTTAAAAAACAAATTCCATGACATTAAAAGTCATATAGTGATACTTTAAAAACAATCCCCACCAAATCCTTCAATAATTGATATCAATACATGTTTTTTTCTTTTCTTTCAGTATTTTCCACTGAATTTCAGTTAAGGTGGCATTTAAAGAGCCCTCAAAAGTCTTAAATGTCACTTGCGTTAAGCTGTAGGAACCCTCTAACCACAACTCTTCTGTGATTTTGCCCTGCTAGACTTTCTTTGCCATTGGCAGAATATAATTAACTTAAACAGTAGTATTAACACGACTGTTACTCACAATAGACAAATTTAAAAAGAATCGTCAAAACTGAAACGGCAGAGGAGGAGATATTCTGACTAAAACACTGGATCCTACATTTCCCATAATGCAACAACCTGGTCACACCATTAGGATCGTTTTTTTCAAACTTCAGTAAGCTCTTCCAGAGCCACAGAAAGATATATAACAGATTTCACAGGCTGAGTGGCACTGATCATGAAGAGGAAAACTTCATGTTTTTCCAAACAATTTGGAATAAAAGAAAAGAAAAAGAAAACATGAACTGACAAGCTGATTTCTCAAACTGTGCTGATTATTCTTTTAACCTTTTATTTTATTTTTATTTGACCATATTAAAAGAAGGAGATGGCAAATTCGACACCAAAGATCGAACTGTTTTGGAGCGTTTCATCACTTCTGGCTTCGCACATACTTAGAGACGGGCTTCTAAACGTGATCGGTACCAAACCTGATAGATCCATCTACCAAACCCAGACAGAATTTTAAAAGACCGCAGGAAATGCAGGTGTTTGAGGTTTTGTGTTGTGGCGAGAAAGCAGAGGGAGATTTGTATGCGAACTGAGCTGAGTTGTTGGTAGACTGATAGAAATATAGATAGATTGATAGATACATACATACACACATACATACATATTATATAATAAAATAGCATATGTAAATAGATATATACACACACACATATATATATATATATATATATAGATATATATATATATATATGGATTTATATAGATACATATAACTATAGCTTACAAAAAACAATGATAAATGGCTGCAACGCAATCTTCTACCATCAGATGGTGTCGTAGAGCGAACAGGTTTTAAAATGTTTAAAAACGGTTCAAATCAATGGTTTAAAAGTACTGAAATGTTTCAAGGTGTTGAAATTGCCATCTCTATTAAAAAAGTTGCTTTAAATTGTCACTTTGTCACCCAACTACTTAGTGTTATATCAAATAAATTGATATTAATTGCATGCAAAGGAAATTAAAGAGAGAATTAATAATGAATAAATTAAGACACTTTCTCTCCTAAATTTACAGTAATGAAGTGCTCTAGTGTGCATCCTTCTGTGTAACTCTTTTTATGCCTACCTCCAGTGGTCCATAGCAAGCGTGCAGCCCACAATGCACCAGCCCAGTGTGCAGAGCAGCAGGCCCAGGATCTGAGCCCACCTCCTCCACATCCCTTCACACTGCTAAATAAAAGATTCTTTACTTATTAAGTACAAACACTTAGTGAGATGTTGTGATGAAGCTGTAAGTCCGTCCTCTTACAGCAGCTGCTTGTATATTTGTGTGAAGGTTTGAAGAACAGCGACGCAGACTCTTGTTTACAGTCAACCAGAGCTGATCAGCCTGGTGGAGTTTTATTTGCACTTTAAATTGCTGCGTCGCGTGCTTTAGTTATGTGTTATGTTGAATGAATATTTACATGTGCTGTCTAGCCGTGACAAATTATAGATGATAAAAATGAAAAACAGGCATCAAACTGCATGAAAGTTTTTTATACAAAACACAGATTGATACAAACACACACACACACACACACATATGCATATATACAGGCTTTTTGGCTGGGGAAAAGGGAGCTCACAGGAAATGATTGTGTGGCTGCAACTCACGCTTCTACCAGCAGATGCCGATGTAGAGCGAACAGGTTGCCATCTGACATGTTGCAGTTGTGGTGCGCACCAGAAAATGGGCTTTCTCCGAAGTGGGAGTGTCCCACGGCGGGTACTATCAATGGAAAACGAACCCCAGAGAACTACCCGATACTAAAGGCGAGTAGAGCAGAGTAGAGCACAGTACAGTACAGTACAGTAGAGTAGAGCCAGTATCATGAAGTGGAAAAGCCATGATCGAACTGTTTCGAAACGTTTCGTAACTTCGAGACTCGAGACGGGTTTCGAAACGTCACGTGATCGGTACCAAACCTGATAGATCCATGTACCAAACCCAGACAGAATTTTAAAAGACCGCAGGAAATGCGGGTGTTTGAGGTTTTGTGTTGTGACGAGAAAGCAGAGGGAGATTTGTACGAACTGAGCTGAGTTGTTGGTAGAGTCATTAATAGAGAGATAGATAAATTGACACACACACACACACACACACACACACACACACACACACACATATCTATATACAGGCTTTTTGGCTGGGGAAAAGGGAGCTCACAGGAAATGATTGTGTGGCTGCAACTCACGCTTCTACCAGCAGATGCCGATGTAGAGCGAACAGGTTGCCATCTGACATGTTGCAGTTGTGGTGCGCACCAGAAAATGGGCTTTCTCCAAGTGGGAGTGTCCCACGCGGGTACTATCAATGGAAAACGAACCCCAGAGAACTACCCGATACTAAAGGCGAGTAGAGCAGAGTAGAGCACAGTACAGTACAGTACAGTAGAGCCGGTACTATGCAGTGGAAAAGCGCCACAATGCACAATGGCGCCACCCTGTGGCCTAACGCCACCATAACAAGAGAGTTAGATACGGTTGGATTCGGCCAATCACAATGCAGTTTGTTGCATGAAATAATAAATGCATGAAAAGCCATATCAATAATCTGTAACAAACAATAAATAACATATAGCTTTGCTCGTGTTTCCTGTGTAATTGTACTCCCATTAGCATACATTGGTTTGTGGTTTAGCTGATAAAAGTCATGTAAATGACCTTAAAAGTTAGAAACAGGATTTTGACAAGGCCTAATAAATAAAGTGTAACACTAGAGCAGACCAAGGACTCCATCTGGTGGCTGAGGTCTGAACAGCTGTGTGATGGTTGGGCTCTGGCCACTAGGTGGCACTACGCTTTACACATAAAGGTTCCTGAAATAATAATAATAAAAGACATTAAGTAATATCTCAATGTTATGTGTTAATGCGCTCACTATATTACATTTCTGAACATCTGTCTCCACTATTTAACCTTCGCGTACAGTACAGTAGAGTACAGTAGGATAGAGTAGAGTACCGTACAGCACACTCCAGTAGAGAGCAGTAGAGTGCAGTACAATACAGTACAGTAGAATAGAGTACAGCAGAGTATAGTAGAGTACAGTACAATAGAGTAGAGCACAGTATAGTACCGTAGAGAACAGTAGAGTACAGTACAGCACAGTAGAGTACAGTACAAAAGAGAACCGTAGAGTGCAGTACAATACAGTACAGTAGAGTACAGTACAATAGAGTACAGTAGAATAGAGTACAGCAGGGTATAGTAGAGTACAGTACAATAGAGTAGAGCACAGTACAGTACCGTAGAGAACAGTAGAGTACAGTACAGCACAGTAGAGTACAGTACAAAGAGAACTGTGAGAGTGCAGTACAATACAGTACAGTAGAGTACAGTACAATAGAGTACAGCAGAGTACAGTACAGCACAGTACAGTAGAGTGCAGTACTGTAGAGTACAGTACAGTAGAGTGTAGTAGAGTACAGTACAATAGAGTAGAGCACAGTACAGTAGAGTACAGTACAATAGAGTACAGTACAGCACAGTAGAGAGAACAGCACAGTACAGTAGAGTACAGTACAATAGAGTACAGTACAGCACAGTACAATAGAGTACAGTAGAGAACAGTAGAGTTGAGTACAGTAGAGCAGAGTAGAGTTCAGTACAGTACAGTACAGTAGAGAACAGTACAGTACAGTAGAGTACAGTACAAAAGAGAACCGTAGAGTGCAGTACAATACAGTACAGTAGAGTACAGTACAATAGAGTACAGCAGAGTACAGTACAGCACAGTACAGTAGAGTGCAGTACTGTAGAGTACAGTACAGTAGAATAGAGTACAGTAGAGTGTAGTAGAGTACAGTACAATAGAGTAGAGCACAGTACAGTAGAGTACAGTACAATAGAGTACAGTACAGCACAGTAGAGAACAGCACAGTACAGTAGAGTACAGTACAATAGAGTACAGTACAGCACAGTACAATAGAGTACAGTAGAGAACAGTAGAGTTGAGTACAGTAGAGCAGAGTAGAGTTCAGTACAGTACAGTACAGTAGAGTAGAGCCAGTATCATGTAGTGGAAAAGCCATGATCGAACTGTTTCGAAACGTTTCGTAACTTCGAGACTCGAGACGGGTTTCGAAACGTCACGTGATCGGTACCAAACCTGATAGATCCATGTACCAAACCCAGACAGAATTTTAAAAGACCGCAGGAAATGCGGGTGTTTGAGGTTTTGTGTTGTGACGAGAAAGCAGAGGGAGATTTGTACGAACTGAGCTGAGTTGTTGGTAGAGTCATTAATAGAGAGATAGATAAATAGACACACACACACACACACACACACACACACACACACACACACACACACACACACATATCTATATACAGGCTTTTTGGCTGGGGAAAAGGGAGCTCACAGGAAATGATTGTGTGGCTGCAACTCACGCTTCTACCAGCAGATGCCGATGTAGAGCGAACAGGTTGCCATCTGACATGTTGCAGTTGTGGTGCGCACCAGAAAATGGGCTTTCTCCGAAGTGGGAGTGTCCCACGGCGGGTACTATCAATGGAAAACGAACCCCAGAGAACTACCCGATACTAAAGGCGAGTAGAGCAGAGTAGAGCACAGTACAGTACAGTACAGTAGAGCCGGTACTATGCAGTGGAAAAGCGCCACAATGCACAATGGCGCCACCCTGTGGCCTAACGCCACCATAACAAGAGAGTTGGATTCGGCCAATCACAATGCAGTTTGTTGCAGATGACGTGTAGCATACGTAAGCAGACACGAGGCATAGGGCCGCCTTCCGATTGGTCGACACACCTACGTTTGTTCAAAATACTCTCCCAAGGAACTATGGGAAACCAATATGGCGTTTAGCATCGACGCTAATGTATATAATATATATGTATCATCGAAATATGGTTAAAAATACGGACGGAAGACACCAAATATCAGATCTATCGTTACGCATTCATTTAACAAGGTCCCGTAAAAACACAAGAATTACCAGGCTGGATAGAGAGGCTTCTGACAGAGCTACGATGCGTCGGACTGACGGCAGCTTTTACTGGCGAATAAAAGTAAGCGGAGCGAAAAACGGTCTCAAAGTTATTAAAACTTTTCTAATTTTGCAAATTTTATTCGTCGGCGACTAAGCCGGCTGCAGAGGGTTAATCATTTCTTGAAAACAGAGGCATGCAGATGAATATAGCTGTAAAACACAGCGCGAAGCCTCACATTGACAAAATTCAAGACAGAAAACAAAAACGAAGGAAATTATACTTTGAAGAACAGTGAAGCAGACTCTTGTTTACAGTCAACCAGAGCTGATCAGCCTGGTGGAGTTTTATTTGCACTTTAAATTGCTGCGTCGCGTGCTTTAGTTATGTATGTTGAATGAATATTTACATGTGCTGTCTAACTGTGACAAATTATAGATGATAAAAATGGAAAAACAGGCATCAAACTGCATGAATCAATTCAGGGAAAAAGATTTGACTTTTTATACAAAACACAGATTGAATTTGCTCTCTAACGGATTCACGAACTGAAAAGAAAAGCATCTGTCCGTGACATTTATTCATATTTGTCCCTCACATGATGAACCGCGTTTATTCAAATAAAAGAGTTTTTGATGAACGCTGTGGTCTCACTCCCAGAGCTGCCTGACAACGACGACACTGTCCGGCTGCTGCCGCTGCTCCTGGACCCGGACAAAGTTGACACGCTAGACCTCGATGAGACACCGGTCTCTGACCCTGACCGGATCCTGACCTCGACCCGCAGACCCAGCAGACCGGGTGGCTCGCCCGCTCTTCGGGCGGCGCGCAGACTTTGCCGTGCGTCCAGATGTGGCCGTGCGCTCCGATCTGGAGGAAATGCCGGACAGGTCTGAGCGCTCAGAGTTGGACGACAGCTCGGACACGGAGGACACTTTGGTCTTGGAGGTGATCGCGGACACGGAGGACAGAGCTGTGGTGGACTTGTTCTGCTCAGGGTCTGGTATCGGCTGGACGTTGATTACCCTGGAGAGAGATAAATGAGCAGCTGTGAACAATGTTTTCACTCAACCCATGCTGAGCTGTACCTGAGGATTTTAGAAAAACTCAAGTCGTTAGTGTAAGCACCAAAATGTTTTTAAATTGTGACATTTTTTCATATTTTATTTGTTCAAAATGTTTTTCCCAACATAAATAAATGCTGCATTACAGTGTCCGACAGGCTCAGCATTTATCTCAGTCATTACTGCCTGACATATCTCCCACAGGCTGCTCAACCCCCCAAAATCACAGCCATCTATATCCTATTGAAAAAAAAAAAAAGTGTGACATGACCTATGACCCCTGGGTGGGCCACTGAATGCAGACTTACATCACGGCTTTTACATTTACACTGAACCAAGCAAATTCATGAGCTGAAACATGTGTACTCGGCAATCATCAGGCTGAGAGAAGAGTTCTAACAGTGTAGTTTACTTTTTTTTATTTTAATTCAAGTTTTTTAATAGAATTATCCAACATCAGAAATCCATTCTGCGGTATGCTGAGCTGGGCAGGGCCGGTTTCCGGTTTTTGAAGCGGAAGCAAGCAAAAGCATACCCGCCACTGCAGCATCTATTTACTGTTTGAACTTGATTGTGTCTTGTTCATGTGAAAGGTCAGGCTGGTTTACTGTTGATAATTCACCCGTGTTGTGACGGCCTCTAGCTCAGTGAACAAAGTGTCCTCCCTGTACAGGTTGAGTTTTTCGCAGAGGCCCGGGTTTGATTCGAGCTTGTCATCCCTGTTCTCTCTCCCTCTTTCCTGTCTCTCTCTAACTGTACTACAATAAATGCATGAAAAGCCATATCAATAACTGTGTAACACTAGAGCAGACCAAGGAGTCCATCTGGTGGCTGAGGTCTGAACAGCTGTGTGATGGTTGGGCTCTGGCCACTAGGTGGCACTACGCTTTACATTAAAGGTTCCTGAAATAATAATAATAAAAGACATTCAGTAATATCTCAATGTTATGTGTTAATGTGTTCACTATATTACATTTCTGAACATCTGTCTCCACTATTTAACCTTCACGTTTTTCTCGCCGAGGTCATCTGTACCTGAAGCGGTGCTGAAAACGATCCCCAGAAAACTACCTGATACCAAAGGTCAGTACAGTACAGTACAGCACAGTAGAGTACAGCACAGTACTGTAGAATACAGTAGAGTACAGTACAGTAGAAAAGAGTACAGTATAATATAGCACAGTACAGTAAAGTACAGTACAGTACAATAGAGTGCAATACCGTAGAGTACAGTACAATAGAGTGCAGTACCGTAGAGTACAGTACAGCACAGTAGAGTATTGTAGAGAACAGTAGAGTACAGCACAATAGAGTACAGTATAGTAGAATAGAGTACAGTACAGTATAGTCTAGTACAGTAGAGTACAGTACAACACAGTGGAGTACAGTACGGTAGAGTACAGTGCAGTAGAATAGAGCACAGAAGTGTACAGTAGAGTAGAGAAGAGTACAGTACAGAAGAGCAGAGTAGAGTAAAGTACAGTACAGGAGAGTAGAGTACAGTACAGAAGAGCAGAGTACAGTACAGTACAGTACAGTACAGTACAGGAGAGTAGAGTACAGTACAGTACGGTAGAGTGGAGCCAGTATCATGTAGTGGAAAAGCCATGATCGGTACCAAACCTGATAGATCCATGTACCAAACCCAGACAGAATTTTAAAAGGCCGCAGGAAATGCGGGTGTTTGAGGTTTTGTGTTGTGGCGAGAAAGCAGAGGGAGATTTGTACGAACTGAGCTGAGTTGTTGGTAGAGTCATTAATAGAGAGATAGATAGATTGATACAAACACACACACACACACACACACATATACAGGCTTTTTGGCTGGGGAAAAGGGAGCTCACAGGAAATGATTGTGTGGCTGCAACTCACGCTTCTACCAGCAGATGCCGATGTAGAGCGAACAGGTTGCCATCTGACATGTTGCAGTTGTGGTGCGCACCAGAAAATGGGCTTTCTCCGAAGTGGGAGTGTCCCACGGCGGGTACTATCAATGGAAAACGAACCCCAGAGAACTACCCGATACTAAAGGCGAGTAGAGTAGAGTAGAGCACAGTACAGTACAGTACAGTAGAGCCGGAACTATGCGGTGGAAAAGCGCCATAATGTACAATGGCGCCACCCTGTGGCCTAACGCCACCATAACAAGAGAGTTAGATACGGTTGGATTCGCCAATCACAATGCAGTTTGTTGCAGATGACGTGTAGCATACGTAAACAGACACGAGGCGTAGGCCGCCTTCCGATTGGTCGACACACCTACGTTTGTTCAAAATACTCTCCCAAGGAATTATGGGAAACTAATATGGCGTTTAGCATCGTCGCTAATGTATATAATATATATGTATCATCGAAATATGGTTAAAAATACGGACGGAAGACACCAAATATCAGATCTATCGTTACGCATTCATTTAACAAGGTCCCGTAAAAACACAAGAATTACCAGGCTGGATAGAGAGGCTTCTTAAGGGGTAACTTAAAAAACAAATTCCATGACATTAAAAGTCATATAGTGATACTTTAAAAACAATCCCCACCAAATCCTTCAATAATTGATATCAATACATGTTTTTTTCTTTTCTTTCAGTATTTTCCACTGAATTTCAGTTAAGGTGGCATTTAAAGAGCCCTCAAAAGTCTTAAATGTCACTTGCGTTAAGCTGTAGGAACCCTCTAACCACAACTCTTCTGTGATTTTGCCCTGCTAGACTTTCTTTGCCATTGGCAGAATATAATTAACTTAAACAGTAGTATTAACACGACTGTTACTCACAATAGACAAATTTAAAAAGAATCGTCAAAACTGAAACGGCAGAGGAGGAGATATTCTGACTAAAACACTGGATCCTACATTTCCCATAATGCAACAACCTGGTCACACCATTAGGATCGTTTTTTTCAAACTTCAGTAAGCTCTTCCAGAGCCACAGAAAGATATATAACAGATTTCACAGGCTGAGTGGCACTGATCATGAAGAGGAAAACTTCATGTTTTTCCAAACAATTTGGAATAAAAGAAAAGAAAAAGAAAACATGAACTGACAAGCTGATTTCTCAAACTGTGCTGATTATTCTTTTAACCTTTTATTTTATTTTTTATTTGACCATATTAAAAAGAAGGGAGATGGCAAATTCGACACCAAAGATCGAACTGTTTTGGAGCGTTTCATCACTTCTGGCTTCGGCACATACTTAGAGACGGGCTTCTAAACGTGATCGGTACCAAACCTGATAGATCCATGTACCAAACCCAGACAGAATTTTAAAAGACCGCAGGAAATGCAGGTGTTTGAGGTTTTGTGTTGTGGCGAGAAAGCAGAGGGAGATTTGTACGAACTGAGCTGAGTTGTTGGTAGACTGATAGAAATATAGATAGATTGATAGATACATACATACACACATACATACATATTATATAATAAAATAGCATATGTAAATAGATATATACACACACACACACACACACACATATATATATATATATATATGGATTTATATAGATACATATAACTATAGCTTACAAAAAACAATGATAAATGGCTGCAACGCAATCTTCTACCAGCAGATAGTGTCGTAGAGCGAACAGGTTTTAAAATGTTTAAAAACGGTTCAAATCAATGGTTTAAAAGTACTGAAATGTTTCAAGGTGTTGAAATTGCCATCTCTATTAAAAAAGTTGCTTCAAATTGTCACTTTGTCACCCAACTACTTAGTGTTATATCAAATAAATTGATATTAATTGCATGCAAAGGAAATTAAAGAGAGAATTAATAATGAATAAATTAAGACACTTTCTCTCCTAAATTTACAGTAATGAAGTGCTCTAGTGTGCATCCTTCTGTGTAACTCTTTTATGCCTACCTCCAGTGGTCCATAGCAAGCGTGCAGCCCACAATGCACCAGCCCAGTGTGCAGAGCAGCAGGCCCAGGATCTGAGCCCACCTCCTCCACATCCCTTCACACTGCTAAATAAAAGATTCTTTACTTATTAAGTACAAACACTTAGTGAGATGTTGTGATGAAGCTGTAGGTCCGTCCTCTTACAGCAGCTGCTTGTGTATTTGTGTGAAGGTTTGAAGAACAGCGACGCAGACTCTTGTTTACAGTCAACCAGAGCTGATCAGCCTGGTGGAGTTTTATTTGCACTTTAAATTGCTGCGTCGCGTGCTTTAGTTATGTGTTATGTTGAATGAATATTTACATGTGCTGTCTAGCTGTGACAAATTATAGATGATAAAAATGAAAAACAGGCATCAAACTGCATGAAAGTTTTTTATACAAAACACAGATTGATACAAACACACACACACACACACATATGCATATATACAGGCTTTTTGGCTGGGGAAAAGGGAGCTTACAGGAAATGATTGTGTGGCTGCAACTCACGCTTCTACCAGCAGATGCCGATGTAGAGCGAACAGGTTGCCATCTGACATGTTGCAGTTGTGGTGCGCACCAGAAAATGGGCTTTCTCCGAAGTGGGAGTGTCCCACGGCGGGTACTATCAATGGAAAACGAACCCCAGAGAACTACCCGATACTAAAGGCGAGTAGAGTAGAGTAGAGCACAGTACAGTACAGTACAGTAGAGCCGGTACTATGCAGTGGAAAAGCGCCATAATGCACAATGGCGCCACCCTGTGGCCTAATGCCACCATAACAAGAGAGTTAGATACGGTTGGATTCGGCCAATCACAATGCAGTTTGTTGCATGAAATAATAAATGCATGAAAAGCCATATCAATAATCTGTAACAAACAATAAATAACATATAGCTTTGCTCGTGTTTCCTGTGTAATTGTACTCCCATTAGCATACATTGGTTTGTGGTTTAGCTGATAAAAGTCATGTAAATGACCTTAAAAGTTAGAAACAGGATTTTGACAAGGCCTAATAAATAAAGTGTAACACCAGAGCAGACCAAGGAGTCCATCTGGTGGCTGAGGTCTGAACAGCTGTGTGATGGTTGGGCTCTGGCCACTAGGTGGCACTACGCTTTGCACATAAAGGTTCCTGAAATAATAATAATAAAAGATATTAAGTAATATCTCAATGTTATGTGTTAATGCGCTCACTATATTACATTTCTGAACATCTGTCTCCACTATTTAACCTTCGCGTACAGTACAGTAGAGTACAGTAGGATAGAGTAGAGTACCGTAGAGTGCAGTACAATACAGTACAGTAGAATAGAGTACAGCAGAGTATAGTAGAGTACAGTACAATAGAGTAGAGCACAGTATAGTACCGTAGAGAACAGTAGAGTACAGTACAGCACAGTAGAGTACAGTACAAAAGAGAACCGTAGAGTGCAGTACAATACAGTACAGTAGAGTACAGTACAATAGAGTACAGTAGAATAGAGTACAGCAGAGTATAGTAGAGTACAGTACAATAGAGTAGAGCACAGTACAGTACCGTAGAGAACAGTAGAGTACAGTACAGCACAGTAGAGTACAGTACAAAAGAGAACCGTAGAGTGCAGTACAATACAGTACAGTAGAGTACAGTACAATAGAGTACAGCAGAGTACAGTACAGCACAGTACAGTAGAGTGCAGTACTGTAGAGTACAGTACAGTAGAATAGAGTACAGTAGAGTGTAGTAGAGTACAGTACAATAGAGTAGAGCACAGTACAGTAGAATAGAGTACAGTAGAGTGTAGTAGAGTACAGTACAATAGAGTAGAGCACAGTACAGTAGAGTACAGTACAATAGAGTACAGTACAGCACAGTAGAGAACAGCACAGTACAGTAGAGTACAGTACAATAGAGTACAGTACAGCACAGTACAATAGAGTACAGTAGAGAACAGTAGAGTTGAGTACAGTAGAGCAGAGTAGAGTTCAGTACAGTACAGTACAGTAGAGAACAGTACAGTACAGTAGAGTACAGTACAAAAGAGAACCGTAGAGTGCAGTACAATACACAGTACAGTAGAGTACAGTACAATAGAGTACAGCAGAGTACAGTACAGCACAGTACAGTAGAGTGCAGTACTGTAGAGTACAGTACAGTAGAATAGAGTACAGTAGAGTGTAGTAGAGTACAGTACAATAGAGTAGAGCACAGTACAGTAGAGTACAGTACAATAGAGTACAGTACAGCACAGTAGAGAACAGCACAGTACAGTAGAGTACAGTACAATAGAGTACAGTACAGCACAGTACAATAGAGTACAGTAGAGAACAGTAGAGTTGAGTACAGTAGAGCAGAGTAGAGTTCAGTACAGTACAGTACAGTAGAGTAGAGCCAGTATCATGAAGTGGAAAAGCCATGATCGAACTGTTTCGAAACGTTTCAGTAACCCGAGACTCGAGACGGGTTTCGAAACGTCACGTGATCGGTACCAAACCTGATAGATCCATGTACCAAACCCAGACAGAATTTTAAAAGACCGCAGGAAATGCGGGTGTTTGAGGTTTTGTGTTGTGACGAGAAAGCAGAGGGAGATTTGTACGAACTGAGCTGAGTTGTTGGTAGAGTCATTAATAGAGAGATAGATAAATTGACACACACACACACACACACACACACACACACACACATATGTATATATACAGGCTTTTGGCTGGGGAAAAGGGAGCTCACAGGAAATGATTGTGTGGCTGCAACTCACGCTTCTACCAGCAGATGCCGATGTAGAGCGAACAGGTTGCCATCTGACATGTTGCAGTTGTGGTGCGCACCAGAAAATGGGCTTTCTCCGAAGTGGGAGTGTCCCACGGCGGGTACTATCAATGGAAAACGAACCCCAGAGAACTACCCGATACTAAAGGCGAGTAGAGTAGAGTAGAGCACAGTACAGTACAGTACAGTAGAGCCGGTACTATGCAGTGGAAAAGCGCCACAATGCACAATGGCGCCACCCTGTGGCCTAACGCCACCATAACAAGAGAGTTAGATACGGTTGGATTCGGCCAATCACAATGCAGTTTGTTGCAGATGACGTGTAGCATACGTAACTAGACACGAGGCGTAGGGCCGCCTTCCGATTGGTCGACACACCTTCGTTTGTTCAAAATACTCTCCCAAGGAACTATGGGAAACCAATATGGCGTTTAGCATCGACGCTAATGTGTATAATGTATATGTATCATCGAAATATGGTTAAAAATACGGACGGAAGACACCAAATATCAGATCTATCGTTACGCATTCATTTAACAAGGTCCCGTAAAAACACAAGAATTACCAGGCTGGATAGAGACGCTTCTGACAGAGCTACGATGCGTCGGACTGACGGCAGCTTTACTGGCGAATAAAAGTAAGCGGAGCGAAAACGGTCTCACAGTTATTAAAACTTTTCTAATTTTGCAAATTTTATTCGTCGGCGACTAAGCCGGCTGCAGAGGGTTAATCATTTCTTGAAAACAGAGGCATGCAGATGAATATAGCTGCGACCAGATAGCTGTAAAACACAGCGCGAAGCCTCACGTTGTCAAAATTCAAGGCAGAAAACAAAAACGAAGGAAATTATTGTTTGAAGAACAGCGAAGCAGACTCTTGTTTACAGTCAACCAGAGCTGATCAGCCTGGTGGAGTTTTATTTGCGCTTTAAATTGCTGTGTCGCGTGCTTTAGTTATGTGTTATGTTGAATGAATATTTACATGTGCTGTCTAGCTGTGACAAATTATAGATGATAAAAATGGAAAAACAGGCATCAAACTGTTTGAATCAATTCAGGGAAAAAGATTTGACTTTTTATACAAAACACAGATTGAATTTGCTCTCTAACGGATTCACGAACTGAAAAGAAAAGCATCTGTCCGTGACATTTATTCATATTTGTCCCTCACATGATGAACCGCGTTTATTCAAATAAAAGAGTTTTTGATGAACGCTGTGGTCTCACTCCCAGAGCTGCCTGACAACGACGACACTGTCCGGCTGCTGCCGCTGCTCCTGGACCCGGACAAAGTTGACACGCTAGACCTCGATGAGACACCGGTCTCTGACCCTGACCCGGATCCTGACCTCGACCCCGCAGACCCAGCAGACCGGGTGGCTCGCCCGCTCTTCGGCGAGCGCGCAGACTTTGCCGTGCGTCCAGATTTGGCCGTGCGCTCCGATCTGGAGGAAATGCCGGACAGGTCTGAGCGCTCAGAGTTGGACGACAGCTCGGACACGGAGGACACTTTGGTCTTGGAGGTGATCGCGGACACGGAGGACAGAGCTGTGGTGGACTTGTTCTGCTCAGGGTCTGGTATCGGCTGGACGTTGATTACCCTGGAGAGAGATAAATGAGCAGCTGTGAACAATGTTTTCACTCAACCCATGCTGAGCTGTACCTGAGGATTTTAGAAAAACTCAAGTCATTAGTGTAAGCACCAAAATGTTTTTAAATTGTTACATTTTTTCATATTTTATTTGTTCAAAATGTTTTTCCCAACATAAATAAATGCTGCATTACAGTGTCCGACAGGCTCAGCATTTATCTCAGTCATTACTGCCTGACATATCTCCCACAGGCTGCTCAACCCCCCAAAATCACAGCCATCTATATCCTATTGAAAAAAAAAAAAAGTGTGACATGACCTATGACCCCTGCGTGGGCCACTGAATGCAGACTTACATCACGGCTTTTACATTTACACTGAACCAAGCAAATTCATGAGCTGAAACATGTGTACTCGGCAATCATCAGGCTGAGAGAAGAGTTCTAACAGTGTAGTTTACTTTTTTTTATTTTAATTCAAGTTTTTTAATAGAATTATCCAACATCAGAAATCCATTCTGCGGTATGCTGAGCAGGCAGGGCCGGTTTCCGGTTTTGAAGCGGAAGCAAGCAAAAGCATACCCGCCACTGCAGCATCTATTTACTGTTTGAACTTGATTGTGTCTTGTTCATGTGAAAGGTCAGGCTGGTTTCCGGTTGATAATTCACCCGTGTTGTGACGGCCTCTAGCTCAGTGAACAAAGTGTCCTCCCTGTACAGGTTTTTCGCAGAGGCCCGGGTTTGATTCGAGCTTGTGGTCATTTGCTGTGTGTCATCCCTGTTCTCTCTCCCTCTTTCCTGTCTCTCTCTAACTGTACTACAATAAATGCATGAAAAGCCATATCAATAACTGTGTAACACTAGAGCAGACCAAGGACTCCATCTGGTGGCTGAGGTCTGAACAGCTGTGTGATGGTTGGGCTCTGGCCACTAGGTGGCACTACGCTTTACGTTAAAGGTTCCTGAAATAATAATAATAAAAGACATTCAGTAATATCTCAATGTTATGTGTTAATGTGTTCACTATATTACATTTCTGAACATCTGTCTCCACTATTTAACCTTCACGTTTTTCTCGCCGAGGTCATCTGTACCTGAAGCGGTGCTGAAAACGATCCCCAGAAAACTACCTGATACCAAAGGTCAGTACAGTACAGTACAGCACAGTAGAGTACAGCACAGCACAGTACTGTAGAATACAGTAGAGTACAGTACAGTAGAAAAGAGTACAGTATAATATAGCACAGTACAGTAGAGTGCAGTACAGTAGAGTAGAGTACAGTATAGTACAGTACATTAGAATAGAGTACAGTATAATATAGCACAGTACAGTAAAGTACAGTACAGTACAATAGAGTGCACACCGTAGAGTACAGTACAATAGAGTGCAGTACTGTGAGAGTACAGTACAGCACAATAGAGTACAGTATAGTAGAATAGAGTACAGTACAGTATAGTCTAGTACAGTAGAGTACAGTACAACACAGTGGAGTACAGTACGGTAGAGTACAGTGCAGTAGAATAGAGCACAGAAGTGTACAGTAGAGTAGAGAAGAGTACAGTACAGAAGAGCAGAGTAGAGTAAAGTACAGTACAGTACAGGAGAGTAGAGTACAGTACAGAAGAGCAGAGTACAGTACAGTACAGTACAGTACAGTACAGGAGAGTAGAGTACAGTACAGTACGGTAGAGTGGAGCCAGTATCATGTAGTGGAAAAGCCATGATCGGTACCAAACCTGATAGATCCATGTACCAAACCCAGACAGAATTTTAAAAGGCCGCAGGAAATGCGGGTGTTTGAGGTTTTGTGTTGTGGCGAGAAAGCAGAGGGAGATTTGCACGAACTGAGCTGAGTTGTTGGTAGAGTCATTAATAGAGAGATAGATAGATTGATACACACACACACACATATCGATATACAGGCTTTTTGGCTGGGGAAAAGGGAGCTCACAGGAAATGATTGTGTGGCTGCAACTCACGCTTCTACCAGCAGATGCCGATGTAGAGCGAACAGGTTGCCATCTGACATGTTGCAGTTGTGGTGCGCACCAGAAAATGGGCTTTCTCCGAAGTGGGAGTGTCCCACGGCGGGTACTATCAATGGAAAACGAACCCCAGAGAACTACCCGATACTAAAGGCGAGTAGAGTAGAGTAGAGTAGAGCACAGTACAGTACAGTACAGTAGAGCCGGAACTATGCAGTGGAAAAGCGCCATAATGTACAATGGCGCCACCCTGTGGCCTAACGCCACCATAACAAGAGAGTTAGATACGGTTGGATTCGGCCAATCACAATGCAGTTTGTTGCAGATGACGTGTAGCATACGTAAACAGACACGAGGCGTAGGGCCGCCTTCCGATTGGTCGACACACCTACGTTTGTTCAAAATACTCTCCCAAGGAATTATGGGAAACTAATATGGCGTTTAGCATCGTCGCTAATGTGTATAATATATATGTATCATCGAAATATGGTTAAAAATACGGACGGAAGACACCAAATATCAGATCTATCGTTACGCATTCATTTAACAAGGTCCCGTAAAAACACAAGAATTACCAGGCTGGATAGAGAGGCTTCTTAAGGGGTAACTTAAAAAACAAATTCCATGACATTAAAAGTCATATAGTGATACTTTAAAAACAATCCCCACCAAATCCTTCAATAATTGATATCAATACATGTTTTTTTCTTTTCTTTCAGTATTTTCCACTGAATTTCAGTTAAGGTGGCATTTAAAGAGCCCTCAAAAGTCTTAAATGTCACTTGCGTTAAGCTGTAGGAACCCTCTAACCACAACTCTTCTGTGATTTTGCCCTGCTAGACTTTCTTTGCCATTGGCAGAATATAATTAACTTAAACAGTAGTATTAACACGACTGTTACTCACAATAGACAAATTTAAAAAGAATCGTCAAAACTGAAACGGCAGAGGAGGAGATATTCTGACTAAAACACTGGATCCTACATTTCCCATAATGCAACAACCTGGTCACACCATTAGGATCGTTTTTTTCAAACTTCAGTAAGCTCTTCCAGAGCCACAGAAAGATATATAACAGATTTCACAGGCTGAGTAGCACTGATCATGAAGAGGAAAACTTCATGTTTTTCCAAACAATTTGGAATAAAAGAAAAGAAAAAGAAAACATGAACTGACAAGCTGATTTCTCAAACTGTGCTGATTATTCTTTTAACCTTTTTATTTTATTTTTTATTTGACCATATTAAAAAGAAGGGAGATGGCAAATTCGACACCCAAGATCGAACTGTTTTGGAGCATTTCATCACTTCTGGCTTCGGCACATACTTAGAGACGGGCTTCTAAACGTGATCGGTACCAAACCTGATAGATCCATGTACCAAACCCAGACAGAATTTTAAAAGACCGCAGGAAATGCAGGTGTTTGAGGTTTTGTGTTGTGGCGAGAAAGCAGAGGGAGATTTGTACGAACTGAGCTGAGTTGTTGGTAGACTGATAGAAATATAGATAGATTGATAGATACATACATACACACATACATACATATTATATAATAAAATAGCATATGTAAATAGATATATACACACACACACACACACACACACACATATATATATATATATATATATATATATATATATATATATATATATATATATATATGGATTTATATAGATACATATAACTATAGCTTACAAAAAACAATGATAAATGGCTGCAACGCAATCTTCTACCAGCAGATAGTGTCGTAGAGCGAACAGGTTTTAAAATGTTTAAAAACGGTTCAAATCAATGGTTTAAAAGTACTGAAATGTTTCAAGGTGTTGAAATTGCCATCTCTATTAAAAAAGTTGCTTCAAATTGTCACTTTGTCACCCAACTACTTAGTGTTATATCAAATTAATTGATATTAATTGCATGCAAAGGAAATTAAAGAGAGAATTAATAATGAATAAATTAAGACACTTTCTCTCCTAAATTTACAGTAATGAAGTGCTCTAGTGTGCATCCTTCTGTGTAACTCTTTTATGCCTACCTCCAGTGGTCCATAGCAAGCGTGCAGCCCACAATGCACCAGCCCAGTGTGCAGAGCAGCAGGCCCAGGATCTGAGCCCACCTCCTCCACATCCCTTCACACTGCTAAATAAAAGATTCTTTACTTATTAAGTACAAACACTTAGTGAAATGTGATGAAGCTGTAAGTCCGTCCTCTTACAGCAGCTGCTTGTGTATTTGTGTGAAGGTTTGAAGAACAGCGACGCAGACTCTTGTTTACAGTCAACCAGAGCTGATCAGCCTGGTGGAGTTTTATTTGCACTTTAAATTGCTGCGTCGCGTGCTTTAGTTATGTGTTATGTTGAATGAATATTTACATGTGCTGTCTAGCCGTGACAAATTATAGATGATAAAAATGAAAAACAGGCATCAAACTGCATGAAAGATTTTTATACAAAACACAGATTGATACAAACACACACACACACACACATATGCATATATACAGGCTTTTTGGCTGGGGAAAAGGGAGCTCACAGGTAATGTTTGTGTGGCTGCAACTCACGCTTCTACCAGCAGATGCCGATGTAGAGCGAACAGGTTGCCATCTGACATGTTGCAGTTGTGGTGCGCACCAGAAAATGGGCTTTCTCCGAAGTGGGAGTGTCCCACGGCGGGTACTATCAATGGAAAACGAACCCAGAGAACTACCCGATACTAAAGGCGAGTAGAGTAGAGTAGAGCACAGTACAGTACAGTACAGTAGAGCCGGTACTATGCAGTGGAAAAGCGCCACAATGCACAATGGCGCCACCCTGTGGCCTAACGCCACCATAACAAGAGAGTTAGATACGGTTGGATTCGGCCAATCACAATGCAGTTTGTTGCAGATGACGTGTAACATACGTAAGCAGACACGAGGCGTAGGCCGCCTTCCGATTGGTCGACACACCTACGTTTGTTCAAAATACTCTCCCATGGAACTATGGGAAACCAATATGGCGTTTAGCATCGACGCTAATGTATATAATATATATGTATCATCGAAATATGGTTAAAAATACGGACGGAAGACACCAAATATCAGATCTATCGTTACGCATTAATTTAACAAGGTCCCGTAAAAACACAAGAATTACCAGGCTGGATAGAGAGGCTTCTGACAGAGCTACGATGCGTCGGACAGACGGCAGCTTTTACTGGCGAATAAAAGTAAGGGGAGCGAAAAACGGTCTCAAAGTTATTAAAACTTTTCTAATTTTGCAAATTTTATTCGTCGGCGACTAAGCCGGCTGCAGAGGGTTAATCATTTCTTGAAAACAGAGGCATGCAGATGAATATAGCTGTAAAACACAGCGCGAAGCCTCACGTTGTCAAAATACAAGGCAGAAAACAAAAACGAAAGAAATTAGAGCTGATCAGCCTGGTGGAGTTTTATTTGCGCTTTAAATTGCTGCGTCGCGTGCTTTAGTTATGTGTTATGTTGAATGAATATTTACATGTGCTGTCCAGCTGTGACAAATTATAGATGATAAAATGGAAAACAGGCATCAAACTGCATGAATCAATTCAGGGAAAAGATTTGACTTTTTATACAAAACACAGATTGAATTTGCTCTCTAACGGATTCACGAACTGAAAAGAAAAGCATCTGTCCGTGACATTTATTCATATTTGTCCCTCACATGATGAACCGCGTTTATTCAAATAAAAGAGTTTTTGATGGACGCTGTGGTCTCACTCCCAGAGCTGCCTGACAACGACGACACTGTCCGGCTGCTGCCGCTGCTCCTGGACCCGGACAAAGTTGACACGCTTGACCTCGATGAGACACCGGTCTCTGACCCTGACCCGGATCCTGACCTCGACCCCGCAGACCCAGCAGACCGGGTGGCGCGCCCGCTCTTCGGCGAGCGCGCAGACTTTGCCATGCGTCCAGATTTGGCCGTGCGCTCCGATCTGGAGGAAATGCCGGACAGGTCTGAGCGCTCAGAGTTGGACGACAGCTCGGACACGGAGGACACTTTGGTCTTGGAGGTGATCGCGGACACGGAGGACAGAGCTGTGGTGGACTTGTTCTGCTCAGGGTCTGGTATCGGCTGGACGTTGATTACCCTGGAGAGAGATAAATGAGCAGCTGTGAACAATGTTTTCACTCAACCCATGCTGAGCTGTACCTGAGGATTTTAGAAAACTCAAGTCGTTAGTGTAAGCACTAAAATGTTTTTAAATTGTGACATTTTTTCATATTTTATTTGTTCAAAATGTTTTTCCCAACATAAATAAATGCTGCATTACAGTGTCCGACAGGCTCAGCATTTATCTCAGTCATTACTGCCTGACATATCTCCCACAGGCTGCTCAACCCCCCAAAATCACAGCCATCTATATCCTATTAAAAAAAAAAAAGTGTGACATGACCTATGACCCCTGCGTGGGCCACTGAATGCAGACTTACATCACGGCTTTTACATTTACACTGAACCAAGCAAATTCATGAGCTGAAACATGTGTACTCGGCAATCATCAGGCTGAGAGAAGAGTTCAACAGTGTAGTTTACTTTTTAATTTTAATTGAAGTTTTTAATAGAATTATCCAACATCAGAAATCCATTCTGTCAGATGCTGAGGCGGGCAGGGCCGGTTTCCGGTTTTGAAGCGGAAGCAAGCAAAAGCATACCCGCCACTGCAGCATCTATTTACTGTTTGAACTTGATTGTGTCTTGTTCATGTGAAAGGTCAGGCTGGTTTCCGGTTGATAATTCACCCGTGTTGTGACGGCCTCTAGCTCAGTGAACAAAGTGTCCTCCCTGTACAGGTTGAGTTTTTCGCAGAGGCCCGGGTTTGATTCGAAGCTTGTCATCCCTGTTCTCTCTCCTCTTTCCTGTCTCTCTCTAACTGTACTACAATGAAGGCATGAAAAGCCATATCAATAACTGTGTAACACTAGAGCAGACCAAGGACTCCATCTGGTGGCTGAGGTCTGAACAGCTGTGTGATGGTTGGGCTCTGGCCACTAGGTGGCACTACACTTTACGTTAAAGGTTCCTGAAATAATAATAATAAAAGACATTAAGTAATATCTCAATGTTATGTGTTAATGTGTTCTCTATATTACATTTCTGATCATCTGTCTCCACTATTTAACCTTCAGATTTTCTTGCCGAGGTCATCTGTACCTGAAGCGGTGCTGAAAACGATCCCCAGAAAACTACCTGATACCAAAGGTCAGTACAGTACAGTACAGCACAGTAGAGTACAGCACAGTACTGTAGAATACAGTAGAGTACAGTACAGTAGAAAAGAGTACAGTATAATATAGCACAGTACAGTAAAGTACAGTACAGTACAATAGAGTGCAATACCGTAGAGTACAGTACAATAGAGTGCAGTACCGTAGAGTACAGTACAGCACAGTAGAGTATTGTAGAGAACAGTAGAGTACAGCACAATAGAGTACAGTATAGTAGAATAGAGTACAGTACAGTATAGTCTAGTACAGTAGAGTACAGTACAACACAGTGGAGTACAGTACGGTAGAGGACAGTGCAGTAGAATAGAGCACAGAAGTGTACAGTAGAGTAGAGAAGAGTACAGTACAGAAGAGCAGAGTAAAGTACAGTACAGTACAGGAGAGTAGAGTACAGTACAGAAGAGCAGAGTACAGTACAGTACAGTACAGTACAGGAGAGTAGAGTACAGTACAGTACGGTAGAGTGGAGCCAGTATCATGTAGTGGAAAAGCCATGATCGGTACCAAACCTGATAGATCCATGTACCAAACCCAGACAGAATTTTTAAAAGGCCAGCAGGAAATGCGGGTGTTTGAGGTTTTGTGTTGTGGCGAGAAAGCAGAGGGAGATTTGCACGAACTGAGCTGAGTTGTTGGTAGAGTCATTAATAGAGAGATAGATAGATTGATACACACACACACACATATCGATATACAGGCTTTTTGGCTGGGGAAAAGGGAGCTCACAGGAAATGATTGTGTGGCTGCAACTCACGCTTCTACCAGCAGATGCCGATGTAGAGCGAACAGGTTGCCATCTGACATGTTGCAGTTGTGGTGCGCACCAGAAAATGGGCTTTCTCCAAGTGGGAGTGTCCCACGGCGGGTACTATCAATGGAAAACGAACCCCAGAGAACTACCCGATACTAAAGGCGGGTAGAGCAGAGTAGAGCACAGTACAGTACAGTACAGTAGAGCCGGTACTATGCAGTGGAAAAGCGCCATAATGCACAATGGCGCCACCCTGTGGCCTAACGCCACCATAACAAGAGAGTTAGATACGGTTGGATTCGCCAATCACAATGCAGTTTGTTGCAGATGACGTGTAGCATACGTAAACAGACACGAGGCGTAGGGCCGCCTTCCGATTGGTCGACACACCCACGCTTGTTCAAAATACTCTCCCAAGGAATTATGGGAAACTAATATGGCGTTTAGCATCGCCGCTAATGTATATAATGTATATGTATCATCGAAATATGGTTAAAAATACGAACGGAAGACACCAAATATCAGATCTATCGTTACGCATTCATTTAACAAGGTCCCGTAAAAACACAAGAATTACCAGGCTGGATAGAGAGGCTTTAAGGGGTAACTTAAAAACAAATTCCATGACATTAAAAAGTCATATAGTGATACTTTAAAACAATCCCCACCAAATCCTTCAATAATTGATATCAATACATGTTTTTTCTTTTCTTTCAGTATTTTCCACTGAATTTCAGTTAAGGTGGCATTTAAAGAGCCCTCAAAAGTCTTAAATGTCACTTATGCTAAGCTGTAGGAACCCTCTAACCACAACTCTTCTGTGATTTTGCCCTGCTAGACTTTCTTTGCCATTGGCAGAATATAATTAACTTAAACAGTAGTATTAACACGACTGTTACTCACAATAGACAAATTTAAAAAGAATCGTCAAAACTGAAACGGCAGAGGAGGAGATATTCTGACTAAAACACTGGATCCTACATTTCCCATAATGCAACAACCTGGTCACACCATTAGGATCGTTTTTTTCAAACTTCAGTAAGCTCTTCCAGAGCCACAGAAAGATATATAACAGATTTCACAGGCTGAGTGGCACTGATCATGAAGAGGAAAACTTCATGTTTTTCCAAACAATTTGGAATAAAAGAAAAGAAAAGAAAACATGAACTGACAAGCTGATTTCTCAAACTGTGCTGATTATTCTTTTAACCTTTTATTTTATTTTTATTTGACCATATTAAAAAGAAGGAGATGGCAAATTCGACACCCAAGATCGAACTGTTTTGGAGCATTTCATCACTTCTGGCTTCGCACATACTTAGAGACGGGCTTCTAAACGTGATCGGTACCAAACCTGATAGATCCATGTACCAAACCCAGACAGAATTTTGAAAGACCGCAGGAAGTGCAGGTGTTTGAGGTGTCGTGGTTGTGGCGAGAAAGCAGAGGGAGATTTGCACCTAACTGAGCTGAGTTGTTGGTAGACTGATAGAAATATAGATAGATTGATAGATACATACATACACACATACATACATATTATATAATAAAATAGCATATGTAAATAGATACACACACACACACACACACACATATATATATATATATGGATTTATATAGATACATATAACTATAGCTTACAAAAAACAATGATAAATGGCTGCAACGCAATCTTCTACCAGCAGATGGTGTCGTAGAGCGAACAGGTTTTAAAATGTTTAAAACGGTTCAAATCAATGGTTTAAAAGTACTGAAATGTTTCAAGGTGTTGAAACTGCCATCTCTATTAAAAAGTTGCTTCAAATTGTGACTTTGTCACCCAACTACTTACTGTTATATCAAATTAATTGATATTAATTGCATGCAAAGGAAATTAAAGAGAGAATTAATAATGAATAAATTAAGACACTTTCTCTCCTAAATTCACAGTAATGAAGTGCTCTAGTGTGCATCCTTCTGTGTAACTCTTTTTATGCCTACCTCCAGTGGTCCATAGCAAGCGTGCAGCCCACAATGCACCAGCCCAGTGTGCAGAGCAGCAGGCCCAGGATCTGAGCCCACCTCCTCCACATCCCTTCACACTGCTAAATAAAAGATTCTTTACTTATTAAGTACAAACACTTAGTGAAATGTGATGAAGCTGTAAGACCGTCCTCTTACAGCAGCTGCTTGTGTATTTGTGTGAAGGTTTGAAGAACAGCGACGCAGACTCTTGTTTACAGTCAACCAGAGCTGATCAGCCTGGTGGAGTTTTATTTGCACTTTAAATTGCTGCGTCAAGGCTTTAGTTATGTGTTATGTTGAATGAATATTTACATGTGCTGTCTAGCCGTGACAAATTATAGATGATAAAAATGAAAACAGGCATCAAACTGCATGAATCAATTCAGGGAAAAAGATTTTTGTACAAAACACAGATTGATACAAACACACACACACACACATATATATATACAGGCTTTTTGGCTGGGGAAAAGGGAGCTTACAGGAAATGATTGTGTGGCTGCAACTCAAGCTTCTACCAGCAGATGCCGATGTAGAGCGAACAGGTTGCCATCTGACATGTTGCAGTTGTGGTGCGCACCAGAAAATGGGCTTTCTCCGAAGTGGGAGTGTCCCACGGCGGGTACTATCAATGGAAAACGAACCCAGAGAACTACCCGATACTAAAGGCGAGTAGAGTAGAGTAGAGCACAGTACAGTACAGTACAGTAGAGCCGGTACTATGTAGTGGAAAGGCGCCATAATGCACAATGATGCCACCCTGTGGCCTAACGCCACCATAACAAGAGAGTTAGATACGGTGGATTCGGCCAATCACAATGCAGTTTGTTGCATGAAATAATAAATGCATGAAAAGCCATATCAATAATCTGTAACAAACAATAAATAACATATAGCTTTGCTCGTGTTTCCTGTGTAATTGTACTCCCATCAGCATACATTGGTTTGTGGTTTAGCTGATAAAAGTCATGTAAATGACCTTAAAAGTTAGAAACAGGATTTTGACAAGGCCTAATAAATAAAGTGTAACACTAGAGCAGACCAAGGACTCCATCTGGTGGCTGAGGTCTAAACAGCTGTGTGATGGTTGGGCTCTGGCCACTAGGTGGCACTACGCTTACACATAAAGGTTCCTGAAATAATAATAATAAAAGACATTAAGTAAAATCTCAATGTTATGTGTTAATGCGCTCACTATATTACATTTCTGAACATCTGTCTCCACTATTTAACCTTCGCGTACAGTACAGTAGAGTAGAGTACAGTAGGATAGAGTAGAGTACCGTACAGCACACTCCAGTAGAGAGCAGTAGAGTGCAGTACAATACAGTACAGTAGAATAGAGTACAGCAGAGTATAGTAGAGTACAGTACAATAGAGTAGAGCACAGTATAGTACCGAGAGAATAGTAGAGTACAGTACAGCACAGTAGAGTACAGTACAAAAGAGAACTGTAGAGTGCAGTACACATAGTACAGTAGAGTACAGTACAATAGAGTACAGTAGAATAGAGTACAGCAGAGTATAGTAGAGTACAGTACAATAGAGTAGAGCACAGTACAGTACCGTAGAGAACAGTAGAGTACAGTACAGCACAGTAGAGTACAGTACAAAAGAGAACCGTAGAGTGCAGTACAATACAGTACAGTAGAGTACAGTACAATAGAGTACAGCAGAGTACAGTACAGCACAGTACAGTAGAGTGCAGTACTGTAGAGTACAGTACAGTAGAGTGTAGTAGAGTACAGTACACAGAGTAGAGCACAGTACAGTAGAGTACAGTACAATAGAGTACAGTACAGCACAGTAGAGAACAGCACAGTACAGTAGAGTACAGTACAATAGAGTACAGTACAGCACAGTACAATAGAGTACAGTAGAGAACAGTAGAGTTGAGTACAGTAGAGCAGAGTAGAGTTCAGTACAGTACAGTACAGTAGAGAACAGTACAGTACAGTAGAGTACAGTACAAAAGAGAACCGTAGAGTGCAGTACAATACAGTACAGTAGAGTACAGTACAATAGAGTACAGCAGAGTACAGTACAGCACAGTACAGTAGAGTGCAGTACTGTAGAGTACAGTACAGTAGAATAGAGTACAGTAGAGTGTAGTAGAGTACAGTACAAAAGAGTAGAGCACAGTACAGTAGAGTACAGTACAATAGAGTACAGTACAGCACAGTAGAGAACAGCACAGTACAGTAGAGTACAGTACAATAGAGTACAGTACAGCACAGTACAATAGAGTACAGTAGAGAACAGTAGAGTTGAGTACAGTAGAGCAGAGTAGAGTTCAGTACAGTACAGTACAGTAGAGTAGAGCCAGTATCATGTAGTGGAAAAGCCATGATCGAACTGTTTCGAAACGTTTCGTAACTTCGAGACTCGAGACGGGTTTCGAAACGTCACGTGATCGGTACCAAACCTGATAGATCCATGTACCAAACCCAGACAGAATTTTAAAAGGCCGCAGGAAATGCGGGTGTTTGAGGTTTTGTGTTGTGACGAGAAAGCAGAGGGAGATTTGTACGAACTGAGCTGAGTTGTTGGTAGAGTCATTAATAGAGAGATAGATAAATTGACACACAGACACACACACACACACACACACACACACACACACACATATGCATATATACAGGCTTTTTGGCTGGGGAAAAGGGAGCTCACAGGAAATGATTGTGTGGCTGCAACTCAAGCTTCTACCAGCAGATGCCGATGTAGAGCGAACAGGTTGCCATCTGACATGTAGCAGTTGTGGTGCGCACCAGAAAATGGGCTTTCTCCGAAGTGGGAGTGTCCCACGGCGGGTACTATCAATGGAAAACGAACCCCAGAGAACTACCCGATACTAAAGGCGAGTAGAGTAGAGTAGAGCACAGTACAGTACAGTACAGTAGAGCCGGTACTATGCAGTGGAAAAGCGCCATAATGCACAATGGCGCCACCCTGTGGCCTAATGTCACCATAACAAGAGAGTTAGATACGGTTGGATTCGGCCAATCACAATGCAGTTTGTTGCATGAAATAATAAATGCATGAAAAGCCATATCAATAATCTGTAACAAACAATAAATAACATATAGCTTTGCTCGTGTTTCCTGTGTAATTGTACTCCCATTAGCATACATTGGTTTGTGGTTTAGCTGATAAAAGTCATGTAAATGACCTTAAAAGTTAGAAACAGGATTTTGACAAGGCCTAATAAATAAAGTGTAACACTAGAGCAGACCAAGGACTCCATCTGGTGGCTGAGGTCTGAACAGCTGTGTGATGGTTGGGCTCTGGCCACTAGGTGGCACTACGCTTTACACATAAAGGTTCCTGAAATAATAATAATAAAAGACATTAAGTAATATCTCAATGTTATGTGTTAATGCGCTCACTATATTACATTTCTGAACATCTGTCTCCACTATTTAACCTTTCACAGCACAGTACAGTAGAGTACAGTAGGATAGAGTAGAGTACCGTACAGCACACTCCAGTAGAGAGCAGTAGAGTGCAGTACAATACAGTACAGTAGAATAGAGTACAGCAGAGTATAGTAGAGTACAGTACAATAGAGTAGAGCACAGTATAGTACCAGAGAGAATAGTAGAGTACAGTACAGCACAGTAGAGTACAGTACAAAAGAGAACTGTGAGAGTGCAGTAAAAAAAAGTACAGGAGAGTACAGTACAATAGAGTACAGTAGAATAGAGTACAGCAGAGTATAGTAGAGTACAGTACAATAGAGTAGAGCACAGTACAGTACCGTAGAGAACAGTAGAGTACAGTATAGCACAGTAGAGTACAGTACAAAAGAGAACCGTAGAGTGCAGTACAATACAGTACAGTAGAGTACAGCAGAGTACAGTACAGCACAGTACAGTAGAGTGCAGTACTGTAGAGTACAGTACAGTAGAATAGAGTACAGTAGAGTGTAGTAGAGTACAGTACAATAGAGTAGAGCACAGTACAGTAGAGTACAGTACAATAGAGTACAGTACAGCACAGTAGAGAACAGCACAGTACAGTAGAGTACAGTACAATAGAGTACAGTACAGCACAGTACAATAGAGTACAGTAGAGAACAGTAGAGTTGAGTACAGTAGAGCAGAGTAGAGTTCAGTACAGTACAGTACAGTAGAGTAGAGCCAGTATCATGAAGTGGAAAAGCCATGATCGAACTGTTTCGAAACGCTTCAGAATCTCGAGACTCGAGACGGGTTTCAAACGCCACGTGATCGGGTACCAAACCTGATAGATCCATGTACCAAACCCAGACAGAATTTTAAAAGGCCGCAGGAAATGCGGGTGTTTGAGGTTTTGTGTTGTGACGAGAAAGCAGAGGGAGATTTGTACCTAACTGAGCTGAGTTGTTGGTAGAGTCACACAGAGAGATAGATAAATTGACACACACACACACACACACACACACACACACATATGCATATATACAGGCTTTTTGGCTGGGGAAAAGGGAGCTCACAGGAAATGATTGTGTGGCTGCAACTCAAGCTTCTACCAGCAGATGCCGATGTAGAGCGAACAGGTTGCCATCTGACATGTAGCAGTTGTGGTGCGCACCAGAAAATGGGCTTTCTCCGAAGTGGGAGTGTCCCACGGCGGGTACTATCAATGGAAAACGAACCCCAGAGAACTACCCGATACTAAAGGCGCAGTAGAGTAGAGTAGAGCACAGTACAGTACAGTACAGTAGAGCCGGTACTATGCAGTGGAAAAGCGCCATAATGCACAATGGCGCCACCCTGTGGCCTAATGTCACCATAACAAGAGAGTTAGATACGGTTGGATTCGGCCAATCACAATGCAGTTTGTTGCATGAAATAATAAATGCATGAAAAGCCATATCAATAATCTGTAACAAACAATAAATAACATATAGCTTTGCTCGTGTTTCCTGTGTAATTGTACTCCCATTAGCATACATTGGTTTGTGGTTTAGCTGATAAAAGTCATGTAAATGACCTTAAAAGTTAGAAACAGGATTTTGACAAGGCCTAATAAATAAAGTGTAACACTAGAGCAGACCAAGGACTCCATCTGGTGGCTGAGGTCTGAACAGCTGTGTGATGGTTGGGCTCTGGCCACTAGGTGGCACTACGCTTTACACATAAAGGTTCCTGAAATAATAATAATAAAAGACATTAAGTAATATCTCAATGTTATGTGTTAATGCGCTCACTATATTACATTTCTGAACATCTGTCTCCACTATTTAACCTTCGCGTACAGTACAGTAGAGTACAGTAGGATAGAGTAGAGTACCGTACAGCACACTCCAGTAGAGAGCAGTAGAGTGCAGTACAATACAGTACAGTAGAATAGAGTACAGCAGAGTATAGTAGAGTACAGTACAATAGAGTAGAGCACAGTATAGTACCGTAGAGAACAGTAGAGTACAGTACAGCACAGTAGAGTACAGTACAAAAGAGAACCGTAGAGTGCAGTACAATACAGTACAGTAGAGTACAGTACAATAGAGTACAGTAGAATAGAGTACAGCAGAGTATAGTAGAGTACAGTACAATAGAGTAGAGCACAGTACAGTACCGTAGAGAACAGTAGAGTACAGTATAGCACAGTAGAGTACAGTACAAAAGAGAACCGTAGAGTGCAGTACAATACAGTACAGTAGAGTACAGCAGAGTACAGTACAGCACAGTACAGTAGAGTGCAGTACTGTAGAGTACAGTACAGTAGAATAGAGTACAGTAGAGTGTAGTAGAGTACAGTACAATAGAGTAGAGCACAGTACAGTAGAGTACAGTACAATAGAGTACAGTACAGCACAGTAGAGAACAGCACAGTACAGTAGAGTACAGTACAATAGAGTACAGTACAGCACAGTACAATAGAGTACAGTAGAGAACAGTAGAGTTGAGTACAGTAGAGCAGAGTAGAGTTCAGTACAGTACAGTACAGTAGAGTAGAGCCAGTATCATGAAGTGGAAAAGCCATGATCGAACTGTTTCGAAACGTTTCAGAATCTCGAGACTCGAGACGGGTTTCGAAACGTCACGTGATCGGTACCAAACCTGATAGATCCATGTACCAAACCCAGACAGAATTTTAAAAGACCGCAGGAAATGCGGGTGTTTGAGGTTTTGTGTTGTGACGAGAAAGCAGAGGGAGATTTGTACGAACTGAGCTGAGTTGTTGGTAGAGTCATTAATAGAGAGATAGATAAATTGACACACACACACACACACACACACACACACACACATATGCATATATACAGGCTTTTTGGCTGGGGAAAAGGGAGCTTACAGGAAATGATTGTGTGGCTGCAACTCACGCTTCTACCAGCAGATGCCGATGTAGAGCGAACAGGTTGCCATCTGACATGTTGCAGTTGTGGTGCGCACCAGAAAATGGGCTTTCTCCGAAGTGGGAGTGTCCCACGGCGGGTACTATCAATGGAAAACGAACCCCAGAGAACTACCCGATACTAAAGGCGAGTAGAGTAGAGTAGAGCACAGTACAGTACAGTACAGTAGAGCCGGTACTATGCAGTGGAAAAGCGCCACAATGCACAATGGCGCCACCCAGTGGCCTAGCGCCGCCATAACAAGAGAGTTAGATACGGTTGGATTCGGCCAATCACAATGCAGTTTGTTGCAGATGACGTGTAGCATACGTAACTAGACACGAGGCGTAGGGCCGCCTTCCGATTGGTCGACACACCTTCGTTTGTTCAAAATACTCTCCCAAGGAACTATGGGAAACCAATATGGCGTTTAGCATCGACGCTAATGTGTATAATGTATATGTATCATCGAAATATGGTTAAAAATACGGACGGAAGACACCAAATATCAGATCTATCGTTACGCATTCATTTAACAAGGTCCCGTAAAAACACAAGAATTACCAGGCTGGATAGAGACGCTTCTAACAGAGCTACGATGCGTCGGACTGACGGCAGCTTTTACTGGCGAATAAAAGTAAGCGGAGCGAAAAACGGTCTCAAAGTTATTAAAACTTTTCTAATTTTGCAAATTTTATTCGTCGGCGACTAAGCCGGCTGCAGAGGGTTAATCATTTCTTGAAAACAGAGGCATGCAGATGAATATAGCTGTAAAACACAGCGCGAAGCCTCACATTGACAAAATTCAAGACAGAAAACAAAAACGAAAGACATTAGAGCTGATCAGCCTGGTGGAGTTTTATTTGCACTTTAAATTGCTGCGTCGCGTGCTTGAGTTATGTGTTATGTTGAATGAATATTTACATGTGCTGTCCAGCTGTGACAAATTATAGATGATAAAAATGAAAAACAGGCATCAAACTGTTTGAATCAATTCAGGGAAAAAGATTTGACTTTTTATACAAAACACAGATTGAATTTGCTCTCTAAGGGATTCACGAACTGAAAAGAAAAGCATCTGTCCGTGACATTTATTCATATTTGTCCCTCACATGATGAACCGCGTTTATTCAAATAAAAGAGTTTTTGATGAACGCTGTGGTCTCACTCCCAGAGCTGCCTGACAACGACGACACTGTCCGGCTGCTGCCGCTGCTCCTGGACCCGGACAAAGTTGACACGCTTGACCTCGATGAGACACCGGTCTCTGACCCTGACCCGGATCCTGACCTCGACCCCGCAGACCCAGCAGACCGGGTGGCGCGCCCGCTCTTCGGCGAGCGCGCAGACTTTGCCGTGCGTCCAGATTTGGCCGTGCGCTCCGATCTGGAGGAAATGCCGGACAGGTCTGAGCGCTCAGAGTTGGACGACAGCTCGGACACGGAGGACACTTTGGTCTTGGAGGTGATCGCGGACACGGAGGACAGAGCTGTGGTGGACTTGTTCTGCTCAGGGTCTGGTATCGGCTGGACGTTGATTACCCTGGAGAGAGATAAATGAGCAGCTGTGAACAATGTTTTCACTCAACCCATGCTGAGCTGTACCTGAGGATTTTAGAAAAACTCAAGTCGTTAGTGTAAGCACCAAAATGTTTTTAAATTGTGACATTTTTTCATATTTTATTTGTTCAAAATGTTTTTCCCAACATAAATAAATGCTGCATTACAGTGTCCGACAGGCTCAGCATTTATCTCAGTCATTACTGCCTGACATATCTCCCACAGGCTGCTCAACCCCCCAAAATCACAGCCATCTATATCCTATTAAAAAAAAAAAAGTGTGACATGACCTATGACCCCTGCGTGGGCCACTGAATGCAGACTTACATCACGGCTTTTACATTTACACTGAACCAAGCAAATTCATGAGCTGAAACATGTGTACTTGGCAATCATCAGGCTGAGAGAAGAGTTCTAACAGTGTAGTTTACTTTTTTTATTTTAATTCAAGTTTTTTAATAGAATTATCCAACATCAGAAATCCATTCTGCGGTATGCTGAGCCGGGCAGGGCCGGTTTCCGGTTTTTGAAGCGGAAGCAAGCAAAAGCATACCCGCCACTGCAGCATCTATTTACTGTTTGAACTTGATTGTGTCTTGTTCATGTGAAAGGTCAGGCTGGTTTCCGGTTGATAATTCACCCGTGTTGTGATGGCCTCTAGCTCAGTGAACAAAGTGTCCTCCCTGTACAGGTTGAGTTTTTCGCAGAGGCCCGGGTTTGATTCGAGCTTGTCATCCCTGTTCTCTCTCCCTCTTTCCTGTCTCTCTCTAACTGTACTACAATAAAGGCATGAAAAGCCATATCAATAACTGTGTAACACTAGAGCAGACCAAGGACTCCATCTGGTGGCTGAGGTCTGAACAGCTGTGTGATGGTTGGGCTCTGGCCACTAGGTGGCACTACGCTTTACGTTAAAGGTTCCTGAAATAATAATAATAAAAGACATTCAGTAATATCTCAATGTTATGTGTTAATGTGTTCACTATATTACATTTCTGAACATCTGTCTCCACTATTTAACCTTCGCATTTTTCTCGCCGAGGTCATCTGTACCTGAAGCGGTGCTGAAAACGATCCCCAGAAAACTACCTGATACCAAAGGTCAGTACAGTACAGTACAGCACAGTAGAGTACAGCACAGCACAGTACTGTAGAATACAGTAGAGTACAGTACAGTAGAACAGAGTACAGTACAGGACAGTAGAGTACAGTAGAGTACAGTACAGTAGAAAAGAGTACAGTATAATATAGCACAGTACAGTAGAGTGCAGTACAGTAGAGTAGAGTACAGTATAGTACAGTACATTAGAATAGAGTACAGTATAATATAGCACAGTACAGTAAAGTACAGTACAGTACAATAGAGTGCAATACCGTAGAGTACAGTACAATAGAGTGCAGTACCGTAGAGTACAGTACAGCACAGTAGAGTACAGTATAGTAGAATAGAGTACAGTACAGTATAGTCTAGTACAGTACAACACAGTGGAGTACAGTACGGTAGAGTACAGTGCAGTAGAATAGAGCACAGAAGTGTACAGTAGAGTAGAGAAGAGTACAGTACAGAAGAGCAGAGTAGAGTAAAGTACAGTACAGTACAGGAGAGTAGAGTAGAGTACAGTACAGAAGAGCAGAGTACAGTACAGTACAGTACAGTACAGTACAGGAGAGTAGAGTACAGTACAGTACGGTAGAGTGGAGCCAGTATCATGTAGTGGAAAAGCCATGATCGGTACCAAACCTGATAGATCCATGTACCAAACCCAGACAGAATTTTAAAAGGCCGCAGGAAATGCGGGTGTTTGAGGTTTTGTGTTGTGGCGAGAAAGCAGAGGGAGATTTGCACGAACTGAGCTGAGTTGTTGGTAGAGTCATTAATAGAGAGATAGATAGATTGATACACACACACACACATATCGATATACAGGCTTTTTGGCTGGGGAAAAGGGAGCTCACAGGAAATGATTGTGTGGCTGCAACTCACGCTTCTACCAGCAGATGCCGATGTAGAGCGAACAGGTTGCCATCTGACATGTTGCAGTTGTGGTGCGCACCAGAAAATGGGCTTTCTCCGAAGTGGGAGTGTCCCACGGCGGGTACTATCAATGGAAAACGAACCCCAGAGAACTACCCGATACTAAAGGCGAGTAGAGTAGAGTAGAGTAGAGCACAGTACAGTACAGTACAGTAGAGCCGGAACTATGCAGTGGAAAAGCGCCATAATGTACAATGGCGCCACCCTGTGGCCTAACGCCACCATAACAAGAGAGTTAGATACGGTTGGATTCGGCCAATCACAATGCAGTTTGTTGCAGATGACGTGTAGCATACGTAAACAGACACGAGGCGTAGGGCCGCCTTCCGATTGGTCGACACACCTACGTTTGTTCAAAATACTCTCCCAAGGAATTATGGGAAACTAATATGGCGTTTAGCATCGTCGCTAATGTGTATAATATATATGTATCATCGAAATATGGTTAAAAATACGGACGGAAGACACCAAATATCAGATCTATCGTTACGCATTGATGTAACTGGGTCCCGTGAAAAACACAAGAATTACCAGGCTGGATAGAGACGCTTCTTAAGGGGTAACTTAAAAAACAAATTCCATGACATTAAAAGTCATATAGTGATACTTTAAAAACAATCCCCACCAAATCCTTCAATAATTGATATCAATACATGTTTTTTTCTTTTCTTTCAGTATTTTCCACTGAATTTCAGTTAAGGTGGCATTTAAAGAGCCCTCAAAAGTCTTAAATGTCACTTGCGTTAAGCTGTAGGAACCCTCTAACCACAACTCTTCTGTGATTTTGCCCTGCTAGACTTTCTTTGCCATTGGCAGAATATAATTAACTTAAACAGTAGTATTAACACGACTGTTACTCACAATAGACAAATTTAAAAAGAATCGTCAAAACTGAAACGGCAGAGGAGGAGATATTCTGACTAAAACACTGGATCCTACATTTCCCATAATGCAACAACCTGGTCACACCATTAGGATCGTTTTTTTTTTTTTTCAAACTTCAGTAAGCTCTTCCAGAGCCACAGAAAGATATATAACAGATTTCACAGGCTGAGTAGCACTGATCATGAAGAGGAAAACCTCATGTTTTTCCAAACAATTTGGAATAAAAGAAAAGAAAAAGAAAACATGAACTGACAAGCTGATTTCTCAAACTGTGCTGATTATTCTTTTTAACCTTTTATTTTATTTTTTATTTGACCATATTAAAAAGAAGGGAGATGGCAAATTCGACACCCAAGATCGAACTGTTTTGGAGCATTTCATCACTTCTGGCTTCGGCACATACTTAGAGACGGGCTTCTAAACGTGATCGGTACCAAACCTGATAGATCCATGTACCAAACCCAGACAGAATTTTAAAAGACCGCAGGAAATGCAGGTGTTTGAGGTTTTGTGTTGTGGCGAGAAAGCAGAGGGAGATTTGTACGAACTGAGCTGAGTTGTTGGTAGACTGATAGAAATATAGATAGATTGATAGATACATACATACACACATACATACATATTATATAATAAAATAGCATATGTAAATAGATATATACACACACACACACACACACACACATATATATATATATATATATATATATATATATATATATATATATATAAATATATATATATGGATTTATATAGATACATATAACTATAGCTTACAAAAACAATGATAAATGGCTGCAACGCAATCTTCTACCAGCAGATAGTGTCGTAGAGCGAACAGGTTTTAAAATGTTTAAAAACGGTTCAAATCAATGGTTTAAAAGTACTGAAATGTTTCAAGGTGTTGAAATTGCCATCTCTATTAAAAAGTTGCTTCAAATTGTCACTTTGTCACCCAACTACTTAGTGTTATATCAAATTAATTGATATTAATTGCATGCAAAGGAAATTAAAGAGAGAATTAATAATGAATAAATTAAGACACTTTCTCTCCTACATTTACAGTAATGAAGTGCTCTAGTGTGCATCCTTCTGTGTAACTCTTTTTATGCCTACCTCCAGTGGTCCATAGCAAGCGTGCAGCCCACAATGCACCAGCCCAGTGTGCAGAGCAGCAGGCCCAGGATCTGAGCCCACCTCCTCCACATCCCTTCACACTGCTAAATAAAAGATTCTTTACTTATTAAGTACAAACACTTAGTGAAATGTGATGAAGCTGTAAGTCCGTCCTCTTACAGCAGCTGCTTGTGTATTTGTGTGAAGGTTTGAAGAACAGCGACGCAGACTCTTGTTTACAGTCAACCAGAGCTGATCAGCCTGGTGGAGTTTTATTTGCACTTTAAATTGCTGCGTCGCGTGCTTTAGTTATGTGTTATGTTGAATGAATATTTACATGTGCTGTCTAGCCGTGACAAATTATAGATGATAAAATGAAAACAGGCATCAAACTGCATGAAAGATTTTTATACAAAACACAGATTGATACAAACACACACACACACACACATATGCATATATACAGGCTTTTTGGCTGGGGAAAAGGGAGCTCACAGGTAATGTTTGTGTGGCTGCAACTCACGCTTCTACCAGCAGATGCCGATGTAGAGCGAACAGGTTGCCATCTGACATGTTGCAGTTGTGGTGCGCACCAGAAAATGGGCTTTCTCCGAAGTGGGAGTGTCCCACGGCGGGTACTATCAATGGAAAACGAACCCAGAGAACTACCCGATACTAAAGGCGAGTAGAGTAGAGTAGAGCACAGTACAGTACAGTACAGTAGAGCCGGTACTATGCAGTGGAAAAGCGCCACAATGCACAATGGCGCCACCCTGTGGCCTAACGCCACCATAACAAGAGAGTTAGATACGGTTGGATTCGGCCAATCACAATGCAGTTTGTTGCAGATGACGTGTAACATACGTAAGCAGACACGAGGCGTAGGGCCGCCTTCCGATTGGTCGACACACCTACGTTTGTTCAAAATACTCTCCCATGGAACTATGGGAAACCAATATGGCGTTTAGCATCGACGCTAATGTATATAATATATATGTATCATCGAAATATGGTTAAAAATACGGACGGAAGACACCAAATATCAGATCTATCGTTACGCATTAATTTAACAAGGTCCCGTAAAAACACAAGAATTACCAGGCTGGATAGAGAGGCTTCTGACAGAGCTACGATGCGTCGGACAGACGGCAGCTTTTACTGGCGAATAAAAGTAAGCGGAGCGAAAAACGGTCTCAAAGTTATTAAAACTTTTCTAATTTTGCAAATTTTATTCGTCGGCGACTAAGCCGGCTGCAGAGGGTTAATCATTTCTTGAAAACAGAGGCATGCAGATGAATATAGCTGTAAAACACAGCGAAGCCTCACGTTGTCAAAATACAAGGCAGAAAACAAAAACGAAAGAAATTAGAGCTGATCAGCCTGGTGGAGTTTTATTTGCGCTTTAAATTGCTGCGTCGCGTGCTTTAGTTATGTGTTATGTTGAATGAATATTTACATGTGCTGTCCAGCTGTGACAAATTATAGATGATAAAAATGGAAAAACAGGCATCAAACTGCATGAATCAATTCAGGGAAAAAGATTTGACTTTTTATACAAAACACAGATTGAATTTGCTCTCTAACGGATTCACGAACTGAAAAGAAAAGCATCTGTCCGTGACATTTATTCATATTTGTCCCTCACATGATGAACCGCGTTTATTCAAATAAAAGAGTTTTTGATGGACGCTGTGGTCTCACTCCCAGAGCTGCCTGACAACGACGACACTGTCCGGCTGCTGCCGCTGCTCCTGGACCCGGACAAAGTTGACACGCTTGACCTCGATGAGACACCGGTCTCTGACCCTGACCCGGATCCTGACCTCGACCCCGCAGACCCAGCAGACCGGGTGGCGCGCCCGCTCTTCGGCGAGCGCGCAGACTTTGCCATGCGTCCAGATTTGGCCGTGCGCTCCGATCTGGAGGAAATGCCGGACAGGTCTGAGCGCTCAGAGTTGGACGACAGCTCGGACACGGAGGACACTTTGGTCTTGGAGGTGATCGCGGACACGGAGGACAGAGCTGTGGTGGACTTGTTCTGCTCAGGGTCTGGTATCGGCTGGACGTTGATTACCCTGGAGAGAGATAAATGAGCAGCTGTGAACAATGTTTTCACTCAACCCATGCTGAGCTGTACCTGAGGATTTTAGAAAAACTCAAGTCGTTAGTGTAAGCACTAAAATGTTTTTAAATTGTGACATTTTTTCATATTTTATTTGTTCAAAATGTTTTTCCCAACATAAATAAATGCTGCATTACAGTGTCCGACAGGCTCAGCATTTATCTCAGTCATTACTGCCTGACATATCTCCCACAGGCTGCTCAACCCCCCAAAATCACAGCCATCTATATCCTATTAAAAAAAAAAAAAGTGTGACATGACCTATGACCCCTGCGTGGGCCACTGAATGCAGACCTACATCACGGCTTTTACATTTACACTGAACCAAGCAAATTCATGAGCTGAAACATGTGTACTCGGCAATCATCAGGCTGAGAGAAGAGTTCGAACAGTGTAGTTTACTTTTTTTAATTTTAATTGAAGTTTTTTAATAGAATTATCCAACATCAGAAATCCATTCTGCCGTATGCTGAGCCGGGCAGGGCCGGTTTCCGGTTTTTGAAGCGGAAGCAAGCAATAGCATACCCGCCACTGCAGCATCTATTTACTGTTTGAACTTGATTGTGTCTTGTTCATGTGAAAGGTCAGGCTGGTTTCCGGTTGATAATTCACCCGTGTTGTGACGGCCTCTAGCTCAGTGAACAAAGTGTCCTCCCTGTACAGGTTGAGTTTTTCGCAGAGGCCCGGGTTTGATTCGAGCTTGTCATCCCTGTTCTCTCTCCCTCTTTCCTGTCTCTCTCTAACTGTACTACAATAAAGGCATGAAAAGCCATATCAATAACTGTGTAACACTAGAGCAGACCAAGGACTCCATCTGGTGGCTGAGGTCTGAACAGCTGTGTGATGGTTGGGCTCTGGCCACTAGGTGGCACTACACTTTACGTTAAAGGTTCCTGAAATAATAATAATAAAAGACATTAAGTAATATCTCAATGTTATGTGTTAATGTGTTCTCTATATTACATTTCTGAACATCTGTCTCCACTATTTAACCTTCGCATTTTTCTTGCCGAGGTCATCTGTACCTGAAGCGGTGCTGAAAACGATCCCCAGAAAACTACCTGATACCAAAGGTCAGTACAGTACAGTACAGCACAGTAGAGTACAGCACAGTACTGTAGAATACAGTAGAGTACAGTACAGTAGAAAAGAGTACAGTATAATATAGCACAGTACAGTAAAGTACAGTACAGTACAATAGAGTGCAATACCGTAGAGTACAGTACAATAGAGTGCAGTACCGTAGAGTACAGTACAGCACAGTAGAGTATTGTAGAGAACAGTAGAGTACAGCACAATAGAGTACAGTATAGTAGAATAGAGTACAGTACAGTATAGTCTAGTACAGTAGAGTACAGTACAACACAGTGGAGTACAGTACGGTAGAGTACAGTGCAGTAGAATAGAGCACAGAAGTGTACAGTAGAGTAGAGAAGAGTACAGTACAGAAGAGCAGAGTAGAGTAAAGTACAGTACAGTACAGGAGAGTAGAGTACAGTACAGAAGAGCAGAGTACAGTACAGTACAGTACAGTACAGGAGAGTAGAGTACAGTACAGTACGGTAGAGTGGAGCCAGTATCATGTAGTGGAAAAGCCATGATCGGTACCAAACCTGATAGATCCATGTACCAAACCCAGACAGAATTTTAAAAGGCCGCAGGAAATGCGGGTGTTTGAGGTTTTGTGTTGTGGCGAGAAAGCAGAGGGAGATTTGCACGAACTGAGCTGAGTTGTTGGTAGAGTCATTAATAGAGAGATAGATAGATTGATACACACACACACACATATCGATATACAGGCTTTTTGGCTGGGGAAAAGGGAGCTCACAGGAAATGATTGTGTGGCTGCAACTCACGCTTCTACCAGCAGATGCCGATGTAGAGCGAACAGGTTGCCATCTGACATGTTGCAGTTGTGGTGCGCACCAGAAAATGGGCTTTCTCCGAAGTGGGAGTGTCCCACGGCGGGTACTATCAATGGAAAACGAACCCCAGAGAACTACCCGATACTAAAGGCGAGTAGAGCAGAGTAGAGCACAGTACAGTACAGTACAGTAGAGCCGGTACTATGCAGTGGAAAAGCGCCATAATGCACAATGGCGCCACCCTGTGGCCTAACGCCACCATAACAAGAGAGTTAGATACGGTTGGATTCGGCCAATCACAATGCAGTTTGTTGCAGATGACGTGTAGCATACGTAAACAGACACGAGGCGTAGGGCCGCCTTCCGATTGGTCGACACACCTACGTTTGTTCAAAATACTCTCCCAAGGAATTATGGGAAACTAATATGGCGTTTAGCATCGTCGCTAATGTGTATAATATATATGTATCATCGAAATATGGTTAAAAATACGGACGGAAGACACCAAATATCAGATCTATCGTTACGCATTCATTTAACAAGGTCCCGTAAAAACACAAGAATTACCAGGCTGGATAGAGAGGCTTCTTAAGGGTAACTTAAAAACAAATTCCATGACATTAAAAGTCATATAGTGATACTTTAAAAACAATCCCCACCAAATCCTTCAATAATTGATATCAATACATGTTTTTTTCTTTTCTTTCAGTATTTTCCACTGAATTTCAGTTAAGGTGGCATTTAAAGAGCCCTCAAAAGTCTTAAATGTCACTTGCGTTAAGCTGTAGGAACCCTCTAACCACAACTCTTCTGTGATTTTGCCCTGCTAGACTTTCTTTGCCATTGGCAGAATATAATTAACTTAAACAGTAGTATTAACACGACTGTTACTCACAATAGACAAATTTAAAAAGAATCGTCAAAACTGAAACGGCAGAGGAGGAGATATTCTGACTAAAACACTGGATCCTACATTTCCCATAATGCAACAACCTGGTCACACCATTAGGATCGTTTTTTTCAAACTTCAGTAAGCTCTTCCAGAGCCACAGAAAGATATATAACAGATTTCACAGGCTGAGTGGCACTGATCATGAAGAGGAAAACTTCATGTTTTTCCAAACAATTTGGAATAAAAGAAAAGAAAAAGAAAACATGAACTGACAAGCTGATTTCTCAAACTGTGCTGATTATTCTTTTAACCTTTTTATTTTATTTTTTATTTGACCATATTAAAAAGAAGGGAGATGGCAAATTCGACACCCAAGATCGAACTGTTTTGGAGCATTTCATCACTTCTGGCTTCGGCACATACTTAGAGACGGGCTTCTAAACGTGATCGGTACCAAACCTGATAGATCCATGTACCAAACCCAGACAGAATTTTGAAAGACCGCAGGAAGTGCAGGTGTTTGAGGTGTCGTGTTGTGGCGAGAAAGCAGAGGGAGATTTGCACGAACTGAGCTGAGTTGTTGGTAGACTGATAGAAATATAGATAGATTGATAGATACATACATACACACATACATACATATTATATAATAAAATAGCATATGTAAATAGATACACACACACACACACACACACATATATATATATATATGGATTTATATAGATACATATAACTATAGCTTACAAAAAACAATGATAAATGGCTGCAACGCAATCTTCTACCAGCAGATGGTGTCGTAGAGCGAACAGGTTTTAAAATGTTTAAAAACGGTTCAAATCAATGGTTTAAAAGTACTGAAATGTTTCAAGGTGTTGAAACTGCCATCTCTATTAAAAAAGTTGCTTCAAATTGTGACTTTGTCACCCAACTACTTAGTGTTATATCAAATTAATTGATATTAATTGCATGCAAAGGAAATTAAAGAGAGAATTAATAATGAATAAATTAAGACACTTTCTCTCCTAAATTCACAGTAATGAAGTGCTCTAGTGTGCATCCTTCTGTGTAACTCTTTTTATGCCTACCTCCAGTGGTCCATAGCAAGCGTGCAGCCCACAATGCACCAGCCCAGTGTGCAGAGCAGCAGGCCCAGGATCTGAGCCCACCTCCTCCACATCCCTTCACACTGCTAAATAAAAGATTCTTTACTTATTAAGTACAAACACTTAGTGAAATGTGATGAAGCTGTAAGTCCGTCCTCTTACAGCAGCTGCTTGTGTATTTGTGTGAAGGTTTGAAGAACAGCGACGCAGACTCTTGTTTACAGTCAACCAGAGCTGATCAGCCTGGTGGAGTTTTATTTGCACTTTAAATTGCTGCGTCGCGTGCTTTAGTTATGTGTTATGTTGAATGAATATTTACATGTGCTGTCTAGCCGTGACAAATTATAGATGATAAAAATGAAAAACAGGCATCAAACTGCATGAATCAATTCAGGGAAAAAGATTTTTGTACAAAACACAGATTGATACAAACACACACACACACACACATATATATATACAGGCTTTTTGGCTGGGGAAAAGGGAGCTTACAGGAAATGATTGTGTGGCTGCAACTCAAGCTTCTACCAGCAGATGCCGATGTAGAGCGAACAGGTTGCCATCTGACATGTTGCAGTTGTGGTGCGCACCAGAAAATGGGCTTTCTCCGAAGTGGGAGTGTCCCACGGCGGGTACTATCAATGGAAAACGAACCCAGAGAACTACCCGATACTAAAGGCGAGTAGAGTAGAGTAGAGCACAGTACAGTACAGTACAGTAGAGCCGGTACTATGCAGTGGAAAGGCGCCATAATGCACAATGGCGCCACCCTGTGGCCTAATGCCACCATAACAAGAGAGTTAGATACGGTTGGATTCGGCCAATCACAATGCAGTTTGTTGCATGAAATAATAAATGCATGAAAAGCCATATCAATAATCTGTAACAAACAATAAATAACATATAGCTTTGCTCGTGTTTCCTGTGTAATTGTACTCCCATCAGCATACATTGGTTTGTGGTTTAGCTGATAAAAGTCATGTAAATGACCTTAAAAGTTAGAAACAGGATTTTGACAAGGCCTAATAAATAAAGTGTAACACTAGAGCAGACCAAGGACTCCATCTGGTGGCTGAGGTCTAAACAGCTGTGTGATGGTTGGGCTCTGGCCACTAGGTGGCACTACGCTTTACACATAAAGGTTCCTGAAATAATAATAATAAAAGACATTAAGTAAAATCTCAATGTTATGTGTTAATGCGCTCACTATATTACATTTCTGAACATCTGTCTCCACTATTTAACCTTCGCGTACAGTACAGTAGAGTAGAGTACAGTAGGATAGAGTAGAGTACCGTACAGCACACTCCAGTAGAGAGCAGTAGAGTGCAGTACAATACAGTACAGTAGAATAGAGTACAGCAGAGTATAGTAGAGTACAGTACAATAGAGTAGAGCACAGTATAGTACCGTAGAGAACAGTAGAGTACAGTACAGCACAGTAGAGTACAGTACAAAAGAGAACCGTAGAGTGCAGTACAATACAGTACAGTAGAGTACAGTACAATAGAGTACAGTAGAATAGAGTACAGCAGAGTATAGTAGAGTACAGTACAATACCGTAGAGAACAGTAGAAGTAGAGTACAGTACAGCACAGTAGAGTACAGTACAAAAGAGAACCGTAGAGTGCAGTACAATACAGTACAGTAGAGTACAGTACAATAGAGTACAGCAGAGTACAGTACAGCACAGTACAGTAGAGTGCAGTACTGTAGAGTACAGTACAGTAGAGTGTAGTAGAGTACAGTACAATAGAGTAGAGCACAGTACAGTAGAGTACAGTACAATAGAGTACAGTACAGCACAGTAGAGAACAGCACAGTACAGTAGAGTACAGTACAATAGAGTACAGTACAGCACAGTACAATAGAGTACAGTAGAGAACAGTAGAGTTGAGTACAGTAGAGCAGAGTAGAGTTCAGTACAGTACAGTACAGTAGAGAACAGTACAGTACAGTAGAGTACAGTCCAAAAGAGAACTGTGAGAGTGCAGTACAATACAGTACAGTAGAGTACAGTACAATAGAGTACAGCAGAGTACAGTACAGCACAGTACAGTAGAGTGCAGTACTGTAGAGTACAGTACAGTAGAATAGAGTACAGTAGAGTGTAGTAGAGTACAGTACAAAAGAGTAGAGCACAGTACAGTAGAGTACAGTACAATAGAGTACAGTACAGCACAGTAGAGAACAGCACAGTACAGTAGAGTACAGTACAATAGAGTACAGTACAGCACAGTACAATAGAGTACAGTAGAGAACAGTAGAGTTGAGTACAGTAGAGCAGAGTAGAGTTCAGTACAGTACAGTACAGTAGAGTAGAGCCAGTATCATGTAGTGGAAAAGCCATGATCGAACTGTTTCGAAACGTTTCGTAACTTCGAGACTCGAGACGGGTTTCGAAACGTCACGTGATCGGTACCAAACCTGATAGATCCATGTACCAAACCCAGACAGAATTTTAAAAGACCGCAGGAAATGCGGGTGTTTGAGGTTTTGTGTTGTGACGAGAAAGCAGAGGGAGATTTGTACGAACTGAGCTGAGTTGTTGGTAGAGTCATTAATAGAGAGATAGATAAATTGACACACACACACACACACACACACACACACATATCTATATACAGGCTTTTTGGCTGGGGAAAAGGGATCTCAGAGGAAATGATTGTGTGGCTGCAACTCACGCTTCTACCAGCAGATGCCGATGTAGAGCGAACAGGTTGCCATCTGACATGTTGCAGTTGTGGTGCGCACCAGAAAATGGGCTTTCTCCGAAGTGGGAGTGTCCCACGGCGGGTACTATCAATGGAAAACGAACCCCAGAGAACTACCCGATACTAAAGGCGAGTAGAGCAGAGTAGAGCACAGTACAGTACAGTACAGTAGAGCCGGTACTATGCAGTGGAAAAGCGCCACAATGCACAATGGCGCCACCCTGTGGCCTAACGCCACCATAACAAGAGAGTTGGATTCGGCCAATCACAATGCAGTTTGTTGCAGATGACGTGTAGTATACGTAAGCAGACACGAGGCATAGGGCCGCCTTCCGATTGGTCGACACACCTACGTTTGTTCAAAATACTCTCCCAAGGAACTATGGGAAACCAATATGGCGTTTAGCATCGACGCTAATGTATATAATGTATATGTATCATCGAAATATGGTTAAAAATACGGACGGAAGACACCAAATATCAGATCTATCGTTACGCATTCATTTAACAAGGTCCCGTAAAAACACAAGAATTACCAGGCTGGATAGAGAGGCTTCTGACAGAGCTACGATGCGTCGGACAGACGGCAGCTTTTACTGGCGAATAAAAGTAAGCGGAGCGAAAAACGGTCTCAAAGTTATTAAAACTTTTCTAATTTTGCAAATTTTATTCGTCGGCGACTAAGCCGGCTGCAGAGGGTTAATCATTTCTTGAAAACAGAGGCATGCAGATGAATATAGCTGTAAAACACAGCGCGAAGCCTCACGTTGTCAAATTCAAGACAGAAAACAAAAACGAAAGACATTAGAGCTGATCAGCCTGGTGGAGTTTTATTTGCACTTTAAATTGCTGCGTCGCGTGCTTTAGTTATGTGTTATGTTGAATGAATATTTACATGTGCTGTCTAGCTGTGACAAATTATAGATGATAAAAATGAAAAACAGGCATCAAACTGCATGAATCAATTCAGGGAAAAAGATTTTTGTACAAAACACAGATTGATACAAACACACACACACACACACACATATATATATACAGGCTTTTTGGCTGGGGAAAAGGGAGCTTACAGGAAATGATTGTGTGGCTGCAACTCACGCTTCTACCAGCAGATGCCGATGTAGAGCGAACAGGTTGCCATCTGACATGTTGCAGTTGTGGTGCGCACCAGAAAATGGGCTTTCTCCGAAGTGGGAGTGTCCCACGGCGGGTACTATCAATGGAAAACGAACCCCAGAGAACTACCCGATACTAAAGGCGAGTAGAGTAGAGTAGAGCACAGTACAGTACAGTACAGTAGAGCCGGTACTATGCAGTGGAAAAGCGCCATAATGCACAATGGCGCCACCCTGTGGCCTAATGCCACCATAACAAGAGAGTTAGATACGGTTGGATTCGGCCAATCACAATGCAGTTTGTTGCATGAAATAATAAATGCATGAAAAGCCATATCAATAATCTGTAACAAACAATAAATAACATATAGCTTTGCTCGTGTTTCCTGTGTAATTGTACTCCCATCAGCATACATTGGTTTGTGGTTTAGCTGATAAAAGTCATGTAAATGACCTTAAAAGTTAGAAACAGGATTTTGACAAGGCCTAATAAATAAAGTGTAACACTGGAGCAGACCAAGGACTCCATCTGGTGGCTGAGGTCTGAACAGCTGTGTGATGGTTGGGCTCTGGCCACTAGGTGGCACTACGCTTTACACATAAAGGTTCCTGAAATAATAATAATAAAAGATATTAAGTAATATCTCAATGTTATGTGTTAATGCGCTCACTATATTACATTTCTGAACATCTGTCTCCACTATTTAACCTTCGCGTACAGTACAGTAGAGTACAGTAGGATAGAGTAGAGTACCGTACAGCACACTCCAGTAGAGAGCAGTAGAGTGCAGTACAATACAGTACAGTAGAATAGAGTACAGCAGAGTATAGTAGAGTACAGTACAATAGAGTAGAGCACAGTATAGTACCGTAGAGAACAGTAGAGTACAGTACAGCACAGTAGAGTACAGTACAAAAGAGAACCGTAGAGTGCAGTACAATACAGTACAGTAGAGTACAGTACAATAGAGTACAGTAGAATAGAGTACAGCAGAGTATAGTAGAGTACAGTACAATAGAGTAGAGCACAGTACAGTACCGTAGAGAATAGTAGAGTACAGTACAGCACAGTAGAGTACAGTACAAAAGAGAACCGTAGAGTGCAGTAGAGTACAGTACAATAGAGTACAGTACAATAGAGTACAGCAGAGTACAGTACAGCACAGTACAGTAGAGTGCAGTACTGTAGAGTACAGTACAGTAGAATAGAGTACAGTAGAGTGTAGTAGAGTACAGTACAATAGAGTAGAGCACAGTACAGTAGAATAGAGTACAGTAGAGTGTAGTAGAGTACAGTACAATAGAGTAGAGCACAGTACAGTAGAGTACAGTACAATAGAGTACAGTACAGCACAGTAGAGAACAGCACAGTACAATAGAGTACAGTACAGCACAGTACAATAGAGTACAGTAGAGAACAGTAGAGTTGAGTACAGTAGAGCAGAGTAGAGTTCAGTACAGTACAGTACAGTAGAGAACAGTACAGTACAGTAGAGTACAGAACAAAGAGAACTGTAGAGTGCAGTACAATACAGTACAGTAGAGTACAGTACAATAGAGTACAGCAGAGTACAGTACAGCACAGTACAGTAGAGTGCAGTACTGTAGAGTACAGTACAGTAGAATAGAGTACAGTAGAGTGTAGTAGAGTACAGTACAATAGAGTAGAGCACAGTACAGTAGAGTACAGTACAATAGAGTACAGTACAGCACAGTAGAGAACAGCACAGTACAGTAGAGTACAGTACAATAGAGTACAGTACAGCACAGTACAATAGAGTACAGTAGAGAACAGTAGAGTTGAGTACAGTAGAGCAGAGTAGAGTTCAGTACAGTACAGTACAGTAGAGTAGAGCCAGTATCATGAAGTGGAAAAGCCATGATCGAACTGTTTCGAAACGTTTCGTAACTTCGAGACTCGAGACGGGTTTCGAAACGTCACGTGATCGGTACCAAACCTGATAGATCCATGTACCAAACCCAGACAGAATTTTAAAAGGCCGCAGGAAATGCGGGTGTTTGAGGTTTTGTGTTGTGACGAGAAAGCAGAGGGAGATTTGTACGAACTGAGCTGAGTTGTTGGTAGAGTCATTAATAGAGAGATAGATAAATTGACACACACACACACACACACACACACACACACACACACACACACACACACATATGCATATATACAGGCTTTTTGGCTGGGGAAAAGGGAGCTCACAGGAAATGATTGTGTGGCTGCAACTCACGCTTCTACCAGCAGATGCCGATGTAGAGCGAACAGGTTGCCATCTGACATGTTGCAGTTGTGGTGCGCACCAGAAAATGGGCTTTCTCCGAAGTGGGAGTGTCCCACGGCGGGTACTATCAATGGAAAACGAACCCCAGAGAACTACCCGATACTAAAGGCGAGTAGAGTAGAGTAGAGTACAGTACAGTACAGTAGAGCCGGTACTATGCAGTGGAAAAGCGCCACAATGCACAATGGCGCCACCCTGTGGCCTAATGCCACCATAACAAGAGAGTTGGATTCGGCCAATCACAATGCAGTTTGTTGCAGATGACGTGTAGCATACGTAAACAGACACGAGGCGTAGGGCCGCCTTCCGATTGGTCGACACACCTACGTTTGTTCAAAATACTCTCCCAAGGAACTATGGGAAACCAATATGGCGTTTAGCATCGACGCTAATGTATATAATATATATGTATCATGGAAATATGGTTAAAAATACGGACGGAAGACACCAAATATCAGATCTATCGTTACGCATTCATTTAACAAGGTCCCGTAAAAACACAAGAATTACCAGGCTGGATAGAGAGGCTTCTGACAGAGCTACGACAAGGCCGGACTGACGGCAGCTTTTACTGGCGAATAAAAGTAAGCGGAGCGAAAACGGTCTCAAAGTTATTAAAACTTTTCTAATTTTGCAAATTTTATTCGTCGGCGACTAAGCCGGCTGCAGAGGGTTAATCATTTCTTGAAAACAGAGGCATGCAGATGAATATAGCTGCGACCAGATAGCTGTAAAACACAGCGCGAAGCCTCACATTGTAAAAATACAAGGCAGAAAACAAAAACGAAGGAAATTATACTTTGAAGAACAGTGAAGCAGACTCTTGTTTACAGTCAACCAGAGCTGATCAGCCTGGTGGAGTTTTATTTGCACTTTAAATTGCTGCGTCAAGCGTGCTTTAGTTATGTGTTATGTTGAATGAATATTTACATGTGCTGTCCAGCTGTGACAAATTATAGATGATAAAAATGGAAAAACAGGCATCAAACTGTTTGAATCAATTCAGGGAAAAAGATTTGACTTTTTATACAAAACACAGATTGAATTTGCTCTCTAACGGATTCACGAACTGAAAAGAAAAGCATCTGTCCGTGACATTTATTCATATTTGTCCCTCACATGATGAACCGCGTTTATTCAAATAAAAGAGTTTTTGATGGACGCTGTGGTCTCACTCCCAGAGCTGCCTGACAACGACGACACTGTCCGGCTGCTGCCGCTGCTCCTGGACCCGGACAAAGTTGACACGCTTGACCTCGATGAGACACCGGTCTCTGACCCTGACCCGGATCCTGACCTCGACCCCGCAGACCCAGCAGACCGGGTGGCGCGCCCGCTCTTCGGCGAGCGCGCAGACTTTGCCGTGCGTCCAGATTTGGCCGTGCGCTCCGATCTGGAGGAAATGCCGGACAGGTCTGAGCGCTCAGAGTTGGACGACAGCTCGGACACGGAGGACACTTTGGTCTTGGAGGTGATCGCGGACACGGAGGACAGAGCTGTGGTGGACTTGTTCTGCTCAGGGTCTGGTATCGGCTGGACGTTGATTACCCTGGAGAGAGATAAATGAGCAGCTGTGAACAATGTTTTCACTCAACCCATGCTGAGCTGTACCTGAGGATTTTAGAAAAACTCAAGTCATTAGTGTAAGCACCAAAATGTTTTTAAATTGTGACATTTTTTCATATTTTATTTGCTCAAAATGTTTTTCCCAACATAAATAAATGCTGCATTACAGTGTCCGACAGGCTCAGCATTTATCTCAGTCATTACTGCCTGACATATCTCCCACAGGCTGCTCAACCCCCCAAAATCACAGCCATCTATATCCTATTGAAAAAAAAAAAAGTGTGACATGACCTATGACCCCTGGGTGGGCCACTGAATGCAGACTTACATCACGGCTTTTACATTTACACTGAACCAAGCAAATTCATGAGCTGAAACATGTGTACTCGGCAATCATCAGGCTGAGAGAAGAGTTCTAACAGTGTAGTTTACTTTTTTTTATTTTAATTCAAGTTTTTTAATAGAATTATCCAACATCAGAAATCCATTCTGCGGTATGCTGAGCCGGGCAGGGCCGGTTTCCGGTTTTTGAAGCGGAAGCAAGCAAAAGCATACCCGCCACTGCAGCATCTATTTACTGTTTGAACTTGATTGTGTCTTGTTCATGTGAAAGGTCAGGCTGGTTTCCTGTTGATAATTCACCCGTGTTGTGACGGCCTCTAGCTCAGTGAACAAAGTGTCCTCCCTGTACAGGTTGAGTTTTTCGCAGAGGCCCGGGTTTGATTCGAGCTTGTCATCCCTGTTCTCTCTCCCTCTTTCCTGTCTCTCTCTAACTGTACTACAATAAATGCATGAAAAGCCATATCAATAACTGTGTAACACTAGAGCAGACCAAGGAGTCCATCTGGTGGCTGAGGTCTGAACAGCTGTGTGATGGTTGGGCTCTGGCCACTAGGTGGCACTACGCTTTACGTTAAAGGTTCCTGAAATAATAATAATAAAAGACATTAAGTAATATCTCAATGTTATGTGTTAATGTGTTCTCTATATTACATTTCTGAACATCTGTCTCCACTATTTAACCTTCGCGTTTTTCTCGCCGAGGTCATCTGTACCTGAAGCGGTGCTGAAAACGATCCCCAGAAAACTACCTGATACCAAAGGTCAGTACAGTACAGTACAGCACAGTAGAGTACAGCACAGTACTGTAGAATACAGTAGAGTACAGTACAGTAGAAAAGAGTACAGTATAATATAGCACAGTACAGTAAAGTACAGTACAGTACAATAGAGTGCAATACACTGAGAGTACAGTACAATAGAGTGCAGTACCGTAGAGTACAGTACAGCACAGTAGAGTATTGTAGAGAACAGTAGAGTACAGCACAATAGAGTACAGTATAGTAGAATAGAGTACAGTACAGTATAGTCTAGTACAGTAGAGTACAGTACAACACAGTGGAGTACAGTACGGTAGAGTACAGTGCAGTAGAATAGAGCACAGAAGTGTACAGTAGAGTAGAGAAGAGTACAGTACAGAAGAGCAGAGTAGAGTAAAGTACAGTACAGTACAGGAGAGTAGAGTACAGTACAGAAGAGCAGAGTACAGTACAGTACAGTACAGTACAGGAGAGTAGAGTACAGTACAGTACGGTAGAGTGGAGCCAGTATCATGTAGTGGAAAAGCCATGATCGGTACCAAACCTGATAGATCCATGTACCAAACCCAGACAGAATTTTAAAAGGCCGCAGGAAATGCGGGTGTTTGAGGTTTTGTGTTGTGGCGAGAAAGCAGAGGGAGATTTGCACGAACTGAGCTGAGTTGTTGGTAGAGTCATTAATAGAGAGATAGATAGATTGATACACACACACACACATATCTATATACAGGCTTTTTGGCTGGGGAAAAGGGAGCTCACAGGAAATGATTGTGTGGCTGCAACTCACGCTTCTACCAGCAGATGCCGATGTAGAGCGAACAGGTTGCCATCTGACATGTTGCAGTTGTGGTGCGCACCAGAAAATGGGCTTTCTCCGAAGTGGGAGTGTCCCACGGCGGGTACTATCAATGGAAAACGAACCCCAGAGAACTACCCGATACTAAAGGCGAGTAGAGTAGAGTAGAGCACAGTACAGTACAGTACAGTAGAGCCGGAACTATGCAGTGGAAAAGCGCCATAATGTACAATGGCGCCACCCTGTGGCCTAACGCCACCATAACAAGAGAGTTAGATACGGTTGGATTCGGCCAATCACAATGCAGTTTGTTGCAGATGACGTGTAGCATACGTAAACAGACACGAGGCGTAGGGCCGCCTTCCGATTGGTCGACACACCTACGTTTGTTCAAAATACTCTCCCAAGGAATTATGGGAAACTAATATGGCGTTTAGCATCGTCGCTAATGTATATAATATATATGTATCATCGAAATATGGTTAAAAATACGGACGGAAGACACCAAATATCAGATCTATCGTTACGCATTCATTTAACAAGGTCCCGTAAAAACACAAGAATTACCAGGCTGGATAGAGAGGCTTCTTAAGGGGTAACTTAAAAAACAAATTCCATGACATTAAAAGTCATATAGTGATACTTTAAAAACAATCCCCACCAAATCCTTCAATAATTGATATCAATACATGTTTTTTTCTTTTCTTTCAGTATTTTCCACTGAATTTCAGTTAAGGTGGCATTTAAAGAGCCCTCAAAAGTCTTAAATGTCACTTGCGTTAAGCTGTAGGAACCCTCTAACCACAACTCTTCTGTGATTTTGCCCTGCTAGACTTTCTTTGCCATTGGCAGAATATAATTAACATAAACAGTAGTATTAACCACGACTATTACTCACAATAGACAAATTTAAAAAGAATCGTCAAAACTGAAACGGCAGAGGAGGAGATATTCTGACTAAAACACTGGATCCTACATTTCCCATAATGCAACAACCTGGTCACACCATTAGGATCGTTTTTTTCAAACTTCAGTAAGCTCTTCCAGAGCCACAGAAAGATATATAACAGATTTCACAGGCTGAGTGGCACTGATCATGAAGAGGAAAACTTCATGTTTTTCCAAACAATTTGGAATAAAAGAAAAGAAAAGAAAACATGAACTGACAAGCTGATTTCTCAAACTGTGCTGATTATTCTTTTAACCTTTTTATTTTATTTTTTATTTGACCATATTAAAAAGAAGGGAGATGGCAAATTCGACACCAAAGATCGAACTGTTTTGGAGCATTTCATCACTTCTGGCTTCGGCACATACTTAGAGACGGGCTTCTAAACGTGATCGGTACCAAACCTGATAGATCCATCTACCAAACCCAGACAGAATTTTAAAAGACCGCAGGAAATGCAGGTGTTTGAGGTTTTGTGTTGTGGCGAGAAAGCAGAGGGAGATTTGTACGAACTGAGCTGAGTTGTTGGTAGACTGATAGAAATATAGATAGATTGATAGATACATACATACACACATACATACATATTATATAATAAAATAGCATATGTAAATATATATATACACACAAACACACACACACACACATATATATATATATATATATATATATATATATATGGATTTATATAGATACATATAACTATAGCTTACAAAAAACAAAAATAAATATCTGCAACACAATCTTCTACAAGCAGATAGTGTCGTAGAGCGAACAGGTTTTAAAATGTTTAAAAACGGTTCAAATCAATGGTTTAAAAGTACTGAAATGTTTCAAGGTGTTGAAATTGCCATCTCTATTAAAAAAGTTGCTTTAAATTGTCACTTTGTCACCCAACTACTTAGTGTTATATCAAATAAATTGATATTAATTGCATGCAAAGGAAATTAAAGAGAGAATTAATAATGAATAAATTAAGAGAAAAACAGGAGCTTATTTATAGCTATTCTCTTTCCTCAAGACACTTTCTCTCCTAAATTTACAGTAATGAAGTGCTCTAGTGTGCATCCTTCTGTGTAACTCTTTTTATGCCTACCTCCAGTGGTCCATAGCAAGCGTGCAGCCCACAATGCACCAGCCCAGTGTGCAGAGCAGCAGGCCCAGGATCTGAGCCCACCTCCTCCACATCCTTTCACACTGCTAAATAAAAGATTCTTTACTTATTAAGTACAAACACTTAGTGAGATGTGATGAAGCTGTAAGTCCGTCCTCTTACAGCAGCTGCTTGTGTATTTGTGTGAAGGTTTGAAGAACAGTGAAGCAGACTCTTGTTTACAGTCAACCAGAGCTGATCAGCCTGGTGGAGTTTTATTTGCACTTTAAATTGCTGCGTCGCGTGCTTTAGTTATGTGTTATGTTGAATGAATATTTACATGTGCTGTCTAGCTGTGACAAATTATAGATGATAAAAATGAAAAACAGGCATCAAACTGCATGAAAGTTTTTTATACAAAACACAGATTGATACAAACACACACACACACACACACATATGCATATATACAGGCTTTTTGGCTGGGGAAAAGGGAGCTTACAGGTAATGTTTGTGTGGCTGCAACTCACGCTTCTACCAGCAGATGCCGATGTAGAGCGAACAGGTTGCCATCTGACATGTTGCAGTTGTGGTGCGCACCAGAAAATGGGCTTTCTCCGAAGTGGGAGTGTCCCACGGCGGGTACTATCAATGGAAAACGAACCCCAGAGAACTACCCGATACTAAAGGCGAGTAGAGTAGAGTAGAGCACAGTACAGTACAGTACAGTAGAGCCGGTACTATGCAGTGGAAAAGCGCCATAATGCACAATGGCGCCACCCTGTGGCCTAATGCCACCATAACAAGAGAGTTAGATACGGTTGGATTCGGCCAATCACAATGCAGTTTGTTGCATGAAATAATAAATGCATGAAAAGCCATATCAATAATCTGTAACAAACAATAAATAACATATAGCTTTGCTCGTGTTTCCTGTGTAATTGTACTCCCATTAGCATACATTGGTTTGTGGTTTAGCTGATAAAAGTCATGTAAATGACCTTAAAAGTTAGAAACAGGATTTTGACAAGGCCTAATAAATAAAGTGTAACACTAGAGCAGACCAAGGAGTCCATCTGGTGGCTGAGGTCTGAACAGCTGTGTGATGGTTGGGCTCTGGCCACTAGGTGGCACTACGCTTTACACATAAAGGTTCCTGAAATAATAATAATAAAAGATATTAAGTAATATCTCAATGTTATGTGTTAATGCGCTCACTATATTACATTTCTGAACATCTGTGTCCACTATTTAACCTTCGCGTACAGTACAGTAGAGTACAGTAGGATAGAGTAGAGTACCGTACAGCACACTCCAGTAGAGAGCAGTAGAGTGCAGTACAATACAGTACAGTAGAATAGAGTACAGCAGAGTATAGTAGAGTACAGTACAATAGAGTAGAGCACAGTATAGTACCGTGAGAGAACAGTAGAGTACAGTACAGCACAGTAGAGTACAGTACAAAGAGAACCGTGAGAGTGCAGTACAATACAGTACAGTAGAGTACAGTACAATAGAGTACAGTAGAATAGAGTACAGCAGAGTATAGTAGAGTACAGTACAATAGAGTAGAGCACAGTACAGTACCGTAGAGAACAGTAGAGTACAGTACAGCACAGTAGAGTACAGTACAAAAGAGAACCGTAGAGTGCAGTACAATACAGTACAGTAGAGTACAGTACAATAGAGTACAGCAGAGTACAGTACAGCACAGTACAGTAGAGTGCAGTACTGTAGAGTACAGTACAGTAGAATAGAGTACAGTAGAGTGTAGTAGAGTACAGTACAATAGAGTAGAGCACAGTACAGTAGAATAGAGTACAGTAGAGTGTAGTAGAGTACAGTACAATAGAGTAGAGCACAGTACAGTAGAGTACAGTACAATAGAGTACAGTACAGCACAGTAGAGAACAGCACAGTACAGTAGAGTACAGTACAATAGAGTACAGTACAGCACAGTACAATAGAGTACAGTAGAGAACAGTAGAGTTGAGTACAGTAGAGCAGAGTAGAGTTCAGTACAGTACAGTACAGTAGAGAACAGTACAGTACAGTAGAGTACAGTACAAAAGAGAACCGTAGAGTGCAGTACAATACAGTACAGTAGAGTACAGTACAATAGAGTACAGCAGAGTACAGTACAGCACAGTACAGTAGAGTGCAGTACTGTAGAGTACAGTACAGTAGAATAGAGTACAGTAGAGTGTAGTAGAGTACAGTACAATAGAGTAGAGCACAGTACAGTAGAGTACAGTACAATAGAGTACAGTACAGCACAGTAGAGAACAGCACAGTACAGTAGAGTACAGTACAATAGAGTACAGTACAGCACAGTACAATAGAGTACAGTAGAGAACAGTAGAGTTGAGTACAGTAGAGCAGAGTAGAGTTCAGTACAGTACAGTACAGTAGAGTAGAGCCAGTATCATGAAGTGGAAAAGCCATGATCGAACTGTTTCGAAACGTTTCGTAACTTCGAGACTCGAGACGGGTTTCGAAACGTCACGTGATCGGTACCAAACCTGATAGATCCATGTACCAAACCCAGACAGAATTTTAAAAGGCCGCAGGAAATGCGGGTGTTTGAGGTTTTGTGTTGTGACGAGAAAGCAGAGGGAGATTTGTACGAACTGAGCTGAGTTGTTGGTAGAGACATAAATAGAGAGATAGATAAATAGACACACACACACACACACACACACACACACACACACACACACACACACACATATGCATATATACAGGCTTTTTGGCTGGGGAAAAGGGAGCTCACAGGAAATGATTGTGTGGCTGCAACTCACGCTTCTACCAGCAGATGCCGATGTAGAGCGAACAGGTTGCCATCTGACATGTTGCAGTTGTGGTGCGCACCAGAAAATGGGCTTTCTCCGAAGTGGGAGTGTCCCACGGCGGGTACTATCAATGGAAAACGAACCCCAGAGAACTACCCGATACTAAAGGCGAGTAGAGCAGAGTAGAGCACAGTACAGTACAGTACAGTAGAGCCGGTACTATGCAGTGGAAAAGCGCCACAATGCACAATGGCGCCACCCTGTGGCCTAACGCCACCATAACAAGAGAGTTAGATACGGTTGGATTCGGCCAATCACAATGCAGTTTGTTGCAGATGACGTGTAGCATACGTAAGCAGACACGATGCATAGGGCCGCCTTCCGATTGGTCGACACACCTACGTTTGTTCAAAATACTCTCCCAAGGAACTATGGGAAACCAATATGGCGTTTAGCATCGACGCTAATGTGTATAATGTATATGTATCATCGAAATATGGTTAAAAATACGGACGGAAGACACCAAATATCAGATCTATCGTTACGCATTCATTTAACAAGGTCCCGTAAAAACACAAGAATTACCAGGCTGGATAGAGAGGCTTCTGACAGAGCTACGATGCGTCGGACTGACGGCAGCTTTTACTGGCGAATAAAAGTAAGCGGAGCGAAAAACGGTCTCAAAGTTATTAAAACTTTTCTAATTTTGCAAATTTTATTCGTCGGCGACTAAGCCGGCTGCAGAGGGTTAATCATTTCTTGAAAACAGAGGCATGCAGATGAATATAGCTGCGAGCAGATAGCTGTAAAACACAGCGCGAAGCCTCACATTGTCAAAATACAAGGCAGAAAACAAAAACGAAGGAAATTATCCTTTTGGACATGTTTTTTCCAAGGCATTAACCAAAATATAGAGATGAAAACAAAGTTATGGATAGGACTGAGAGTAAAAAAAATATAGGAAGGCATAAATGTTTCTTTGAAACCTGATTGTACATAAAAGTTATTGAGAAAATAACGGAATGATCTGTTTATATTTATTTGTATGTTTAATGGTTTTATAAGAAATCCAGCCCCTCAAGCCGCAAACTTTTTTTTTTCTGATTTTCCATGGCTCTAAGTGTCAGTCATTATCACAACCAGTTGTTATTGGCTAATTCAAAATAAGAAGGCGGGGTTTTTCCTTCCGTTGACAGTGAGGGGAGGAGTCCAACCCAAAGGTCAGAGTTCAGCCCGTAATGGCGATTTCGGAGGGAAGCTGCGGTGGAAGTCATGGCGGATGTCCGCGGATTGTTCTGCAGGTAATAATCTCGCTTTTTGGACTTGATATTTTACTGAATTGGATAGTCTGAACATTTACCAATGTATAAGGACCGTTTTTATCGGAATATTAATCGATTGGTGGATTACAGCGAGGCTTTGTGGGTGAGTTGTAAATGTTTGTTGGTGGTTGTTGGCTGTAAAACACAGCGTGAAGCCTCACATTGTCAAAATATTCAAGGCCGAAAATAAAAATGAAGGAAATTATTCTTTTGGGCATGTTTTTCTGAGGCGTTAGCCAAAATATAGAGATTAAAACAATGTTCTCAATGGGACTGAGTTAAAAAATATAGGAAGGCATAAATGTTTCTTTGCAGCCTGATTGTGTATATATAAAAAGTCCAAATGAGTGATGATTTTCTTCCATTGAGGGAATAAAGTAATGATCTTTTTATATTTATTTGTATTTATAATGTTTTTTTAAGAAATCGAGCCCCTGAAGTTGCTATTGGCTAGTTCAAAATAAGAAGGCGGGGCTTGTTCTTTCGTTGACAGTCCCTTTTGGTTGAGGGGAGGAGTCCAACCCAAAGGTCAGAGTTCAGCCCGTAATGGCGATTTCGGAGGGAAGCTGCGGTGGAAGTCATGGCGGATGTCCGCGGATTGTTCTGCAGGTAATAATCTCGCTTTTTGGACTTGATATTTTACTGAATTCGATAGTCTGAACATTTACCAATGTATAAGGGCCGTTTTTATCGGAATATTAATCGATTGGTGGATTACAACGAGGCTTTGTGGGTGAGTTGTAAATGTTTGTTGGTTGGACACGTGTGAGGGTTGTAGCTTGGAATAGTCTGCATCACCCCAATCGTGTTAAAATTAACTATAAATATGGCGTTAAAGTTACCTGTTAATAGACACTATCAAATTTATATCCAGTTATAAGTGAGTAGCTTGCTTCAGCTGCAATTCTTGTTGTTTTGAGCGATGTTGTTTTAGCCGATGTGCTACCTAGCTAGCTAGCTAGTTATGCTAGGTAGCATATCGGCTAATTCTAATTCGGCTAGTGCTAATTGGGCTAGTGCTACATCGGCTAGTGCTACATCGGCTAGTGCTACATCGGCTAGTGCTACATCGGCTAGTAGTACCCGCTTACAGGCTGTCTGATTGCCGATGAAAGCACAAGGAAATATGTGACAGTATTATACAGTTAAGTAAATGCGCAATCAACAATACTTTAATGTTTATTTATACAGTATCAAGCTAGTCAGCAGGCGTTAAGCTTAATTTAGCTTCACGACCAGAACTGCGAGGAAACAGTGATCAAGGCTCTGTATTTGAAGCCCAATAATGATAATATCACATTTTATTTAATCTTTGCAAAAACGTAAGAGAAAATCACTTCTCTCCGGGGAGTTCGGAGTTGGTGATTTTTAAAAGAGCTCTTTGGTGGATTGTGTTATTTAGAAAATCGTGTTATTATGTTTAGCTGTCTAACTGCACCTGTCTAACTGTCAACTACACCTGTCTAGCTGTTTTGTCGTATTTACCATATTTATGCTGAACTGTGCTTGATATTTTCCCGTAGATATTTATTTCGTAAATGTAAAATAGGGCTGGGGCGACGCATCGACGTAAGCGATAACGTGAATACGTTGATTCACGTAACGTGCGTCGACGCGTCGCACCCTTTCACCCCGCAGTGTTTTAAAATGTTTTTTTCCTGTAAATTTGTAAACTCACATCATTTTAGTGATCATCAAGTCTCTTCTGTAGTGGAATTAACATAATATGATGCATTCTCATATGATGGCCCACCAGTGCATGGAGACATGAATACAATGCTTTTCAATGTATGTGATTTTTATTTATTGTGCAAAATAAGAAAAATACTCCAACTTATATATTTTTTTCACTTCTCCTCAAGGTCTGGGTGCCGGAAACGAAGACGGTCAAACGTTTGAGACTGAAGTTAAACCTAACAAAAATAGGTGTGTGAATCCATTTTGTTATTGGTGACATGACTAAAAACTTTGCTGTCTCTGTTTTTGTCTATGTTTTTCTCTGACTCCCCTCCCCCTTCAGCTCCTTATCAGCTGATTTGCAGCAATGGTGCCCTGGCTGCTTGTTTATTGTGGGTCTTGTAGTCTTTTACTGGATGCCATGATGATTTGTAGTCCTTGTTGCAACCACTGGGGGCGGTATCTCCTCTCAAGTATGTATATATATATATATATATATATATATATATATATATATATATATATATATATATATATATATATATATATATATATACACGCACACACATAAGCTCAATGAATATATTGTTATAAATAACAAAAATTAAACAATGCTTTTTCACTGATGGCTTTAGTTTCATTTTTAACACATAGACATGAGGGAAGTTCTCTCATCTAACTCTTGATAAGAAAGCAAATGAGCATAGTTCCCAAATTGTAGAAGCAAAACTTGAAAAGGTAAAGTTTTTTTTTATGCCAAGTTGACTGGCAGCCAAGAAAACCTGTCAGGTCAACTGTTCAACCAAACCAGACATGTGACGTGAGTTAGAGCAATAATTGGGTTGTTCAATAAATGTTAGTCTTTGTGTCTCTTTCACTCTCCGCAGCAGGATGTCTCATCAACTTCACATTCCCCAGAATAAATTCATGCTGCTTGAGCTCCTTCCAGTGTTGAAATTGATCCACAGCATGCCGTTTATTATTTACTGTGCTGTTAAACACCAGCCCTCTGTTTTTGTGTGGCTGCTGTGGCTTTGGGGTTATATTACGTGTTGAGAGGGAGTCTACAGTGCACATCTGCACACTCCCACCTTTAACCTGCTCACATGGCCTCATGCATTTTAGATAATGAGTCATACCCCCGCAGAGCTCACGGGACGCTGGTATTTATTTAGGAAGTGGAGTTATTTATTCACAACACTGTACTCACACTGGCTCTCCTCCACAGAGCGGCGTACACACCGACCACAGGTAGAAGAAACCACCAGTCGTGTGAAAAGCCGAGCCGACCCAGCCGAGAAACATCGGGGTGCCCAGGTCATACCTGTTGGTGTTTCAAAACGTAGGTGGTTTTTTTTTTTTTTTTAAAGAAATCCTTGCAGGGGAACTAACCCTATTTTCAAAACTGATACATGTTATTCCTGTGGTCTAAGTAAGTCCAAAATATTAGTAAATATGAACAACTCTCTCCAAAATCCCCAAAGCTAAAATGCAATAACTCTGCCTGGAGCTGCTGCATAGACAATTAATTAGGAAAGGTGACATTTCGAGCACCTCGGGTGATAATCTAACTATGTTAGACCTGCAGTTGATTAAAGGTTGTTTTAGTATAAAAAAGAACACAAAAAAATCAGTGGACTCCCATTTATTGTCTATGGAGCAGACTTACACTTAATGGCATCACAGTTGAGACTCATTTCTCTGGTTTCTGGTGTTATGAAAGTAGCTCATGTTCACAATTATTGATTGAGCTTTCACAGGCCACAGAAATAACATATTCTAATTGTAACGTAGGCGATGTTCCCTTAAATGCAGTTAACTTACTTCAGTCCATCAAAGTCAGGGTTGAAGTATTCGACTGAGACATACTGCGCATAAACCGCATACCCACACGTGGACAGCAAACCTGAAGAGAAATCACATCCAGAGACAGAAAAACACTTCATTTGCACATAACAATTACTTAAAAAAACAGCTAGAATTTGTTTGACTGTATCAAATAGAAAAATGCATTTGAAGTGATTCAAATTAAGACTGAGCAATGCATTTTAAATAAAAAAAAAAAATAGTTTTTTTTTTTCTAAATGACCATTGGTGCTTTCAAGATATTTATATGCAACATTTTTAGAAAGTAAATAATACTAGAGACCTATTCACTCTCTTTTATTTTCTTCTAAAAATGGTATCAGTTAACTCACTGATGTATATATAGTTAAAAGTGTGTTTGACAGGAATAATGGAAAAGGACTTTTCCCTCTCTGGGGCCATGATTTGTTGCATTGTGCTGTACTTTGCATATTTATTTTACAATAAAGTAACATTTGCAATACAATTTTCAGATGTCTTGTATGTCATTGAAGGCAAAATTCTAATGTTCAAATCACTGTTTTGCTCGACAGACTGGCTTTCACAGAAATGCATTTTTCTCAGCTTTCTAGAAAAATTGTGGTCTTTTCGATGAAACTCGCCTCTATTGAACTTCCGATAAATCAAAAGTGGAACAATGTGCAAACAAATGTTTTTTACCTTGACGAAAAAGAGAGTTTCTTTTTTCATTTGATCTATTGAGTGTTTTCAGAGTGTTTGTACAAAATATTCTTTGGGTCTTGAAAGATGACTCGAAATGGCCAGAAAAGCTGGCACAAGCCACTTTCCATTATATGATAACTATATATATATTTAAATTACCGTTGGTGCTTTCACAATATTTAAATGCAAGATTTTTAGAAACTAATTAAAAATAGAGACGTCTCCTTTTTTTCCTTCTAAAAATGGTATCAGTTAACTAAGTAATATCAGCCTAAAATCAGAAAAAGACATTAATGTTTCCCAAGTCTGTGATGTACACAGGCAAGGAAGTTCAGTGTCTATGCAACGTCTGTGTTTCTTTTTATTTATCCCAAAACAAGCAAGCAAACGAGGGAACAAAGAAATCCTCCTCCTCCCGCCTCTCTTGCTAGGGTAAAAAAAAACCAACCCAACCGAATTCTGGCCAGTTTCTTATTGCGTAGTAAAATGCGGGAAGATTTGACACTAAAGTCTACTTATTGGAAAACACTCGGCGATTTCACCGTCTTTAGTGTCATCATTCACAAATGCAGTAATGTGTCGAAAGAACCGTTAGCTGTTTGAACAAACCCATTAAAAATAAGCTGATAACGACAGCATTTGCGTCTTTAACTCTTTGAGGTAAATGCTGTTTGAAAATCTTAACGTGCTCACACAGACAGTGCTGAAGTTTTGAAATGTAATATTTACTTTTTACTTAGTTTAGTGCTGAGGTTAAAGTTTGGAGGTACTGCTCATCAACCAAAGTTTTTGACAGAAAAGGCAAAAAAGGCAATTAATCTTAATCTGAAAAGGCATTAAATTCGTTATCCAAAAAATAAGGCCTTAATTGGTATTAAAATGTCCTAAATCATTCTTTAAGAGTTATTCAAAATGCTATGACATCGAGAGAAGTATTTTACGAGTCTTTTTTCTGCAACATTGTCATGAAATCTCAAAATAATTTAAAAATAATTTTCAGAATTTAATGTTAGGATGATCAGGATAGAGAAACCAATGAAAACACTCATAAATATTTACCACTTCTGATTAAATCAAAAAACAAACTCACTTTTTTCAAGTCAAACCAAGCTGATGCTTTAATAACGTAACATGTTCTTTGTTTTCCAGGTGTTGCACTCTTGAAAGGTAAATTTTTTTCAGTATTTGAAGGAGATCATATAACTTTTTGACCAAAAAGTAATGTTTTATGTTGAAGTAAAAATTTGGGCACCATTGTACCTCTTAAGTAATTGATGTCAGTTCTGTTTTATCCCCTTAATTTTGGTTATCATCTTAAATTTTACTTTGAGTAGCAATAAAAAATCTTAAATCTAACTCACTTTAAGCCGCAACTTAAGTGACGTTAAGCACGGAGACGACACACAGACACAGCTCGAGTTCTTCTGCTGACTGTCTTATTAAAAACAGACATTACCGCTGATTATGTGGCACCATCCACCGACGTAGATCTTCTTGTACTTTGAGCGGTCTTTCCCCCCGATGAAGGTGCACTCCATCCCCAAAAGACTGAGCACGAACCCCAGCATGCCCAGCGAGAGAGCCGACATCAGCAGGCCTCGCACTATCTGGATGTGGCCTGCAGTCACACAGGTCGACATTAAAACCAGTTTAGAAGTCGGCGGGTTTGTCAGTGCGAAACGGGCTACCTACCCTCCACAGACCAGAGCACCGGGTAGTCGTAACAGTTGCTCACAGCAGTTGAATCTGTAAAACATGATCTCCACAGGCTGGACCAGTACCAGGCCACCTTGATGATGGAGGAGCCCCCCATGCCCCCGATGGAGGTGATCTTCCAGCCCTCCATGGCCATGGTGCAGGCCACGAAGATCCAGCCCAAAACCGTCATCAGGAAGCCCCAAATCTGAACTACACGGACCTTCATCTCGTGAGTGGATCTATCCAATTATTTCTAATCCTCGACAACTCATCCACAATCCACTGAGTATTCTTTGTTTTGTCTTCAGATGGCGGTCCCTTACATCCCGAGCCGATGGTCTACTTTTCATCCAGATTCTTCAGATGCGGAAGAAGCCTCCTGCTCTGCTGCTCGTCTCAGAAAAAAGAGGATGAGCGTGTCACAGGTAAGAGTCAGAGGAGTGTTGCTGTTTTCCAGGTTTTGTTTGACATGTGGGTGAGAGACAACAGTCGCTCAGGTTCCCATGAGACGCAGCTGATGGTCGTGGAGTCTGAATCTGGACTGAGAGTGCTCACCTCAGCATTCGTCTCCAGTTACCAAACAGCATCATGTCGCCATCAGACCTTCACTCACGATCCGTTTATCGCTTGACGGGGTTCCTGCCGATCCTCGGCAAGTCTTCTAAGGCATTGACTTCATTAAAATGAAAATAATGCCTGAATTGTTTTTTAAAATGTTTTAAATTCATTTTTCGAGAGTCTTGAAAATGCTCAGACATGCAAAGTAAAAATTTGAAGTTTTATATAAACATAAACATTTGCACAAAGTTGTCTTTGACTCTTAATGAAAATGTCTGTTAATGTTTAATTTTTTTTTTCAATTTTGTCTATTGTAACTTGTCTTGAATTTCATCCCGAGTGGCATTAAAAAGTCTTGAAGAGTATAAAATGTAATTTGTCTTAAAACATTATTAAAAATCCCCAATTCCCCAAATTACTGGCACTGTTGAATTTATTTAACAAAAAATTGATTTATTTTTTAATTTATTTTTAAAAGTGGTAATTTATTCATTTTTCCTCATTATTTCTGCCTTTTCTTATCGCCATGCACTCCCTTTACCAATGCTCTATCTGGGTTTATTGCATTTTATTGAATTTTTTGTCATTTTCGACAATTTCATACTTCCACTGGCCACTTGCTACCCATAAAAGAGGTCTGTGGGATGGGATGTGGTGACTGAATCAGCTTTTTGGTTAGGCTTATGGTTCGGATAAGTCTTTCTGAAAAAAAAAAAAAGAAAATATCCTCTGTTTCTATTTGTTGTTGTTTAAATAAAACCCTGAAGTATAAAAATGTAGTGCGCTTTAAATGAAATAATACATTTCTCTTTCCCTCGTCCCGTGGACAAACACAAAAGGCCCCCTGTTGCTGATTGTCTTGAATACTTTTTGTATGTTTGATTTCCATTGACAGATTGTATAAACATTGGATATTTTTTGGGGAGGGGGCGCACCTTTAATGACCTTTACATGTTCCATGAAAAATGTAAAACTGCCGCTGGGACCGAAGCAGCTTGAAGCATCGTTCTTGTCTTTGCCTCAGGCTTTAAGCTGCTAGTTATTAGTAATTTCACCGAGACCTCAGTGTGTGTGGCTCTCATAATTCCAGCATAACGTCTTTGTGCCGTTATAATGAGAGTTAAATCTGAGGTAATGAGAGTAAGGGGGAGCGATGAATGTTCAGCGGGGATGAAAGAGCTCCTCTTTGTTCAGAGTCCTCTCGGCTTATTACAGAGTTATTGGTAGCGGTAGGAAGATATTGGAAACAGTACACCGCCGGGTGGCCTTAATTTGTTTGGGGAGGGTGGATTTAATTAGCTTTAATTAGCACGACACTGAAAAAATAGCAGAAATGAACAAAAGAGTGCTTATGTAACCCGAGCCGACCAGACTTTAAACATATCAAGTCAAAGTTATTGTTGTATTTTCGCTCATTTGTTAACAGTTAAGCTCAAAGGAAACAACATTAGGTGTATTGTGTGGTTTGATCACTTCTGTCTGCCGTTAAACGTGTATTAATACTGCTCTCTGCTGGTGTGATTGCAGTACTGGCACGGAGCCCTCAGACGTCCTCGCTCTGCTGCTGCAGCGACCACCTTCCCATCGGAGCGTTAATAGGTCAGTGCGTTTTAACCTTCTTTGTTTCCCCTCATACAAAGCACTGTGTTTTTGCAACATGTAATTATGTGTCATTTAAAGACCTTTTTTTGAATATTTTTAGGCAGGCACACACATGTTTTTTTCTTTTTTTTTTCTTTTAATGAAATCATTGGCAACAATCCACTGCTCACTTTGATGTTTTGGACGCGTTTGTACTCGTGGCATCTGGTCCTTCCTTTGTTTGTCACGGGTAAGATGCTGTAAGAGATTACAGGATAATCCGATAAATAAACATAATTTTGTGTTGCAGAATAAAGCATTTAGCCATAGTTCAGAGGCTGTTTGCCTTTCAAAAAATACTGTAACCCCGGCCTCAGGTGCATATTGCTTTTATAAAATGTTTTTTTTACATATAGAGCCGACATTTCTCCTGCAGTGATTGAGGGAGGCTCAGCAAAGCTATATGTGGTATTAATACCATTATTTGTTGTATGTTTTCTAATCATTTCATTATTAATTAATTAGTTTAATTGTGACCCAGACATTTTAATGTATTTCTGACTTTGAACATCATGTTAGCGAAACCTACGTGTGTCCTTCGAACTGACTGATGAGTGCCCCGACTCCCCCTGGCAGTGTGTAATACTTTGAATAAACAGGTTTCACACAGATCCTTCAAATTCTTATAAGGCACATCATCCGTTTATCTAAAATTAAGGCCTTAATTGATGTCGAAACGTCTTAAATCAGTCTTTGAAAAGTCGTAAAAATGCTGATACATTGGGAGGAGGATATTGTCAATTTTATTTTGTTTTTTTGACTTTGCGTCGTGAAATCTGAAATTGGCGATATCTATTTCAAAAAAGATAATATATCAAATTTAATGTCATGCAGATCAGGATAGAGGAACCGACAATACTCATATACATTTGCCAAATCCAGTGAAATAACCACTGAGCTTTTTTTCAAGGCAAACCAGATGGATACTTTAATAATATATTTCTTGTTACACTGTAGAAAGTTTAAAAAAAAATCATCCAACTGTTTAAATTGACCCATGAAAAAGTTCTGTGTTTAAGTAAACATTTAAGGCAAAACGATCTCGAGTAAGTAATTGATGTGGTTTCGTGGTTTTCCCCCTTCAACTTTAGTCATTTTAAAAGCGGTCTTAAATTTTACATTGAGTGGCATTAAAAAGTCTTAAAAGCTGTAGGAGCCCCGAATTCAGACCCGTGACCGACGTGAACTCGAAATCAGTTCCAGCTACTGTAACTGCCGAGGTGCAATTAGGTGCTTTTGACTCGGATCCCCCAGGACCCCAAAACAAAAGCGCGAATGAAAGGAAAACAGAAACAATGATCTGAAGTTATTTGAAACTCAGTGATTGACAAAGTCCTGAAAATTTGGAATGATAGCACGAAGCAGCCGTGACATATGACAAAACCTCTTGGGGCCGTCTGCAGAAAGGGGTTTCGGAACTATCTGTTATTTTAAGAGGTGCGGGCGCTCGTGCCTCCCTGCAGATGAATTGTAATGGCCTTGATGATCCCTCATGTTTTCGCTCCATCATCAGGTCAGACCAAACACCTGTAAAACTAACAGCTGACTCTGACTCGCCTAAAAGCCGCCGATGTTGTGTTGAAGGCTAATCGGCTGCTCACACCGAACACGATGTGCATGTTAAACATTATGCCTGTTTAGCATTTAGCTCAAAGCACAGTTGTGTCTAACTACAGTTGCACAGAACAAACAAAGATAAAGAATAATTTAAACTGCAAACATACTTGGCGTTACAGAATTAACATATTTCTTGTTTGCTACCCGGGTAATCATCTCACGACCCCTCGTTGGGTTTCGACCCCCAGTTAGGGAGCCACGTGTGCAGGTCGGCTGCTCTTTAAAAGGACACTTTGAAATTGTAGAGTTTATATAATTTTATTTCACAGGTGTTTAAGAAGCTCAGAGGACACCAAAGACGTGCGAAAGACAATGTCCAAATTATCGATTGATATCTAAATTTGAAGCAGTACATGTATTTTAAAAGCTTGAGGCAGTTTGATGAATAACATGCGCAGTTTTAACATCCAAACGCAGACATTAGACAGCACAATACCACCATTATATCAGCGAGCGTGGCCGCGGAGCCCGGGACACCTGACACTTGTTTACGGATAGAAGGCGCCAGAAAGCACAGGGCAGCCGCTCTCTGCCAGCTGCTTCAAGTATCCAAACGGTGGGCCAGGAGGTTTTGCGTAACATAGCCCGGGGTTCCTATTGATTATAATTCGTAGGTGGGGATGGATGGCTGATATGAGGGGAAACCTCCGGTCGGGCCTCCAGCTCCGCGCAGCCACGTCTGGGGTCAGGAGTGACCTCGTGACCCTTTTGAGGTGAAAACAGTCGAGGCAAAGAAAAGGAGAGAGGCCTGTAAGTCAGTCATGTTTCCGCTTAAAACATATTCACTGACGCAGCTTTGAACTGAAGGCAACTTAGCAACACAAGACTTATCAAAATAATATTTAGTCACATTGTTGAATTCCAAAACAGCATGCTTTGAATATGGTAGTCTATGACAACGAAACTAACCTAAATGTTATTCCCATCGGGTTTATATAACGTGAGATTTAGCTGTAAGCTCAGACAAACAGTGCGCTTGCTATCTGTGACAGCCACCAGCGTTTAATGAAAGCGTTTGAATCTGTTTTTAAATATTGACGTCCGATTGGCTTATATGACTCACAAATTCCAAAACAGAGATTTATTTTGTCTCCAGTCGATGGGAGACGGGAGGAAAGGCCAGCTTGCTGAAGGTGACCGGAGAGTTTGAGCTGCGTTTTGTGCCAAATCAATTTTCCGGCCCTGAAAGGAAAAAACAGGCTTATCTTTTATGTAACGTCATTGACAGAAATGCCCCCCACCTCCCCCCAAAAAAATCGCCATATTTAAAATGAATCTGGCCACTTTAAATCTATAGATTGTGTAAACTGACACGTGTTACACTTTCCAGCTGTTGTTTTTATGGTGTTGAGGCACAGAAGTCCATCAAAGTGAATGCGGTCCTTTGCTTTTACCGATGAAAATAGCTTCTGGGATAAATTCCACAAACAAAAAAACTCGAGATCGAGTCCGATGTCACACATAGGCATTTCTCCCAAACTGCCTCGGCGGCTCTCCGGCTTCCTTCTGGAGGCCGCTGATAGTTTTGCTGTGCTTTTTGCGCGCCGTCACAAAAGTCGTCGCCCCGGAGTAGGAGTATTCAGCTCTGCAAATAGAGAAAAAAAAAGAAAAGATTAATGAATAAAGCCCTAAAAAACATCGTGAATGTGGCCCACTGGCAGAGATTTGTAGCAGCGTAACAGCTAAAATGAGCATTTTCACAATATTTTGAAACTAACATCCTAGATTAGGGGTTGTCAAAGTTTTACTCACTGCCATTTTCAGGAGCCAGCATTTGACTGAGGGCCGCGCACGATGACTTTTAACCATTTTTACGTAACCTATTAAACTATGACTTTTTTTTATGACATGGTGTACTCTGACTTTTATAGGGCATTTTTTATGACCTGTTAAGGCTTTACAAAAGCTATGACAGTCGACAGTGATATGAGCTACGAAACATACTTTATGCTCAATTTTTCGCCTTTTTAATACATTTGAAAGCGATGAAATGGAGAGAAAGTGATTGTCCCGCCCAAAGCAGTGGTACGCTGTAATGTTGGAACCAGTGGTAATGATAATGGCATATTGTCTTTGTTTTTTGTTGCGTAGTGGATTGTTTTTCTGTATTTCTGCCCTTTAAGTTCTCTGTCAAGGTGACTTTGCGTCGGGAAAAGCTCCCCATTACTCGACTGTAACAAAGGAAACATTCAGCCGTCAACGGCTGCATTTCTAATCACAGTGATGATCATGCAATCTGCTCCGTAGGTTCAGCAATTATGAGACAAGATGTTGAGAGAGATTACTGGATGTTTTTGACTGCCACCATCTCTCCATTGCAGTTAAAGTAATTATTTAAATTGCCTGATCGAGTTGGTAACTCAGCGCGGTTTAGAGTCCGCCCAAATCAGATTTCCTCTAAGCCGATGACAGATGCGGGATCACATTGTTAGCATCCAGCGCGTTAGCAAAAATCAAGCAACGTGCCTGAGACTGAAGCCTTCAGACATGGAGAGACAGAAGACAAGTCCTCCCAGAATGCACAGCACAGATCCAGCCCAGCCGACGAAGAGAGCGGCCCCCAGCTCAAACCTAAAGGGTCGAAGTGGAGATATTTACAACCGGACCTTCTTTCATCTGAGCGCGCTTTTGATCTGCTGTCACACAAATCCTTCTTTTAATCCCGAATACTCACTTCTGGGCAACAAAAAGGGGGTCAAAGAAGTCAGTTGTGATCCTGTGAGCATATATGGAGCATGCAGTCATGCAGCAGAGGCCTGCGAAGAGAAATAAGAGGATTTCTACTCTAAATTCTGACTGAAATCAAGCAGAAAGAGCTCACAATGTCATACAGTTGAACACTAATTAGTCCAAATTTAAACAGCTTTCCTAAAATGCAGCTCAAACGCTGCATTCCCCCGAAATCCAGACACAAAGGAAATGCCGGGGCACGGATCGTACCGCTGAGGACGAAGTGGGAGCCCGAGAGGACGGTCAGTCGAGCCTTGGTGGTCTCCGAGCCTCCTATTTTGGTGCACTTCATTCCCACCAAGGCCAAGACGGCACCGAAGAACCCCAGACACACGGCGGCGATCATCAGACCCCGACACACCTGGATATAGGCTTCAGGAGAGAGACACATGAGAGGGGAGCGCGCTTTAAACTAGCGGTTCCCAAACTTTTTGGCTCGTGCCAGAAGTTTTTTCCCAAAAATGAGAATTTCACCTATTGAAACACGTTTTAGAGATTTAAAGCAGTTAAAGTACAAGGTATTGCTTGTTTTTAAAGGGGACCTGTTTTGCAAATTTTTCAGACAAAATTCAGGTTCATAGTTGTGTTTTGGGTTTGTACTTTAGCATATTGACATATTTTAATTTTCAAAAAGCACTTTAGTGAACCTGAGTAGGCCTGTATTCCTCTGCATTCGATAAAAGCTTCTGAACCAAAATTTCATTCACCATATCAGCGGTATTGATCTTGTCAGCTAACTCTGCCATAAAAAAACCAACTTAATTTCCAAAATGTCAAACGATTCTTATTGAAGCTTAAGAAAGTGATATAATCCACGACTATTTACAATATTTTTATATTGACTTTCTTCACAGCTCGTTTCTGCTGCCCACAAGTGGCCCAAAAACATTATTTTAGGTTTAAAGTATCAGTTATTTTGCTTATTTTTTGCCGGTAGATGAAAAAATCTTTTGTCACACACAAAAAAAGTTTTGGAATGACTAACAGAAAACTGTAACTGATTTTTTTTAATTTTGATTTTGTGACCTTTGGTGTAATGCTGTTTTAAACCAGAGGCTTAGAGGAAAATGACAAGAGTTTAAATTTGTGATGGAGAGTACCTTTACAAAATATTTTTGCTTTCCTCAACAGCAATTCACAACAAATTAGAAGTTAGTGTCTTAAAACTGCGCAGATGTTTTAAATTGCCCCAAGACATTAGAATGTGTTTTTCCTTGTTGTTCCGGTCACGTAATGGGACGTGACCTCGGTGACTGTGTGACTTTCTCAGATTGCTCCGTTCGGACACATTAGGAGGCTCTATCAGTCCAGCTCAGCTCAGTAACTGACACGTGCCTTCAGTGGCCTTTAACTTCAAATGTTGTTTGTGGCCTGAAGCCAGAGTCAGAACAGGAAATATCGAGTTCCGAGCGCGTTTGTTTACAATGGCGGTCATTCATCCGAAAACAACAGGTGTTTCGGGCATCGACGCTTCGGTCGGACGGACAATCACAGATGCACAGCCTCAGAAAGACAACATGCGCTGCTGCAACAACAACCACCACAATCCTCTCACAACTCACCGTCCAGAGCCAGCATCGAAGGAAAGTCCTTGCAGTTGGACACACCGGTCGAATCAGTCACACAAGTTTTCCAAAGGTTGGACCAGAAGGTAGCTGTGGTGATGACCGTCCCGTCCACAGAGGACACCTTCCAGTAGTCTGTGGGCAGAGTGGACGACACCAGGATCCACCCCGAGATGGTCAGAATAAATGCAACAATCTCTGTTGCCATGTTGCCCATTTTTCCCCTGTGGCTTTGAGGTCCGGACCGGGACAGGACGGAGATCTTTCCCTCAGATGTGACACAGAGAGGAGGTGGGAGGGTCGGACCAGGACAGGTGCGTCAGCATTGGCTGCTTCTCCTCCACCTGCCAAGCATCTACGTCCGAGAACCAGTGCTTTAAAGCGCACGTCATTCACTGACACACAATCAGTAGCTGCATATTGTGTTTGTGCGCGGCGGTGGCAGAGTGGAGGGCGCACACGGTTGTCATCACTCCACACAGTGTGCGTAGGGTCTGCAAGGGGATCTGCAGGAGGAGGAAGTCTTTAATTGAAAGGATCTGAAAAGTCTTTGACAGAGAAGGAGCACAAGATGAGGAGCAGAGATAGGAGAGGCTTGTATGGTGGATTGACTGATGAATGAATGAATGGATGATGTGGGCTGTTTGCTTTTTTCATTTCACTTCAGATCTGATCACATTTCGGCAGAGTCCAGTACTTCAGGTCCTTATTATAGCAGCAGCACTAAATCGAGGCAGTCTGCATCCCGAGTTGCAAAAAGCTGTTTTTTTCCTGTGAAACGTTGCTAAAAACAGAATGCAATGATTTGCAAATCCATTTTCACCTATATTCAGTTGCATACAATACAGAGACAAGAGAGATAACTTTCAAACTGAAATGCTTTCATGTTTTTCGTAAATATGTACTCACTCTGAATTGATCAGGATTCCTTCACTTTGCAAAAGGAAGCATGCATCTCTTCAACAGGCCTAAGATGTTTAGTAAGAGATGCAATCTGGATCTTGAAGCAGGGTGTAAGACTCAGTATTAAAACAAATCTTTCCTGCATCTATAACATCGAGACAAAAACACAGTTTTTAATGACAGCTAAAAAGTATTTCCATATTTGGAATAATTTTACTGTATGTGCCTGTTGGTTGGATTTTAAAAAAAGTCTTCTTGTTCCAGGTTAGACTGTATCCCCGAAAGCAGCCGACGACAACCCGACATCACAGCAACAGCTTCATCTACGGGTGAGTGAAGCAACAGTTTGGGCACTTGCATCGTGGCTTTGTGCGTTCAGTCGTGTTTTCATTTGAAATAGTAGCTATAAAGGGACAGTTCACCCCAACGTCTGAAATACATATTTGTTCTTTTTCCACAAATTCTGACCTGGTTTGTCATCCACGCTCACATGTTTCATGTCCCCAAGCACTCAGCAACTCACCAAAAAACAATTTAGACTGATAAAATTGTCAGTCAGGTAAGAAGAAAGCTATGTGTTTTTGATTTGGGTGTGAACTGTCCCTTTAAGAGCACGTCTTGTGATGAAGTTGAAATGTTACCACAGTCGGATGACATGATTTGATTTAATACTGTAATTGTCAGTGACGGTAAGATGAGCAGAAAATAACCAGAGAAGCCAAAGTAAAAAAATCCCCCCGCGGGCCGGATCACTGAATGATCTGACAGAGGCCTCCTGCTGTCCTGCTCTCAGCTCACTGAAAGCTGCAGAACAAGCAGCTGCGATGCAAAGAGTGACAGGAAGGTGAGTCAGGAAAAAACATAGTGGTTGAAGTAAAGAATAAGTCAGAAATGGAAAGGCAGCCGTGAACTTCCAAGTAAAAACATAACACGCGGAGAAGTGTGAAAGCATAATCAATCCCCTGAGCTGAAGGAGGCAGCGAGCCACTTAGGCTACTAATTAATTAAATTCCTAATCTTGTGCTGAAAAACTGTTTACACTGTTGTGGGTCACCCGGTTTTATGGCAGAACTTTTCCAAACAAGGATTAGATCTTAATCTCTGTTTGAAGAAAAAGAAGGATTGTTTCCGGGGCAATATAATTACCCCAAACATTTCCAGACGGCGTTGCACTGCAGCCGCCCCCACTGACCCTGATCCCGGTGCAGTTCCCGGGGTCATAAAACGGCCACAGGTACATTCGTTCCCAGTCAGCATTCCAGGAAAACTAAACGCAGGTGTTGTAATGTCAGCGCGAAGGTGCTGGGAACATTGTTGCGTAAATCTCTAGATATTTGAAGCCCCGATGCGTTTCCATGGCCGCTGTTGCCGAGCAATCTCAGAGGGCCTAATCCTATAAATCTGCTAATGAAAGGGCAGCAGCTGGAGCAGGTTGTTATCTCTGTTAACCTGCTGATAGCATCCCAATCAGAGCACATGTATAATAAGATGATGATCTCAACCTGTCTTATGGCTGGGAAATCACTTATTGTTCACGCAGGACAAAAGCGGATGTCTTTCCCGATAAACTTTGAGTGCAAATCAGAATTCAGCCGAGCAAGATGACACTAAATGTGCCACAAACCCGAACGTTAAAAGAAACGCGATCTATAAAATCACGAGGTTTCTTGTACAATCGTACACACATCCTCAGAATTAACCGATTAATCGTTAACATGAATTTTCATCTAGCTCATCTGTCCAGTGGCTTCCTGTGACTAAAAGATATTTTAATGATTGGTGTTGTTCAGCAGAGAAGATCTAAAATCAGACAACATGATTAGTGTCATGTGTTCAGTATCTGACCAAACGTTTCCGCTTCTGCTCCTGACTGCACTCTGAGTATGAAATATCATCACTTAATCATTTTATCCCATTAGACATGCATGTGAAATTTGGTCATGATTCGAACATGCATTCTTTGGTTTTGTGAGGTCACAGGGACTTTGACCTTTGACCACTAAATGAGTTCATTCAAGTCAGAGTTTACCTTTGTGCCAAATTTGAGGAAATTCTCCTAAAGTGTTCTTGGCTGTCGCCGGCGTGTAAAATCAAGTATTTAATAGTGCGCGAACAGATTTGTTTTCTTTAACAGTCATCGCTGCAAATTTTAAGGCGCGAACAATCGCAAGTGTTCATCTGCAGAGTAGACGCCTTGTGGCAAAACATCACTCAGACCTCTTTGTGATGTCAATAGGCTAATTTAGACTAAATAGGCTCTTCCCTCTATTATAAGGCTCAAATGTTTTTTCTAGCTCCACACAGATTTTTTAAAAAAAAAAATCCGATAATTATAATGTATTTTATTTTCTCGCACCTTTGATGGCACTTAAAGTCACCTTACAACACAGAAAATCCAAAATAGAACATAACACAATAAAAAAATAAACAGCAATAAAGCCCTAATAATAAGGAAATCAGTGGAATTAACCAAAAGACACATTAAGCGGCATAACATGGCTCAGCAAGGGGTTCAAACTGATGAAGTGAGTAAGTGGAAATAGAGTCGTTTAAGAGTCGTTTCGTGTTCTGTGATGGACGACAGTATGTGGATGTTTGAGGAAAGGGAGTTTCCACAGTTTGGCAGGCGCCAGGCTGAGGCTGGTGCGGCGAGCGGGAGGGGCGGTAACTCTTAAAGAAGGTCTGAGAGATTAGCAGGGCAAAGATGGGGGCACTTTAAACATTAATAATAAGAACTTTTTTGCCAAACTGTTGATCACAGAGGTTGCCGACACAAGCGGATGTCTTTTCTGATAATCCGTCTCCTTATATAGTCAAAATATTGACATGAATTCATTTCCCCAAAAAAAGCGAGGAAATGCAAAATTAAGAAAGTTTAAGATGAATTGTTGCGATTGTGAATCCTTTTGCCGGCGATAATCGTTTAGCGGAAATGCGATGTGGTGCCAGCCTTAGTGCAGTGTGGAAGTTTTCCCTGTTTACCTGTTGAATGCTGTTTGTCAAAGTAAATCTGCTTTGTCATGTTGAGTAGCGGCTCTATATTCATCCCCTCAGCTTCAAATCCTCATGAAGGAGACCTTTGACCCGGCTCTCAGCAGTGTTTCGCCCCCCGGAGTCAAATGTTAAGTGTATGTTTACCGCGGTCAGACTGTCGAAATCAGCCACCTGCAACTTCGAGCCTCTTTTGTTATACTCTTTAAAATTTACGCCCTCAAATTTGTGGCTTCTTGACTTTAGACATTTATGTCTCCACGGCGGCTGAACTTAACTTTCGGCCTGCGTTCGAAACGTCCGCGTTCCTTTGCTCTCCTGCAATATGAATTACGACGCTTGAACTTGCCAGTCTCTTACTGTGATAGTTTATAACAGGAGATTTCTTCATATCTGCACACTTGTTTTATGTCGTGTTTTGATCAAGATTGGCAGTTGGTTTAAGTCAGCTCTCCTCATCAGTTTATTCAATCTAAACCAAACAATAAGACACGCCGCGTCAACCTGGCGAACTGTAACCACAATGAAATGAAGAGAGCGCTTCCTCTTTTGTGCTCACTGAAGCATGTGAAGGAAAAGTAGGCCTATCACAGGACCGGGGCAGCATGGGAAAGCAGCGCTGATCCCTCGCAAATGAATGTTTTTTGGGCCGAGTTCAGCTGCTTGTAATAATCTCCTGCTGGTTTTTCTCCTTTAGCCTTTTTCCCCAGTCGGTGCTGGCTAAACATCAACAGGCGGATAACATGCGAGGTGTGAGGGCCAGGGCCGCCGCGGTCTGTTATCATTAGGCTGTCAGTGCCGGGATAATAGTTTACCTTGGTTACATGTGACTGGATTTTTTCAAAAGTTTCCTTCGGTGCTGAAATGGGAGACGCGTGAAGGGAGTTTGGCGTTGGGAGGGAGGTGTCGCAGTGCCTCTGCTCTCTCCCAGGTCTTTTATTTTAGTGCAGGAAACACCTGCAGTGTGTCAGAGGGCATCTGTCATCTGTTGCTTTATTTGTAGGATATCCTCGGTGTGTGTGTACATCACGCGTCTGTGTGTTTGTGTAGAGGACCAGAAAAACTGAGCGAGGCAAACAAAAGTTAGCCGGAGGCTAAATGTTTTGTGGTTGTTTACTTAACTACGGAGTAGTTATGATGAGGAATGCTTTTAACTGCTACTAAAGTGGCACGCTGCATTTCCTGATCAACAGTGCATGTTTACTGTTGTTATCGGGCGATAAAGTCAGTCCGTGCGGTTGCATGACGTGACTAATTAAGATCTCTGTGTGTCTGTGTGTGAAATAGAGAATTTGCTGAGTAATCCTGACACGATTGCGGCTGGCCGCACGTGAACAGGAAGTTCGCTTAGTCACCTTTGAACTGTTTTTAGTCCTATACTTTTAGAAAACTGTGGTAGTTGGTTTGGAGAGAATATGTAGGAAAATGTGCAAACTGGTTCACTTTTCCACTTCTTTTCTTTCATTTTACCACAGCTGCTGAAATAATTCAACACAATATTTTACAAATAACCCTTTAATACACGATCCTTGTGGCCCTGTGTTACTTTTTATGTGTGACACAGTACTTAATAGTGATGCTGTGAGGTAGACTTTAAGAAATGTGTTATAACTTCACAAGACTTTCACATGACATTGTAAACTGCGACTGTAAATTTAGCCCCATTCTGACAGCGTATTCACTCCACGCCTTGCTGACACTTCCCGAACTGTTTTAAGTACTGAATTTCAGAAAAACTCTGATAATTGGCTTTGACTTTATGTATTTAAGTGGCAAATGTGATTTCACAATAAAACAAAAGGGCTGGCAAATGTATAAACTGTTTCCTGTGTGAAATCATATTTCCTGTTTTTGACGCTTTTTTTAAAGCACCCGTTGAAATAATTCAACACAATATAGTATAAATAACTCTTTAATACATGATTCCAGTGGCCCAATGTTAGTTTTTGAACTCCTAAAAGCTCCTTTCCTCTTGTTTGTGTGACAGAGTACTTAGAAGGTTTGAGGTCAATTTTAAGAAACAGACTTCTACATGTTACAGTATTGTGACAGTACAAATAGGTTCACTTCAACTTTTTTGTCTTGAATTCTAACGTAGCTGTTGAATTATTTCAAAACCCAAGCAAATTGGCTTTATTTCTTTTAAAAATGGGAAAAAGGCAATTAGCAACTTCAAAGAATTATTTAGAGCAAGAAATGATTTGACAATTAGAAAACTACTTAAAATTAGCAACAAAAAAAGAGTGAAAAACAAAGGCAAATAAGGAAATGACCTGAAAAAAAAAATAATTTTGTCAAATCATTCTAAATATGTAATACCTATAGTTATGATAATTATAAATAAAGCTTTGTCAATTTTTTTCCCTCCTTGAAAAAAAATAATTTTCTAAATCCACTCATATCTTGCGCATTGCAGGACATTTCTTGTTAGGTTGCTCAGTGCCTTTTCCCCTGTTTTGAAAGGGTTCAAAGGTTTAAATACTTGAGAAATACCTCTGAACGCAGCAGAAGAAAAGTGTTAGTGTTCCGGGTTTTAAAGGGTTAAATTCCTATAAACAAGTTTCCCCTCGTTACTTTTGGAGCTGTAATTTCAGCCTTACATATGAGAGTAGTTTATCTCTGTATCTTTACAAGGCTTCCACGTGACATTGTAAACGGTGACTGTAAATGTGACCCCGTTGTGACAGTGTGTCCAGGCCACACCTCGCTGTCACTTTGCCAAATAAATCAAGGTAAATATGAGTTAAATTAGTTTATGCTGAATACACAGCCAATTGTCTGCGCTGTCAATATTCTTAACCAATCGCGTGAACGCAGAGTAGAAAGCAGCCAATTAGATGGGGGCGAGTCTTTGTGTTCGGCCAATCAGGAGTGTCGGGGGGCGGGCCCCTTTAAGATGCTTTTTTTTTTTTTTATTTTGCAACTGTACTGTAGAGCTGCTAGCTCGTGTTCCTGAAGGAGCACACGTAACGCACCTAGGGGCTGCCTACAGCCATTTAATATGAGTGCGAGCCGAAGTTACGCCACATAGCCCGGAGCAGCAGTTTTTAAAAGGGGGTGGAAGTTTTGGGGGGGAGTGCAGAGTGAGTGAGGACCACCATGGGAAAAGTCACTAAAGATAGCAAGACCAACCCGGCAGCGACTGCGAGCCTTTTGTCCAAGATATTCTTCTGGTAAGTCGACAAGACGTCCCGGATGATAAACGCTGTTAGCTGCCGTCAGCGGGGGATTTAAACACGTAGCAAACACACCGCGACGGTACTGAGGTGTACGGTGTGTTTCTCTGTCATTGTTGTCCACAGCGTTAGTAACGTGTGACCCGCTTCATGTGAAGTGAAAGCAGCCAGTAACCACAAGTGTTGCTGTCGACTGTTAACATTAAGTTGACGGAGTTTTTCCACGGTTTCAGTCTTTGTTCAAAAAGTTTTTCACTTTGTTAAGTGATCTGAACCGCCCCGTGACTGTATTCCCCGCGTTTATGTAATGCCGGTTTCCTGTTGAATCATCTGCTCTGGTTCCTCAGGTCTAATGGGAAACTCGTACGTGTGTGCCATCCCTCTATCAGAAACAGAGCACATCTGCTGCTGCTGTTAGGTCACTGTGCAGCCCGAGTCAAATGTGTGTGTGTGTTTAAATTAACAGTTGTAACCTCATTGAGAGGTTTTATTTTAAAGTTATTCAGCATTCTTACTTGTAAATAGCTTAAAATGTGGCTGATTTTCTTTGAAACGTTCACTTTTCCTGTTCAAATTTGATATTTAATTTGGTTCTATTGGTTGCTTTATTTACTCATTTTAGTAATTACTGTAATTACTTTAGTAATTACTGTATTGTGCCACCCAACCCCCTAACGGAGCAGGTCGGCACAAATGAAAAACTCGACTTTAACCACAAATCCTAAATTTTTAGAAAACATTTGTGTCCGTTAAACTGCTTTAATTCACAGCTGAGACTTTAACTGTTAATTTGCTGCCGGTTGAAATATTGTAACAAAAATTATGCCAGAGAAATATGGCAGCGATTGCAAAGTGTGCCGACCAATTCCAGTTTAATCGTCGTCGACCTCCACGTAAGATCATAAAGTGCCGACTCACCACACTTTTAGTCATACTCACAGAGGATAAAGTGACACCTTTTGCTCACATTATTGCATCTGACAACACGGCTGCATGTGCATGTTGTGGTTGTTATGGCACCGCTCCAACACCGCCGTGCTGAAACGATCGTCTGAAAACAGTCTTGAATAGATACACTGTGCTCATTTCTGTCAAACTCCAAATTGTCCCTCTGACTCTTTTATGTCTCCATCAGGTGGCTGAATCCGCTGTTTCGCACAGGATACAAACGCAGGCTGGAGGAAGATGACATGTACGAAGTGCTCACGGAGGATAAGTCGGACAATCTGGGACAGGAACTGCAGAGGTAGAGACGCTTTCGGACTCATCTTTCAGCGTGAAAATAATTGTCACTTGTCATTAAGTTGCTCCCTTACACGGTAAAGTTACGGCCACTTTAATTTTGAGCGCTCACAGTTGAAAAGATTCTTTAATTGTTTGGGACTAATGTAGATATCTTCAAAAATGATATTGTCTGTTACATCTCAAAGACAACAATCTAAATCAGAAATAGCTTTTGTCCGAGTCAGAACACGACAAAAGATGTTTAAGATCTCACAAGGAAGGAATGTACTTTTAATTTAAAAGACGTTTTTAACCCAACAGACCCCGCTGACACATGAGCATGTATTTATGAATACATTATCAGTCTGACTAATTAAGCTGCTGCTACAGAAACCAATGTCAGAGAGCAACAGTGATCTAAGATCAAACAGGCTGTCTTGTTGTATGAATCATATGATAAAAGATGCATTTTTCTCCGGGGATATCTTGAACAGATGTCAATAGATAGAGACGCACCTTCAGCACAGATTCCTCTGTGATGAGCTCCATTCAATTCACAGCACATCCTCGCTGTTGTTGTCAGACCAGCCGCCTCCATTATTTTCCAATCAAATCGGCCGCCACATTGATCACCACATTTGCAAAGCGAGGCTGTCAGACTCTGAGGTTCTGGTGAGAAGACTAACACCTTTTAGGCGGTTGGTCGATCCGCTCTGATTCGGGACAAATTCTGATCGGTCGTCCCACAGAATCAAACCACCAGTGTGGTGCATCGCGGCATCGAAGGAGGCGTGACAAACACCGTATGCGTCGACATGCGTTATTATTAATAACAATGGCATAACCTGTCAGTCACAATCATTTACCTCCATTACAGCTACTAACAGCTCCTTTTAAATCTACCGCGGTCTGTCGCACACATCAACGCATCATCAAAGCGTCATACCTGCGCTGCTCGGTTCCCAGCTCAGAGGCGAGACCGCTCTGTCCTCCGATTTCAGAAGTTATATACAGAACGTCGAGGCAGCTTAAGAACGTGATATTCTCGCCTTGAACAGTCAGCGTAAATGTGATTCATTCAGCGATTTATTTACGTCAAGGTTCTTTTCCCCTCGTCGAGCAGTCGATCGGTTGAAGATTGTTCGGTCACCTACAACCCTACGTCGTGCAAAGTTTCCCCGAAAAACCGTGACCGTGCCTTTCTCAATACCGTACTTCATCAGAGCGATCATCCGTCATTTGGAGATGTTGTCTGGCAGTCAACATACTTATGCTTTTTACTAAGTAAACACTGTTATATTACAAACACACTTGAAGAAACTTGTTTGTCCAGCAAATTGTAGTCTGAGCCCAGACTTAATCCTGGTCATATCTTTAAGCTAATACCATACTTACATATCATACACTGACACACAATGACTGTAGTAGTTTAATTTGAAGATGGCTTACTGTGATGTCAGCAATCAGCTGATCTCAAAAGCTGGATTTACTTTAAGTCTCGATGCCCAACTCTGATTTGTTGCCTATATCTGATTTGTTTTTGTTGACTGCCTGATTACTCTTAAAAGTGACTCAAATTCGATATCTGCATTTACACCTGTTTGACCTTTGTGTACGCACGAAATAACGCGCATGTGAAAACAAAACCAAATGTCCTCATAAACGTGTTTGTTTCATTACGAACCCTGTATTTGCGCCTAACAGTTTCTTTGCTTAAAAGACAGATGATCTGTGCATTTGACCACTGGCTTGAGCCCTCGTCTCCCATTGTAGTATTTTCCACTTTCCGAGCACAAGTAATCACGTCATCAAAAGACAGTTCGCCGAAAATGGAAATTCAGACATTATCTACTCACCCTAATGCCGATGGAAAGTCAGGTTTATTTTTACAGTTTTGTAGACTGTAAAAATAAACCTGACTTTCACAGGAAAAGGCGTTGCACTCTTCTCCCAAACAAAAGATAAAAGTTACATTGTCATGTTTTAGCCTTGTTGTAGTCTTAAGCTGCACGCCAGCTACCTGGAAGCCTTCCACACACACAGTGGTTTGAAATCCAGCAAAGGGACTTGTTGCTTGCTGCTAACTCCACAAGTTTTTCTGTGTCTTTGTGAGTGTGTGTGTGGGAGGCTTCTGCAAGCTCCTGGTCACCACTTACTTCAATTGTTTGGGAGACGAGCGCATTGACTTTTTCCTCGTGAAACTCTAGCGGATTAAAAAACTTCACCCGACTTTCCATCGGCACAAAGGTGAGGAGACGATGACAGAAGTGTCATTTTTGGGTGACCGTCGTCGCTTTTTCTGAGGCCTGAAACCAAACCGAGAATTCTCTGATGTCATGTGCTTTTTTTTTTTTGTTGCTTACATGAGAAGGAAAAAAGTCGGAATTGGGTCACTCGTTCAACGCAGTGTAAATCCAGCCAAATGTCCGAGCTGAAAATGTGAGTGTTAATATTTGGTCTCGTATATAAACAAGCAGTGAGTCATAAAAAGTCACGGTAAGTTGTTGCATTGAAGACCCTAGTCGACCACGTCAAACATTTCCTACACAATCAGGAGGCCGAAAAACAGTCAGGTTAATGATCAATGTATAAATGTAGCTCTCTTTCGTGTGTTTTACAACATGTCGCAACATGTGCAGGCTGCTCTCAGAAACAAACAGCTGGAGTTTAGGCTTATCTTCCAAACACAAACACCCACACCAGAGATGACTCCCCTCGTCTTCCAGACATAAACCCACATGAACTCGAGGCTGCCAAAGACGCACTGGTTGTCTTCTCCAGATGTCGGGAAAAGTATGCCTTTTGGCGTGATATTTACTCTGGACTTTACTGGATCAGCTTTAGATTTTTACCCACAGCTCTTGATTACTCGGTTGTTTCACGGTCTGTCATCTTTTCTGGTAGTAATCTAGCATCTTATTGACGGCCGTTTTAATTTCGAGTGAAATTTCAATTTATCGGTAGACACGTGGCCCTGAAAACGTGGCCTCGAGGCCTCCGGGCTCTTGGTCATGCATCTCTATGTGTTGATTTGAATTTATACGCAGTGTTGAAGTGCTGAGACAAGACTGCTTTGGACCTGTTCCACTGCAATCAGCCACTTTTCAGTGATGTATCTGGCATCTTTCTCTGACAGATACTGGGATTATGAGGTCCAGAAGGCCACCAAAGAGCTGCAGACACCTAGACTCACCAAAGCCATCATTAAGTGCTACTGGAAGCCATATGGAGTGCTGGGATTCTTCACCCTCGTTGAAGTAAGTGTTTAAGACAGTCTTTTTATTAAAGTAAGCCAAACCAAGTTGTACAAAAAAGACAAAGAACAAACTCGCATGTTCAGATGTTCAGCAGGTTTGTCAGCATTCTGCGTAACCCAAAACAAATGTAACGTGTAAATGTGTCGATTAATTTGTGGAGACGTCTGCCAACAGATTATCGTAAGAACACACCGTGGAGTGATAATTGTTAATTTCAGACTCTTGCGAGTGTCATTGTCTGCTGTCACACTGTAATTATTGCCTCTCCTCTGCATATCAGGAGGTCATTAAAGTGGTCCAGCCGGTTCTCCTGGGGAAGATGATTGAGTACTTTGAGACGTACGATCCAGAAAACACGACAGCTCTGTACGAGACTCTGGGTTACGCCGCCGGCCTGTCTATCTGCACCATCGGCCTGGCCTTGCTCCATCACCTCTACTTCTACCACGTCCAGAGGACGGGCATGAAGATCAGAGTGGCCATGTGTCACATGATCTACAACAAGGTCAGGAGGAGGACGACTCGCTCGCGCTGCTTCAAGGAGAACACAGAGTTCCGATTCGTTATCGCGATCGCTGCTCAACAGAGACATTTAACCACACAGGATATCGCTTTTGTTAAATGAACAGCGTTTGCGATTGTTTCCTCACCGATGACGCTTCCTGTCTTTTTCTAGGCTCTGCGTCTCAGCAGTTCGGCCATAGGAAAAACCACCACCGGCCAGATTGTCAACCTCCTCTCCAATGACGTCAACAAGTTTGACGATGTAGGTAATATTTAAGATCTTGTAGACGAGAGTCACGGGAGTCGTAGTTTTTGTCTGTTGTGCGAGTTTGCAAACCCAGCTGCATCCCCCTGAACAGAGTCCACGTGAAGTATTCAAACAATTACTACGTATGCGTCCGACACAGGGAGGCCACAGCGAGGACATTTTCCAGTCAGTTAAACTTTGTCGACTTACATTTTACGAGAAAAGAGACTCGTCGATGACACTTGGTGTCTGTAGAGCGCTGCATTAACAGGGTTCCCCGCAGACCTTTAAAAAGTCGTCAAAGGTATTGAAACCATTCCTTTAAAAATAAGGCCTTTTGAATTTTATTTAAATATAAAATCCTAAAATAATCGGTAACTTGCTTCTCACATTAACAACGCCGAAAAGAGTTTGTGCAAAATTCCCGTTAACCACTAGTGATGTCAGTTGATGTTGTTTAATTTATTTTTTTTAAATGTTGATTTTGGAAAATTGGTCTTAAATTTTATCAGATTAATAAAGTCTTAAATCAGAGTTAGTTAATGCAAACCAAACTGGATCTTAAAGTAGAAACCTCGAGGTGACTTTTCTCATGTCAGTGAGATTTAGCACTGCCGCTACTGTTCATCAAAAATGCATCTACAAACAGTTGGCCAGTTCAAAGTATTTCATGGTGCGATGGAACAAAAAGAAGCAGCCACAGTAAACTGTTAGACAAAGTGCTGCACTTTGCAATCTAACCCAGTTCTCTTTTGTTATTAACTTCATCAGATTCCCTTTTGGCATTGTGTTTTAAAGCTGGAAAACTGCCAGATAGACTCTTTTGCTTTACACTTTGACCCAAATCGGTCTTGTCGGCGAAGTCTCGTTACTCTCGTCAGGTGAAATCTGACATGCTGCGAATCCTGCCGCTGCTCTACGAAGCAGCGACGGCAATTGTAGCGCTTCTCGTTCTCATTCCACCGAAGATAAGCATTAATAAAGAAGCAAAACAACGGTGGGTCGGTGTCAGATTTCACAGCTACAGTTCTTATTCCAAACTACTTGATGCAGATTACTACGCCTCAATGCACACCTCTTGCAAAACCTGCTTCTGCATCCTTTACATTTTCTGCAGCCTATCCATTGACTATTTTTAGACGCCCTGCAACCTAGATGACTTTGTCTCCACAACTGGCAACAACTGATTCATGTTTAATGCTTTGTGAAATTAGGGAGTGGAGTCTGCTGACATGAACTCAAGGAACTTGTCTTTGACCTTGTTTTGCAAGTCACCACTTATAAGCCATTTGATGTCAGGGTATAATTGTAGCTACAGGATAGACTAGTTTGAGGGGTGTGACATATTTAATATTACATGGTGGTTACAGTGTCTCGCTCAGAGAAACGCAACATCTCCCAGTGTGAGGATCAGTGCTCTGACGCACTGTGGCACTGTGCGCCTTTAGGGCATTATTTTCTTGGCAGATTGCTTTTAATTAACCTTCTCATGCTCTCATGCTGGTTTGAATTGAATTGTTTTGAAAAGCGACTCTACCCTTTCTGCTCAAACCGCCTCGCACCGAGTGTTTGGAGATGAGCACACACGGTTCTTCAGGACAATCTTGGACCTCAGCGATCACCGTGTGACTCATATATGTTTGGAAAGTAGTCACGGTTCACTCATGCAAAGTTCTCAAACAGGTGACCATCTTCCTGCACTTCCTGTGGGTGGGGCCCCTCCAGGCAGCGGCCGTCGTGGGCCTGCTGTGGTCGGAGATCGGTCCGTCGTGCCTGGCTGGAATGGTGGTCCTCATGTTCCTGATGCCTATGCAAACCATGTTTGGAAGACTCTTTTCGAAGTTCAGGTAACGCACACTCGCAGATTCACATAATGCCGACTGACTCCCCGCCGGATCAGCAAACTCTCTGCGGCTGCTGTTCGGCAGGTTAAATGCAGCATCGAAGCACCGTCTCTCACTCAAAAACAAACTGCGATTGGTGTCAATCGTGGTGTGCGTGACCTAAAAAGTCAAAGAACCCGCGCTCACTGCACGCTTCAGAAAGTCCTCAGTGTTGTTTATAATGAGCGAAACGATATTTCTGCGGTATTTAAGCAAACTCACATTGTCTTTACAGGAGTAAGACGGCTGTTCTGACCGACAGCAGAATCCGCATAATGAACGAGGTGGTGTCCGGAATCAGGATCATCAAGATGTACGCCTGGGAAAAACCCTTTGCTGCTCTGGTCTCTGAGGTCAGAAGGTAAAAACATGAAATGATTCTTGCGCTTAGCAGTGACACGAAGATCGTTTTAGATCGAAGTAGGGGTTTAAAGAGGTGCCGGCGCACAAATCAAGCCTGTTGAGATAATCAGTTTGTGGTCTAATATTTACATTGCTATTTTGTTCTTAGTGTTTAAAGTACTTTATAGTGGACATCCGCCAGTAATAGAAGGCAGTCCAATGCTCAAATCGCAATTCAAGAAATTGCTGCTGACGATTATCACGAGTTAGATCGGCAGTAGTTCCGTTCAACTTAAATAACATCATATTCAAATTTTGATGCAGGGTTGTAAAATAGTTTGGCAGCGTTTCATCACAAGAAAAAGTAGCTCCAAAAAAAATCAACGACTGCGTTTGGTTTCGCTATGGTGGCACGATGCTTTACATAACCAGATTCAGCTCCTGCAAGCTGCGTGAAACATTATTAGCGCTGACATTATCATCGATTGTGTTGCAACTTGTTGTGGGTGCATCTTAGTCAAATGTACAATTTATGGCTGTGACAGTCTACACAGCATTTCCCCACCCTTTCTAGGCCACAGTTTGTGCTCATGCCAACAGTAAAAGGTGTGACAGGGCGTTCACGAGACCCGATTGATCTCGAGCAGAAGAACAGCTGATTAACGTGTTGTGTCAAAGACGGCGGTGTGACAGTGGGAGTGGCCTCTTACATCATTTGTAAATGGATTTTTGTAATATGACCATACTTTGCCAGAACGTGCTCACACAAAGGTGACATTTTTGCCACGCCCCTGTCTTAACGAACCGTGAAGCGGTTGTCGTGCATTATTGAGGGAGGCGTCATTGAATGTTGATGCCTGAAGGCTGCGTTTATTTGCGTGACGCTCATTTACATAAGCAGGTATGACATTCAATATGTGCGACAAATGTGAGCATTGTGAACTAGTCTAGTCTGGTTTAGGGTAGAATTTGGGTTCTGTTGGCAAATATTAAAATTCTTCTTTGCTAAATGCCTCGTACATCTAATTTGTCTTCACCACGTCCCCTGACTGATGTGATCTGGATCAAAAGTTTGATACAAGGATAGAAGCAAAGTGTTAGTAGAGTCACGTCTTACTAAGACCATCAGTCATTAAGCCCTCGTCATTACTATGAGGGCTGTGTAAGGACAACATCCATCCGTGTTGCTCTCTGTAAGTGACATTTTAAGTGAGTCCGTGTGATATTTGTCACCGTGTGTCCCCTCAGGAAAGAGATCTCCAAGATCATGAAGAGCTCCTACCTCCGAGGCCTCAACATGGCTTCCTTCTTCTGCGCCAGCAAGATCATCCTCTTCATCACCTTCACCCTCTACGTCCTCCTGGGAAATAAGATTTCAGCCAGCCGCGTGTTCGTGACGGTGTCGCTGTACACCGCCGTGCGGCTCACCGTCACGCTCTTCTTCCCGAGCGCCATCGAGAAGCTGTTCGAGAGCCGCGTCAGCATCCGCAGGATTCAGGTACGCAGCTTTCACCGTGTAAAGCTAAACATGTGGTTTAGTGTTGGATTTTATAACATCTATTGCATGTTTTTAACCTGCGAGACGGATGCAGATGCCCACCAGCCACAGTGCAGATTTTGCAAAACATTGGTTTGTATTTTTAGTCAAAATGTGCGTATAAAACAGCTAAACAAGGCTGCTGCCGGTCATTAAGAAGTCAGAGGAGGGAAAAAAATAAGTCAGCAGATCTCGCTGTGACTTCCAGTTAAAGGTCAATGTTTCCCTTTTAAATAGCCAAAAATAATTTTCCCATTTGACTTAGTCTGTGAAATGTTTACTTGATCCACTCGTCTTCAGCGAGCGTGGTCTTTGAGGTCCCGCTTTAAAAGGCAGTCGTATTAAAGCAGATAAAGGCAGCTTTGTTGTGGGTGCGTCCAGTTCTTTTCTCTCTGTCATTTAATCACAGCGCTGTTGCTTTCACTCCAGCTCCGTAAAACCACCATCTCCCCGTTTTGTTTCTTTTTCCTCATGAAGATATGGTTAGCTTTGAATGCGGCTTTAAAGCTGCCAGTTATGAAACATTACATAACGATGTACTCGATAATGAAAGACTCATCTTAAAACACATGTCGATCTCTTCTGTGCGCGTGCCGATGGATTTCTTTATTACCCTTACAACGTGACACTGACGCTATTCCGTTTTTTTTTAATGGCCAAGGAATTCTTGATGCTGGAAGAGATCACAAAAAGCACATCTGCACTGCCACAGGATGAGAAGAAGGACGCCTTCGTGGAAATCCAGGACCTGGTCTGCTACTGGGACAAGGTCAGACACTTTGAGAAGCTACGAGTAAATTCACGAGATTAAGCGATGCCAGGAATTTGCTTCAAGCTTTTAGCAATCACTGTCCTGCCCTGACCCTGACATTTAAGCCAAGCATTAAATTCTTAATGAATAAAAGGGAAATCTTTGATTTTTTTTTTAGCTTTAAAAAATAAATCAACAGGGATTTGGACTGGTCTTTTGTACTCTCCTTGTCAATTGTCAGATTCTTTGAAGTTAAAATGTTTCCTCTCTGAAAGTTATGATTCTGAGGACTTTGCGAGGCCTCACAATCTGCGACAGCAGCATTTGTTGACACGAGTCGCTTTGTTTCTGCGGCACGCGTCACGACAAACCTTTGACTCGTTTTATTGGCAGCAAAGTGCGTCACAGGAGCCGTCAGAAAGTCACGCAGGTCGAAGCGGGCTTTCTCAAACACTCTGTTAGTTTTGGTTTTGTTCACAAAGACTTGGTTTAGGTAACTCGCTGATTGGACCATTTCTGAGTTTGTCATCATAAGTGCATCATCAGGACCCACGTGGAGAAATCAAAACCCAGTGGCAGACACAAGTTAATGCAGCGTTTTGCAGATTCTAGAGTGGATAAATGTATGCTCTCGGGTGCAGCTCAGAGGTCACAGAGAAATAACTGATCGTAAGCATTGTTAGTCGGCTATTATCGGCCAGTCGATCACGTTATGAGAGCTGCCGTGGGTGCCACGAGCATGTTATTGTTATGCAGGTGTGTTTGTCAATATTTGTCACATTTGTCAAAAGCCTTTGAAGAGTTGTTTGACCAAGAAGCGGGAAAGAACATTGGGCGTAACCAACAGCTACATCTGCAACACGGAAAAAGGAACTGGGTGCAAAGTCTCGTTTCCTAACTAAGGCCAAAACAGAGAAGTCTTTCCTTTGCGTTTTCAAAAAAAGTCTGCTTTGATATTATTGTGAGAACAATCCTTGCGTACACAGATCTGCAAAAACAACCGAAAACATCGTAGCATGCGTGCCAGGCCAATGGTTAGCGGCGTGACATCACTGTTGTAACAGGATGGGCGTGGTGTTTTCAAGATTAAACTCTGGAACTGGTTGCCAGAAGTTTGCATTATCAGAGAACCGTTAAAAAAACACGTATGAAAAACGCAGATGTTATGTACAAAAGTCTGAAATTTGTTTCAACAGACATGAAGAAATTCATTAACTTAACAGCTACAAACAACGATGATATCATGTCCGTTTGAAAAGGATGTTTGCGATGCCGCGAAGACATTGTTTTGTACCTGAAGACAACAGTCACGTTGTTAAATATAATTTTTAGAAAAAGTATTGTTTTACATTCGGGTCATTTGAAAGTAAACCTTTAGGAGCCGATGTCCTCGGGGGACAGGTGTCACGGGGTTAATGTGTTCACGTAATACTGTTGAAATGTGTTTTGTACCCCCCTGCAGAGTCTGGATGCTCCTTCTCTGCAGAACCTCTCCCTCACTCTCAAGTCAAATCAGCTGCTGGCTGTAATCGGACCAGTGGGAGCTGGAAAGGTGAGAAATCAGCAGGAAATGCGACTTTTAGTAAATACTGGAGCAAGTTAACGGTCATAAGTTACACCGCTGCCGGTAGTTCACGTAGCTCACGTTTTCCTTTTTTGCGTCCACACGTCCATCCAGTCGTCACTGTTGAGCACCATCCTGGGAGAGCTGCCGAATGAAAAGGGGGTGCTGAAGGTCAAAGGTCAGCTGACCTACGCTGCCCAGCAGCCCTGGGTGTTCCCCGGCACCATCCGCAGTAACATCCTGTTTGGGAAGGAGCTCAACCCCCAGAAGTATGAGAGAGTCATCCGAGCCTGCGCGCTGAAGAGGGTGAGACATGCTTTGAGTATTGCTTTACGCGACGTCGTTAAACACCAGGTACACAACGCAGTTTAGATCAACAGCCGACTCATCGAACGCTAAAGCGACAACGGCACAACAACGTTGACGAAAGACAACGCTTCACCCCTTAACGTGAAAATCAGGCCATTCCTTTTTTCTGTAGTTCTGCGAACAAACAAACAAACAAACAAACAAACAAACAAACAAACCCAACTGAAAAAATGACGTCTTTGACAAAACTAAATACACTGCAGAGAAATAAAGCTGCTGATGTTTTTGTCATCCGTCAGCGCACATCTCAGGATGTTATCGAGAGGAGAAGTCACATAATGTCACTCAGTTTTTAAATGTTTTTAATGACTGTTTTATTGTCAGTTTAAGCTCCATTCATCCATGCATTGCTAGTTCAGTGGCTGGAGAATCACTCACACCTGAGTTTTATGACATCATTGTAAACAATCCGAGATGCTTAGCGGCGCCCTCTGCTCTCTCAGGTGTTTGACCGCTCGTAACACCAGATGTTGAACTGTGATCGCACTGAACTGTCAGGATCTCTAACCCGACAAGAGGAGAGGGCCCCGACAGTCCTGTGACTCTGTCCAATTAAAACTGGACACAACCCAATAAAGCCCCAGCTCTGACGCAGACCAGACACTTATCTGCATCTCGATTGGCTCCTTGTCTCACACAGACACTTCCTCTCATTTAATGTGTGACTTATCTCTGCAGCATAAGCCAAGTCCCTCTTTTTATCTGCCATCACGTTATGTTCCTGACAGCGTTTGTGTCAGAACAATACGCTGACTCACTGTGCGTTAACATGCGCTCAAGTATCTGTGCGATTGTCAGCTCGTGTCATTTGTAATCAGATACAACTTAGTTTCTCCGTCAAACTCAGAGATTAAGTGGAAAATGGGTTAAATTTAGACTTGAACTCGTAACCTGCTCTCTCTGCTATGTGCTGAAGAGAAGAACGTCCAGTAAAAAAGTTTCCCCAACTTGTGTTTTGACACGACTCTTGCCTCTGTTGCGTGATGCATCAGACTGAGCTCATTGAGAAAACTGATGATTTAAAGCAAGATTCTAACTTCCTTGTATTTTTTTAAAAAAAAAAACAGGGTTTATGAGGGATGTGGTGTACGCATTCTTTCTCTGCACATGTCGAGACACGTGAGAAGCACATCTGTGGAGGGTCTACCCTCAGCTGGCTCTCTTCCTGAGACTCGTGTCCAGATCAGACAGAGCATCTCTGCATATTGCTAATTAGTAGTTATAGTATTTGGTTAATTTGGGAAATGAGTTATTGTCCAGGAAGTCACTCAAAGCCACACAAATGTCGCCTTCTTTAACACATTTTAAAACATTCCTTGTCAGGACATTGCAGCGTCAGTGGTGATATATCATTCGTTAACGTCACACGTTCCTGTTGCACATTTATTTTGTCGTGTGTGTGCGTGTAGGACATGGAGTTGCTCCCAGATGGAGACCTGACTCTGATCGGGGACAGAGGAGCCACACTCAGCGGGGGACAGAAAGCTCGTGTCAACCTGGCCAGGTGAGAGGACAGTCCACATTTGTTTTTGTTACACCTCAAAAGAGAGTGCAGAGTTGACCTCAAGATAACTTTTAAAGTTTTACTGTCACGATAAATGAGATATTAAAACCACAGCCGTCAAAGTACAGACAAAAGAAGATCGGAGCTTACTTCAAGTACAACTTGAATATCGTACAACTGATCCTGAATCTGCAGTCAGGTACATGAAAATACCAAACAAGCATTACCCTCAAATCTCTGACCAAACTGTCAGTGATGGAGTTGCATTGTGGGTAACGTAGGCACAATGTTTTGACAAAAAAGAAGAATGTGTGGGGGGAGAAAAAGACGATTTCTCTGGTTCTGCTGCACGGATTGATTTTGATCTTGACTTTGTTTTTTATATTTTTGGTCTGACAAAATAACGGGGTTTTTTCAGGGCTGTGTATCAGGACGCAGACATCTACCTGCTGGACGATCCTTTGAGTGCCGTGGATGCCGAGGTCGGGAGACATCTCTTCGAACAGTGAGTTCCAGCTACAGGATTGGAGTGCTCTTCAAATAGCACGTTAAGTTCTCACACACTGTTAGACCTACGCACGGTGGATTTGTTTAGATCTGGTAGAGAGCTTCAAAGCTGCAGCGGAAAGCCTCGAGTGACACATCACAACAGGACAAACTTTCCTGGAAATGTCTCTGCCCTTCTGCTAGTCTCCGCTGTACCCTTTCCACTGAGTGACGGATATGTGCGGTGCTTTTGTTAGTTCGTGGTGTTGTTGCAGGTTATTTTGGCCACGTTGCTTTGCAACAAAATGAAACTCTAGTGACACAAGACAGATGAAGAAAAGCTTTAGAGTTTGAGAGCGGAGTCAGGAAGAGGTGCGGTGCTGCTCGTGTCAGGCGGACAATTGAAGTCGGCCCCACTCTTCCTGTTTCACTCTTCCGCTTGGATCAAACATTCCCACAGACAGTTTGAAACAACTGTGATAAGGAATTGGCACGCGCACTTTTAGACACATAAGATGAAGTTGCTTTGATTTGTTTTTGCTTCGGATTGTAACACAAGTTTCTGCCCTGTTGTGATAACATTGATGAAATGCTTCAGCTCTAAAATGTGGCACCGTGTTCACTGTGTGTGCACGTGTCAGGTGCATCTGCGGCCTGCTGAAGAACAAGCCTCGTATCCTGGTCACCCACCAGCTGCAGTACCTGAAGGCAGCCGACCAGATCGTTGTCCTCAAAGAGGTTGGTGTTTTTAAGCAATGCGTACACCACATCCCTCATAAACCCTGCATTCCCAACACGAGTCCTCCCTTTACACACGTGTAAATTCACCATGCCGACAGTTGCTTATTTAAACGTCCCGCGATGGGTTGCGCACATAAAAGTTGTCGTCAAAACGTCAAACCGGTGCCGCCATAGTCTCATCTTTCTGGCTTTACGTTGGGGCCGTCGCTACCTCTGTCCCCGGCTCTTTTTTCCCTGATCGGACACGTTACATACAGAACAGCGAGGCCACATAACAGCCTTGAGCAGGCAGTGTGGATTAGCTTTTGACTCGATGTAAACACATGCAAGTTGTCTGAACAGTGCACATTAGTTTCACTGTGCAACACAGTGGATTTTTGTGAACAGTTTTGTTGTTGAGCACACATTGAAACGTGTTAATGTTTATCAAATAACCACGTTTGATCATTAAAAACGTGGAATTTAATATGAAACTAACTACTGCTCTTCACTGCCACACTTTTGGTAACTTCTGTACCATACTGAACGTGACAGCCTGCTGAGTGAAGCGTGTTAACCGTTAATGTGTCAAAGTGTGCGTACATCATGAGATAGTGTTCATGTGTTGGCATGCTAACTGTGTGTGTTCATGTGTCAGGGTCACATGGTGGCAAAGGGGACATACACAGAGCTGCAGCGGTCTGGGGTGGACTTCACCTCCCTGCTGAAGAAGGAGGAAGAAGAGGAGCAACAGCAGCCTCCTCAAGACATCCTCGCCAGGAGCAGAACTCTGTCCCAGAACTCGGTGCTCTCGCAGACCTCCTCCGTGCATTCGGTGAAAGACGGAGACAATTTACCGGTTAGTGCATCCTTTTTCTCTCTCGGTCTGACGCACACAGTGAACATGCTGCCTTTATTTCCCCAGATGGGGGCAGTGCTGATCACTTCACACCGGCTTCAACATTTATCATTCACAGTTACTGTGAATTACTGTGTATGTGAAATACATCATAGGTAAGAGTAAAAGTAAAAGTCAAAAAATTGATTTCCCTGTGGTTTCACACACAGGAAGTTGCAGCTCATTGTGTGTTGCTCTCTGTCGCATCTCTTCTCTTGCAGCAAACAGTAATTGCTGCTGAGCGTTTGGACCTTACCCTGCTTTCCAAATTGCATATTTATTCTTTTTACTTAAAGTGTGAGCTGCAGCTGCCCTGGAACACAGCAGATCTCACCTTAGGACCATGATAACAGCTTACTCACAACACTAAAAGGGATAGAAAAAAAACACCCAGACACCCACTGTCAACATCACCACTGTGTGAACTCATTCACCCAGTGACAATGACGAAACCAACTTGTGCCTTCATGAAAGTCATTGATTATTACCTGAAATATATCTTGTTTTGTGTGTGTGTGTGTGAGATTCCATTGGCCCGAGTCATCCTAAAATGTTTTTGTCTTGTTATTTTTGAATGCGGTTTGTAATCCTTTAACCTGCGATCGTACTCGTTGTCCACGCAGGCAGAGCCGGTGCAGACGGTGGCAGAGGAGAGCCGCGCTCAGGGAACCATCAAAGCCAGCCTGTACGTCAAATACCTGAAAGCCGGAGCCCACGTCGCGGTTCTGCTGGTGGTCATACTGATCAACGTCCTGGCTCAGGTACGTGAAGAAGACTCCAAGAAAAGAGAATGTCACTTCCTACGGTGCAAAAATGTGGAACAGGTTGAGCCGGTACGTAAAGACTTGTGTGTTCTGTGTCTTGTAGGTAGCATACATCATGCAAGACTGGTGGCTGGCTCACTGGTGAGTATGAAAAGAAACAGAAATTGTACATTCATGTCTGTATTCGTACATTCCTCACAGGTCTTTGCTTTTGTACGATTTACTGTCTTTGCTTTTGTGTAACTCGGTAATGTCGTGACTGATCAGGGCTGACGAGCAAGAGAAGCTCAACACCAACGGCACCGGCATCCAAAACGGAGCGAACGTCACGGCAGAGCTGAACATCGATTTCTACCTGGGTGTTTACGGAGGTAATCCCACCTGTTGTCGTGCACCGTGCACCGCACGCTTTGTTTTCCCGCTGTGCTGTAAAGGAGGATGCTCTGCTTCTGCGTCGACAGGTTTGACTGCGGCCACCATCGTTTTTGGCTTCATCAGGAATATCGCTCTGTTCCACGTGCTGGTGAGGTCTGCACAGGCTCTGCACAACTGCATGTTCAACTCCATACTCCGAACACACGTGCGCTTTTTCGACATCAACCCGATCGGTAAGCAAACACGGAAGCCCGTGCTTCTTTTATCAGTTAGTTTGTGTTACTGTGCGACTTTTGTAAACCCAAAACTAACCCTGTGAAACTCCAAACTCACACAATAACACAAACTGCTCATCGAGGCAGCAGTCGATCTGCGACTCTGAATGTTTTTTAGTCATGTTTGTACATCAACGATGTCTCATCGTTTAAAGTATTGGCAAATGTTCACTGAAAGGCTCATGTTATTTCCATAGTACGATGTTCTCCGTTCTCTCCCGTCTCACCTCAGGAAGAGTCTTAAACAGATTTTCAAAGGACATCGGCCAGCTGGACTCTAACATGCCGTGGACGTTTGTGGACTTCATCCAGGTGAGGAGAGATGACACAGTAAGAAACAGCAGCTCATCAGAGTCACTGGCGTCACTCGTTACTCGCATTACCAGCATTTTGTGTTTCCTCTCCGAGCAGGTGTTCCTGCAGATCCTCTCTGTGATCGCAGTGGCCGTGTCCGTGATCCCCTGGATCCTCATCCCCGTACTCCCCCTCCTCCTCGTCTTCCTTTACCTGCGTCGCTACTTCCTGCAGACCTCCAGAGACATCAAACGCCTCGAGTCCACCAGTGAGTGTCCCCAAACACGTGAAATGAGTAAAAACGAGCAGCTGCGTAGGGCTTGAGTTGAAATGGATTTCTTTGATCCTCCCCGCAGCCCGGAGTCCAGTGTTCTCCCACCTGTCGTCGTCTCTTCAGGGCCTGTGGACGATCCGAGCCTTCGGAGCAGAGGAGAGGTTCCAGAAAGTTTTTGACGCCCATCAGGACCTGCACTCGGGTTCGCCTCCGCTCCGTCAGAGTCGCTTCAGAGAAAGCTCCTGTGCCGCTCCTGCATCAATAACACTGTCCCTTCCTTTGAACAGAGGCCTGGTTCCTGTTCCTGACCACCTCTCGCTGGTTCGCCGTGCGTCTGGATGGCATCTGCTCCATATTTGTGACGGTTGTCACCTTTGGCTGCCTGCTGCTCAGAAACCGTGAGGACAAGTTTAAATCTTGTTTAGACACCGGACGTTAAAAAGATCAAGTGTCCCCCGCAGCAGTAAAACATGGAATGTGTCTTTCCCGTCTGTGTTAGAGATGGACGCTGGCTCTGTGGGTCTGGCTCTGAGCTACTCTGTCACACTGATGGGAATGTTCCAGTGGGGCGTCAGGCAGAGCGCAGAGGTGGAGAACATGGTAAGAGATGAGCTCTGAAAAATGTTAGTAAGTTACATACGTCATAAAAGCCACAGCTGTCCTTCTTATGTGGGTTCCACTTCTTTGTCTGTGTCTTCAGATGACGTCAGTGGAGAGAGTAGTGGAGTACACGGAGCTGGAGAGCGAAGCACCCTGGGAAACCCAGAAGCGTCCTCCTCCCGATTGGCCCAGCAAAGGCCTGGTGACCTTCGACAGGGTCAGCTTCTCCTACAGCAGCGACGGACCGCTGGTGCTGCACAACCTGAAGGCCATGTTCCGACCCAAAGAGAAGGTGAGGCGCATCTGTGTTCACACGCGGGCCGTTTCTCGCCACGTTAACCCCGCGCATCCGTGTTCAACCTGGTCTTCTGTCCCGCGTGTCAGGTCGGCGTCGTAGGTAGAACAGGTGCCGGGAAAAGCTCTCTGGTCTCCGCTCTTTTCCGCCTGGCCGAGCCGCAGGGGAAGATCTACATCGACGGCGTGTCGACGTCCGAGATCGGCCTCCACGACCTGCGCCAGAAGATGTCCATCATCCCTCAGGTAGACATCGGCCGACCTCTAACAATTTCACTAACTGAATGAAATCCAAAACTGATGTCAACTGTATTGATGTCAGTTGATGAAATGACTCACAGTTTTTGGGTTTTTTTTGTTTGTCCAGGACCCGGTGCTGTTTACAGGCTCCATGAGGAAGAACTTGGACCCCTTCAACCAGCACTCTGATGAAGACCTGTGGAGAGCTCTGGAGGAGGTTAGTGCACGGATTCGTTTTGAGATCGTTCAAAAGTCTGGAACAACATTGAAAGTTAAATCGTCTTGATTTTGTACTCTCTATTGTCTTTAAAAACGGCCGCTCCCTCGCTGCAGGTGCAGCTCAAGTCTGCGGTGGAGGAGCTGCCCGGGAGGTTGGAGACAGTTCTGGCCGAGTCGGGCTCCAACTTCAGCGTGGGCCAGAGGCAGCTGGTGTGTCTGGCCAGAGCCGTCCTGAGGAAGAACCGCATCCTCGTCATCGACGAGGCCACGGCCAACGTGGACCCCAGGTACCGCCGACAGTCACCGTCGTGCAGACACATGTAGTTGTTTGTTTATCTGCTTGTGAACTGCATCCCTCCAAAGCATTAAAGCATGTTCCGTGTCTTTGCAGGACAGATGAACTCATCCAGAAAACCATACGGGACAAGTTCAGAGAGTGCACCGTGCTGACCATCGCTCATCGTCTCAACACCATCATAGACAGCGACAGGATACTGGTGAGTCCGTCTATCTGTGATTGTCGAAAAACAGACAGTTGTGTGCAGAGAGTTGCGTCTTACACTCAGCAGGTTTTAAAAGATGTGTTCTTTGTCATTGAATTGGATGTAGGAATGTAGAAATTGTGACAGATTTTAAATTATTTGAGTGAAGGGATGACGTGAAATCCACTCAACAAAGTATCATCTAAACCCCAAATTGATACAAACCAGCCCAGCGGCAGTGAAAATAACACAACATATTGAAGTTTGAGGGTTCACACAGGAAATCAGTAAAGTGTCAGCCTCTCTGCGACTTTTTTAATGATGTATTAAGATTTGTTTGTGACACGCCTGTTTGTTTTTTGAAGTTATACTTTGACTTTGATATTGTGACTTGTAATTATTGTTTGGACAAATGTTAAGACATTTTACCATATATTTGGACAAATACATTTTATATAATTGGACATTTTATCGTACTTGGTTTTTGTGATTTGTTTTTGAATACTATACTTATCTAACTGACAAATTGTACTTACTATCAAACAACATTTCTCTGATTTCGGGATTTTTGTCAGGGACATTGGACGTACTGTTGTGACTTATTTTAAATGTGAAACACCATATTGTCACTTTGTTGACATTATGATTTCCTTCCTTGCTTAATTTTCTGTCATCACGCTTGACTTTTTGGATAAATTGTACTTTGTCTCTGTTTCTTTTGTCTCCAGGTTCTAGATGCAGGGAAAATCAACGCCTATGCCGAGCCTTACACCCTGCTTCAAGATCCAGATGGCATCTTTTACAAAATGGTGCAGCAGACTGGAAAGCAAGAGGCAGCAGCTCTACTGGAAGCAGCTAAACGGGCAAGTGTTAACAGCAGAGCAGAAACATATTAAGATGCTGTTTTGTTTTTGGGCCTAACTAACTTTGCCGTGTATGCCTCCTCAGGCGTACGACAGCAGAAGCCAGCCCAGCATATTAAATGGACACGCAGAATCGGCAGACGGGAACTTGGTCATCTTTGAGACGGCTCTGTGAGCACAGGGAAGCTTCAGAAGACGTAAGAAAGCCCCTCCAGTCTCGGATGACAGGACAGTGGCCTGACGGAAAGGCCGAAACCACCGCAGAGACGGTATGTTATGAGGCCTGGAGTGGCTGAGCCAAATGCATGGACATTACTTTGTCATTTCATCCAAGCGGAGAGCTTGGATGTCATTTTTGTAAAGAATGTTGAAATGTATCACTATTTATTGTCTGTGCTTCATATTTATCACCAGGTTCTCGATCCTGACAAAACTGTAAGTGCCTTATTTATTAATGTCATAATGTAAATCTGTGTAGCACCGCACACAGACCAGGATTAACGAGAACCAAATCCTCAGTGTTTAAACAAGACACGAGGACAAAATTCAGAAAGTTAAAAATCAAATATTGTTTTATTAAAGACAGATGCATGTGACAGTCTGACAATTGAAAGAGTAGCACCATGTTAACTGTAAGTTTCACAGTTGGCTTTTCAGGACACTAAGTGTCACATCTATGCAATCTGATTTCTAAGTGAGAACCATTCATTTTCTCTTACTTCCCTCTGCATTCATGTAAAGTTTCTGAAAAATCAAAATTCCTGTAAAAAGAAAAAATAAAGAAAAACTGTCAAATAACAAATTTGGAGGAAAAGTGTGGTAATTTTAATTTTTGCTAAAAGTTTTGAGTATCTTACTGATGTTTGTTGTGCAGCAGTTGACCCAGGCTGTCAAGACTTGTGTGTTGCCTTGGAAAGTGAAAAGTCATTGTTTGAGTTAAGACAGGTTGAACTGTATTTGTTTGAATGATAACAAGACCCTTACCTGTTGGGCTAATTCCAGCAGGGCTGCTGCTTCAGCCTGGCTCATCTGTTGCACCATTTTGTAGAACATGCCCTCTTTGTTTTGCAGCAGGGTGAAGGGACAGTCCAACTCCTGGATGATGCCATTGTCCAGCACCTTAAAGGATGACAGAGACAGGCAGAGAGACAGGCAGAGAGAGAGAGAGAGAGAGAGAGAGAGAGAGAGAGAGAGAGAGAGAGAGAGAGAGAGAGAGAGAGAGAGAGAGAGAGAGAGAGAGAGAGAGAGAGAGAGAGAGAGAGAGTTATCTACATGTGTTTTCCCTTTTAAAAAATACTTGTGGTCACAACGCCGCGAAGCGGCGTTGTGACCACAAGTGTTTTTTCCAACTGTCTTAAACATTGGGTTCGACTGCCAGGGTGGGGGTGTGCATCTATATTTTAATTTTCATATATGTTGGGTGTATGTGTATGTATGTATGTATGTATGTAAGTATGTAAGAAAATATGTTTAGTCATCTATATTGAGTTGTATTTGAAAACACATGTAGCCACAACGCCGCGAAGCGGCGTTGTGGCTACATGTGTTTTCCCTTTTAAAAAATACTTGTGGTCTGGCATGAAGCGCGTTGTACTCCTAATGTTTTTTCCAACTGTCTTAAGCATTGGGTTTGACTGCCAGGGTGGGGGTGTGCATCTATATTTTAATTTTCATGTATGTTGGGTGTATGTATGTATGTAAGTATGTAAGAAAATATGTTTAGTCATCTATATTGAGTTGTATTTGAAAACACATGTAGCCACAACGCCGCGAAGCGGCGTTGTGGCTACATGTGTTTTCCCTTTTAAAAAATACTTGTGGTCACAACGCCGCGAAGCGGCGTTGTGACCACAAGTGTTTTTTCCAACTGTCTTAAGCATTGGGTTCGACTGCCAGGGTGGGGGTGTGCATCTATATTTTAATTTTCATGTATGTTGGGTGTATGTATGTATGTATGTATGTATGTATGTATGTAAGTATGTAAGAAAATATGTTTAGTCATCTATATTGAGTTGTATTTGAAAACACATGTAGCCTGGCGCCCATGAGCTACATGTGTTTTCCCTTTTAAAAAATACTTGTGGTCACAACGCCGCGAAGCGGCGTTGTGACCACAAGTGTTTTTTCCAACTGTCTTAAGCATTGGGTTCGACTGCCAGGGTGGGGGTGTGCATCTATATTTTAATTTTCATGTATGTTGGGTGTATGTATGTATGTATGTATGTATGTAAGTATGTAAGAAAATATGTTTAGTCATCTATATTGAGTTGTATTTGAAAACACATGTAGCCAAGCCGGGCCAGTGGCTACATGTGTTTTCCCTTTCAAAAAATACTTGTGGTCACAACGCCGCGAAGCGGCGTTGTGACCACAAGTGTTTTTTCCAACTGTCTTAAACATTGGGTTCGACTGCCAGGGTGAGGGTGTGCATCTATATTTTAATTTTCATGTATGTTGGGTGTATGTGTATGTATGTATGTATGTATGTATGTATGTATGTAAGTATGTAAGAAAATATGTTTAGTCATCTATATTGAGTTGTATTTGAAAACACATGTAGCCACAACGCCGCGAAGCGGCGTTGTGGCTACATGTGTTTTCCCTTTCAAAAAATACTTGTGGTCACAACGCTGGCCATGCCAGACCACAAGTGTTTTTTCCAACTGTCTTAAACATTGGGTTTGACTGCCAGGGTGAGGGTGTCCATCTGTATTTTAATTTTCATATATGTTGGGTGTATGTATGTATGTAAGTATGTAAGTATGTAAGAAAACATGTTTAGTCATCTATATTGAGTTGTATTTGAAAACACATGTAGCCACAACGCCATGCTGCCAGGCTACATGTGTTTTCCCTTTTAAATACTTGTGGTCACAACGCTGCCGTTGCAGACCACAAGTGTTTTTTCCAACTGTCTTAAACATTGGGTTCGACTGCCAGGGTGGGGTGTGCATCTATATTTTAATTTTCATGTATGTTGGGTGTATGGTTGTATGTATGTATGTATGTATGTAAGTATGTAAGTATGTATGTATGTATGTATGTATGTATGTATGTATGTATGTAAGTATGTAAGAAAATATGTTTAGTCATCTATATTGAGTTCTATTTGAAAACACATGTAGCCTAGCTGCCATGGCTACATGTGTGTTTTCCCTTTTAAAAAACACTTGTGGTCACAACGCCGCGAAGCGGCGTTGTGACCACAAGTGTTTTTTCCAACTGTCTTAAACATTGGGTTCGACTGCCAGGGTGAGGGTGTCCATCTGTATTTTAATTTTCATATATGTTGGGTGTATGTATGTATGTAAGTATGTAAGTATGTAAGAAAACATGTTTAGTCATCTATATTGAGTTGTATTTGAAAACACATGTAGCCTAGCGCCTGCGTTGCTACATGTGTTTTCCCTTTTAAAAATACTTGTGGTCAGCGCAAGCGCGTTGTGACCACAAGTGTTTTTCCAACTGTCTTAAACATTGGGTTTCGACTGCCAGGGTGAGGGTGTGCATCTATATTTTAATTTTCATGTATGTTGGGTGTATGGGTGTATGTATGTATGTATGTATGTATGTAAGTATGTAAGTATGTATGTATGTATGTATGTATGTATGTATGTATGTAAGTATGTAAGAAAATATGTTTAGTCATCTATATTGAGTTCTATTTGGAAACACATGTAGCCTGGCATGCTGCGGCTACATGTGTTTTCTAAAAAATACTTGTGGTCCTAACGCCGCGAAGCGTTGCCAGACCACAAGTGTTTTTTCCAACTGTCTTAAACATTGGGTTCGACTGCGTGGGTAGGGGTGTGCATGTATATTTTAATTTTCATAGATGTATTATAAGTATATATATGTTCATGTGAAATGTATGTAGTATTGTAATTGTACAATGTTACAGAATTTATATATATATATATATATATTATTGTGTTGTATGTATATTATATATTATGTATGAATTATTATTTGTATGTATATGTAGTTATCAGTAGTATGGAGTTGTTTGTGTAGTCAGTTGTTGGTGGTGGCGGCGCAAATTTTTAATTTATATATAAGTATTTTGTATATGTATATATATATATATATATATATATATATTATTGTGTTCTATGTATATTATATATTATGTATGAATTATTATTTGTATGTATATGTAGTTATCAGTAGTATGGAGTTGTTTGTGTAGTCAGTGGCGGTAGTACAAATTTTTAATAAATTTTATATCAATATATGTATATAAGTATTTTGTATAATATGTATATAAGTATTTTGTATAATATGTATAAAAGTATTTTGTATAATATGTATAAAAGTATTTTGTATAATATGTATAAAAGTATTTTGTATAATATGTATAAAAGTATTTTGTATAATATGTATAAAAGTATTTTGTATAATATGTATATAAGTATTTTGTATAATATGTATAAAAGTATTTTGTATAATATGTATAAAAGTATTTTGTATAATATGTATATAAGTATTTTGTATAATATGTATATAAGTATTTTTGTATAATATGTATATAAGTATTTTGTATAATATGTATATAAGTATTTTGTATAATATGTATATAAGTAGTTTGTATAATATGTATATAAGTATTTTGTATAATATGTATATAAGAATTTGGTATAATCTGTATATAAGTATTTTGTCTAATATGTATATAAGTTTTTTGTATAATATGTATATAAGTATTTTGTATAATATGTATATAAGTATTTTGTATAATATGTATATAAGTATTTTGTATAATATGTATATAAGTATTTTGTATAATATGTATATAAGTATTTTGTATAATATGTATATAAGTATTTTGTATAATATGTATATAAGTATTTTGTATAATATGTATATAAGTATTTTGTATAATATGTATATAAGTATTTTTGTATAATATGTATATAAGTATTTTTGTATAATATGTATATAAGTATTTTGTATAATATGTATATAAGTATTTTGTATAATATGTATATAAGTATTTTGTATAATATGTATATAAGTATTTTGTATAATATGTATATAAGTATTTTGTATAATATGTATATAAGTATTTTGTATAATATGTATATAAGTATTTTGTATAATATGTATATAAGTATTTTGTATAATATGTATATAAGTATTTTGTATAATATGTATATAAGTATTTTGTATAATATGTATATATATTTTGTACTCATTGTAACACAATACAACGAGTACAAACAACAACAACAATTAAATAACAGACCCCAGACATTGTAAAGGCTCAACATATAAAAGTTTAATGAAATATTGCAATGCACAAATACAGCAACTGGCTCATCTTTGTAGAACATGCCCTCTTTGTTTTGCAGCAGGGTGAAGGGACAGTCCAACTCCTGGATGATGCCATTGTCCAGCACCTTAAAGGATGACAGAGAGAGAGAGAGTTATCTATATGTTTAGTCATCTATATTGACCACAGTGTGCAAGTGAAGATGTGCTAACATATTGTCTCTTGCTTTTAAACAACACTCAGTTGGCAAATAAATTACATTTCAAAAGTTAAGTAATTTAAGCTAATTACTTTACTTTTGAAATGTAATTTATTTGCCAACTGAGTGTTGTTTAAAAGCAAGAGACAATATGTTAGCACATCTTCACTTGCACACTCACAGTTTAGCAGAAACAATCTTGAACCTGAAAACTTTAAACAACACTCGGTTGGCAAATAAATTACATATCAAAAGTTAAGTAATGTAAGCTAATTACTTAACTTTTGAAATGTAATTTATTTGCCAACCGAGTATTGTTTAAAGTTTTCTGGTCGAAGATCCTTTCTGCTAAACTGTGAGTGTGCAAGTGAAGATGTGCTAACATATTGTGTCTTGCTTTTAAACTTTAAACAACACTCAGTTGGCAAATAAATTACATTTCAAAAGTTAAGTAATTTAAGCTTAAATTACTTTACTTTTGAAATGTAATTATTTGCCAACTGAGTGTTGTTTAAAGTGTAAAAGCTTAAAACAAATCAAGCAAGACACAATAACTTAGCACAGCTTCACTTGCACACTCACAGTTTAGCAGAAACGATCTTGAACCTGAAAACTTTAAACAACACTCAGTTGGCAAATAAATTACATTTCAAAAGTAAAGTAATGTAAGCTAATTACTTAACTTTTGAAATGTAATTTATTAACCAATATTTAAAGTTTTCTGGTCGAAGATCCTTTCTGCTAAACTGTGAGTGTGCAAGTGAAGATGTGCTAACATATTGTCTCTTGCTTTTAAACAACACTCAGTTGGCAAATAAATTACATTTCAAAAGTAAAGTAATGTAAGCTAATTACTTAACTTTTGAAATGTAATTTATTTGCCAACCGAGTATTGTTTAAAGTTTTCTGGTCGAAGATCCTTTCTGCTAAACTGTGAGTGTGCAAGTGAAGATGTGCTAACATATTGTCTCTTGCTTTTAAACTTTAAACAACACTCAGTTGGCAAATAAATTACATTTCAAAAGTTAAGTAATTTAAGCTAATTACTTTACTTTTGAAATGTAATTTATTTGCCAACTGAGTGTTGTTTAAAGTGTAAAAGCTTAAAACAAATCAAGCAAGACACAATATCTTTGCACAGCTTCACTTGCACACTCACAGTTTAGCAGAAACAATCTTGAACCTGAAAACTTTAAACAACACTCAGTTTATAATAAATTACATATCAAAAGTTAAGTAATGTAAGCTAATTACTTTACTTTTGAAATGTAATTTATTTGCCAACCGAGTGTTGTTTAAAGTGTAAAAGCTTAAAACAAATCAAGCAAGACACAATAACTTAGCACAGCTTCACTTGCACACTCACAGTTTAGCAGCAACATAACAAATGTATATTTTTAAGTTTCACAATTCCAATATTAAACATATTTATATATAATTCTAATATTAAAAATATTTTTCTATATATAATTGTTTTATAAGCACATTTTTTTTATATAAAGTATATAAAATTCTAATATTATAAATACATTTTAGATTAAGAAAGTGATCAACAATAAACGTGACACTTAACGTTTAAAGGAAATATATTAAATAAACTTTGAATTATATATTATTTAACTTCTAATTAAAGTCAGTAAGTGATAATATATATATATTTTAAGTTTAGTATAAGTTTCACAATTTTAATATTAAAAACACATTTTTCTAATATTATAAATATAGTTTTAGATTAATAAATAAACGTGACATTTAACAGAAATATGTTAAAATAAACTTTGAATTACATATTATTTAACTTCTAAATTAAAGTCAGTAAGTGATCAAGAACATCTAACAGAAATATATTACATTATAACATTATAAACATATTTTTATATATAATTCTACTATTAAATATATTATTTCTATATATAATTGTATTATAAGTATATTTGTTATTTATATAAAAGTATATATACAATTCTAATTTAATTATATTTTTAGATTAAGAAAGTGATCAACAATAAACGTGACATTTAACAGAAATATGTTACATAAACTTTGAATTATATATTACTTAACTTCTAATTAAAGTCAGTAAGTGATCAAGAATAGACATATATTTTAGAATATATTTTATATTAAGAAAGTGATCAACAATAAACGAGACATTTAATGTTTAACTTTAACAGAAATGTGTTAAATACACTTTGAATTATATACTATTTAACTATTATTTAACTTCTAATTAAAGTCAGTAAGTGATAATATATATATATATTTTAAGTTAAGTATAAGTTTCACAATTCTAATATTATAAACACATTTTCTAATATTATAAATATAGTTTTTAGATTAATAAATAAACGTGACATTTAACAGAAATATGTTACATAAACTTTGAATTACATATTATTTAACTTCTAAATTAAAGTCAGTAAGTGATCAAGAACATCTAACAGAAATATATTACATTATAACATTATAAACATATTTTTATATATAATTCTACTATTAAATATATTATTTCTATATATAATTGTATTATAAGTACATTTGTTATTTATATAAAAGTATATATACAATTCTAATTTAATTATATTTTTAGATTAAGAAAGTGATCAACAATAAACGTGACATTTAACAGAAATATGTTACATAAACTTTGAATTATATATTACTTAACTTCTAATTAAAGTCAGTAAGTGATCAAGAACATCTAACAGAAATATATTACATTATAACATTATAAACATATTTTTATATATAATTCTACTATTAAATATATTATTTCTATATATAATTGTATTATAAGTACATTTGTTATTTATACAAAAGTATATATACAATTCTAATTTAATTATATTTTTAGATTAAGAAAGTGATCAACAATAAAGCTAGACATTTAATGTTTAACTTTAACAGAAATATGTTACATAAACTTTGAATTATATACTATTTAACTATTATTTAACTTCTAATTAAAGTCAGTAAGTGATAATATTTATATATTTTAAGTTAAGTATAAATTTCACAATTCTAATATTATAAACACATTTTTCTAATATTATAAATATAGTTTTAGATTAATAAATAAACGTGACATTTAACAGAAATATGTTAAAATAAACTTTGAATTACATATTATTTAACTTCTAAATTAAAGTCAGTAAGTGATCAAGAACATCTAACAGAAATATATTACATTATAACATTATAAACATATTTTTATATATAATTCTACTATTAAATATATTATTTCTATATATAATTGTATTATAAGTACATTTGTTATTTATATAAAAGTATATATACAATTCTAATTTAATTATATTTTTAGATTAAGAAAGTGATCAACAATAAACGTGACATTTAACAGAAATATGTTACATAAACTTTGAATTATATATTACTTAACTTCTAATTAAAGTCAGTAAGTGATCAAGAATACATATATTTTAGAATATATTTTATATTAAGAAAGTGATCAACAATAAACGAGACATTTAATGTTTAACTTTAACAGAAATATGTTAAATACACTTTGAATTATATACTATTTAACTATTATTTAACTTCTAATTAAAGTCAGTAAGTGATAATATATTTTTTTAAGTTTCGCAATTCTAATATTATAAACATATTCTTATATATAAAAATAATTAACTTTAACAGAAATATATTACATAAACTTTAATATTAGCAATTCTAATAGTAAACATATTTACATATATAATTCTAATTTTAAAAATATTTTTTCTATATATAATTGTATTATAAGTATATTTTTCATTTATATAAAAGTATATACACAATTCTAATTATAAATATATTTTTAGATTAAAGTGATCAACAATAAACGTGACATTTAACTTTAACAGAAATATATTAAATAAACTTAAATATTAGCAATTCTAATATTATTATGCAGTTCTCACCATACATTAAAAAAAATGTTCAAAATGTTAACCCATTAAATGCCAGTTTTTGTAATTACAACTTGATTTTTATTTAAAGCAATAAACAGAAGCAGAAATTCAACACACTTACAGATTTACACACAGCGCATTACATTACAAAAAATACTATCGCTTTTAAACAACACAAGCACAAAGTCTCTCCTCGCGAGCGGAAAAACGTGGAAACACACTCACGGTTTGACAGTCTTGTCCTCACGGCAGGAGACAGTCTTGTCCTCACGGCAGGAGACAGTCTTGTCCTCACGGCAGGAGACGTCCGCCGTGCGGAGGAAGGGAAACTGTGGTCCTCTCAGTCCGGCTCCGTAAAACCGTCACTGAAGCAAACACAAACACCAACAATCACCAAACTTGAAGCAACAAATCTCGCTTTCTTTGAGTTTTTGACACGAAAAGTAGCCAAACAAAGCTAACGCTGCTCTGCTAATCTCCATGACACTTCCTACACACTTCCGCCCCGCTCCACCCACCTCGTGACTTCCGCCGACCAATCAACAATCGCTACGTATACTCCCGACATTTCCCGCCAACTTTTAAATTTTGAATAAAAACATTAACTTTACTTACTTTTAAATCTGTATCACTTAGTAAACTTTTAACTATCGTCATTTCTCTCCCCTCGTCCTCCGAAATAAACAACACGAGCACAAAGTCCTTCATCACGAGCAGAGGAGTGCACGCTCACCGTTTAGCAGAAACAGTCTCGTCCTCAACTCTGGTCCTCTCAGTCCGGCTCCGTTCAGCGTCGCCGTCGCTGAAGCAAACACAAACACAAACACGGGCTCAAACTTCACTTTAAGCACTATAAACGTGTTGTAGCATCAAAAAACAAAATCTCACTTTCTTCGAGTTTTTTTGACACGAAAAGTAGCCAAACAAAGCTAACGCCGCTCTGCTAATCTCCATGACACTTCCTACACACTTCCGCCCCGCTCCACCCACCTCGTGACTTCCGCCGACCAATCAACAATCGCTACGTATACTCCCGACATTTCCCGCCAACTTTTAAATTTTGAATAAAAACATTAACTTTACTTACTTTTAAATCTGTATCACTTAGTAAACTTTTAACTATCGTCATTTCTCTCCCCTCGTCCTCCGTATTAAACAACACGAGCACAAAGTCCGAAAACTTCAGAGGTAGAAAATGTGGTTACTCACTCACCGTTTAGCAATCTTCTCCTTCATCTTCTCCTTCATCTCCTCCTTCGCTTCAGATAGGTGGAAAAGGCCTCCTCACGGCAGGAGATCGGTCGGTTGACACACACGTCATGGCCGCGGCAGGCAGACATGGAGGCAAAACTCACGATTCGCCTCGGTGTTCACGGAGGAAAACAAAGTCGAAGAAACGTAGTCTTCGTCGCTCTCTGGTCTTCAGTTGTCTTCACCTCGACGCTCTCTCGGACACTGTCTCTGTGTCTGTGTCTCTTTTGTCTTTACTCTTCCCGCTAACAGTCTCACCACACGTCACTTCCTCCTGACGTCACTTCCACTACATGTGACTTGACCCCTCCTACAACGTCCGTCTTAACACCTCCCCCTTACACTTGACACTTCCGCGTCACGTTTGACATAGCTCCTCCCCCGACGTAACTTTTATGTGAAAGATTTCATCATCGTTTAGCATAACGCCTTGTAAAGAAACTCCCCGGAGCCCGGGAGGGGACACGGCCCCCTCCACTCCCTTCCACCCACGGACTCAGGGATGCATCCAAGTCTGGCACCGCAAGGGGTTTGAACCGCTTACCTGCGGTTCTCGTCGGACACCGAAGACAGTCACCAAGCCACTACGCCACCAGCCTCTTCCGCGCTTCCCACGAAGCGAAAATCGATATTTAAATTTGCATGTGGCAAAGGGACTTAAAAAAAAAATAAACTCATATAAAACGACGTCGTTGACATTGTTATGACATGTCCGTCACGTTTGTCTGTAAGATATCGGTTTCATTACAATTTAAGCGAAATGCTATGCCCCAAGAAAACCATTGAAATTACATCAGCGAGTAGTTGTAACAATGGGGTCTCGAACCAGCGATCTCTGGTTCCCCGCGATAAACGCTCCACAGCCGCGTCACTACGCCGCTGCGCCACCAGTGTTTTGAGCGATACTGAAGCTTCGACGTGACTAATTTCACATTTAGTGGTGGGACTTAACAAAAAAAAAAAAAAATCCGATGTTGGTGGCCAACAACATCATAATTTGTCACGTGTCATAGCAAATTATTATTATTATTTTCCCTCGAGGCCAAGGAGGACTGGCGGCATGGCGGCGCCCCTCCAGCAGATGGCGCCCTAGGCGACCGCACAAAAAGCCGGCCCTGTATCATAGTGTAGTAGTCAGAATAAAGATTTTCTTTTGTCAAGTGGCTTATTTTATATGTCATAAAACTGTGTGATAATAATAGTATAGTACGTTGAAAAAAGACGTACTATACTATTGCCCTATTACTGCTCCTACAAATGGCTGAAAACGACATAGCTTGTAGAGACGCTTCATAATATACAATGTACGGCCATGTAAGTAAGCCACCGAGCCAGCAGGCTTTCCAAAACTCTGTCTGTGTGATCGACATTTTCTTTTGGTGGCGGAACTTGACAAAAGAAAAACTCGATTTTGATTGCAGGAACGGGGCCTCGAACCGGCAATCTCTTGATCACCGCGGTGATCTTACGGCCGTGTCACTACGCCGCTGCGCCACCAGTGTTTTAAGCGATGTTGAAGCGTCGGCACCTCAGTGATTTCACATTTGGTGGTGGGACTTCACAAAAAAAAAAAAAAAAAATTCGACGTTGTATATTATGACGCGTCTCTACAAGTTATGTCGTTTTCAGCCATTTGTAGGAGCAGTAATAGCACGTCTTTTTCCGACGTACTATACTATTATTATCACACAGTTATGACATATAAACTAAGCCGCTTGACAAAAGAAAAGCTTGATTGTGACTACTACACTATGATACAGGGCCGGCTTTTTGTGCGGTCGCCTTTGGCGCCATCTGCTGGAGGGGCGCCGCCTTGCCGCTAGTCCCCCCTTGGCCTCGAGGGAAAATAATAAAATAATAATTTGCTATGACACGTCTTGAGAAGTTATTCCGTGTTTTTTTTTCAACTTGCTTAATTATGATGTTTTTGGCCATTTTTTCGACATGCTAAATTATGATGTTGGCCTTTTTTTGGCTATGACGCGTGTCTACAAGTTATAATATGTTGCTCACAGACATGTTTTGGAGCTGTCTTAATTTCAAATTTTTCGACATACTACGCTATGGCTTTTTGAGCGATTTTTGGAATAAGGTAAATTATAAAGTGTACACTAAGAGGGACTTACAGAGACTTAGGAGAGACTTAGATTATATGGTTTTAGCTATTTTTAAACATCTGGGAGCACTTTAAACAAATGCCTTTGCTTAAGGACAATAATGTCCACTTCTAAAGCCTTTCATAAAAAAAAAAACTATATCAAAAATGCTTTTCCAAATTTTTTTTGTTGGTTAACTATTTGATATTTTTGATTTAAAAGACTCACTCTGACAAATTTGGCCAATTACTTTTTTCTAGATAGTATTTTTATGAATGGTTTTGGAAGTGGACATTTTTGTCCATAATGGCCTTAAAGGGTAGTACGTTTACTCACAGTGTATCACAGACCCAGTGCAAAAATTGGACGCTTACAAACTACATAGCAACAAAGACACTTAGACACTACATGCATAGCAACTAAGACATAGCTTAGAAGCTACATAGCAACTACTTATTATAACTTTGATTTCACCAGGACGGTCCCACAGAGATCAGAGATTACTTTTACAAGGACACCTGTCTCACGTGGACAGAAATGCAGAATGAAATCTGTAAGGTTTTTGTTTTTTTGTAAAGCGGTCCTTCGTTTCTGTTACAGTCGAAAAGAGGTTGGGCCCTACTACGCTCATCACGGCACTGTGATGGCAGCATGAAGGACTCACCAGTATCCTGTCGCTGTCTATGACGGTGTTGAGACGATGAGCGATGGTCAGCACGGTGCACTCTCTGAACTTGTCCCGTATGGTTTTCTGGATCAGTTCATCTGTCCTGCGAAGACACGGAACATGCTTTAATGCTTTGGATGGATGCGGTTCACAAGCAGATAAACAAACAACTACATGTGTCTGCACGACGGTGACTGTCGGCGGTACCTGGGGTCCACGTTGGCCGTGGCCTCGTCGATGACGAGGATGCGGTTCTTCCTCAGGACGGCTCTGGCCAGACACACCAGCTGCCTCTGGCCCACGCTGAAGTTGGAGCCCGACTCGGCCAGAACTGTCTCCAACCTCCCGGGCAGCTCCTCCACCGCAGACTTGAGCTGCACCTGCAGGGAACGCAGAGCGAGCGTTTGACCGACGCGCCGGACAGCGCGAGCTATAAAGTCGCTTAGAGTGTGCTGATTGGACGCCAACCTCCTCTAGAGCCCTCCACAGGTCTCCGTCGGTGTGCTGATTGAAAGGGTCCAAGTTCTTCCTCACTGTGTCGGTAAACAGCACCGGGTCCTGGGGACCGGAGGGAGGACAGGTCAGAAAGAAAAAACACGAGATTAGATTCGTAATTTAATTCGGCACGGCCTCAGGACAAACTGCCTTTCGTTCCAAAGTGGGAAATCCTCACATATACAACGCATCGCATTTTCGTACATCTTTAAATCGGGTCGGCCGATGTCTACCTGAGGGATGATGGACATCTTCTGGCGCAGGTCGTGGAGGCCGATCTCGGACGTCGACACGCCGTCGATGTAGATCTTCCCCTGCGGCTCGGCCAGGCGGAAAAGAGCGGAGACCAGAGAGCTTTTCCCGGCACCTGTTCTGCCTACGACGCCGACCTGACGCGCGGGACAGAAGACAGACCGAGTGATCAAAGTGCGTGAAAAAGCAGACTGCGGCTATCGGCAATCCGAGACGTCTCACCTTCTCGTTGGGCTGGAAGGTGGCGCTGATGTTTCTGAGGACTGGCGGTCCGTCGCTGCTGTAGGAGAAGTTCACCCGGTCAAAGGTCACCAGGCCTTTGCTGGGCCAGTTGGGAGGAGGACGATTGTGAGTTTTCCACGGCGCTTCGCTCTCCAGCTCCGTGTACTCCACCACTCTCTCCACTGACGTCATCTGAAGAGACAAGAGGCTCTTTCCAATCAGCGAATGACGCGTCCTCCCGTCCTCGCACCCGCAGCCTGCTGACTCAACTGTTTAAGATTTTCTGTTGCTCGCTCAGCTCTCACCATGTTCTCCACCTCGGCACTTTGCCTCACCGTCCACTGGAAGTTTCCCACGAGTGTCACGGCGTAGGTCAGCACCAGGCCCACCTCTCCAGCCTTGAGCCCTGACAGACACAGACGCGCAGAAAACAAGGGACACTTTTCTACGCTGCGGAAAAAACCCGTTAAAGTACGTAGGCTAGTTAAAAGTCAATATGACAATGTGCTCTTTATTATTACAAGAGTTAAGGATTCATGTTAATATGTTTTCGTTCTTGTTTGACAAGTAATCCAAGGTGCGGTTAACTATTTATTTACACATTACGGTCACATTACAGACGCTGAAAGCAGCATCCAAACAATTGCTGTAGCGATAAGCTTGGTTTGACGACTGATCGTCAGTACGTGTGTGTGCGTGCAGTTCCTCACCGTCTCTGAGCAGGATGCAGCCAAATGTTGTGAAGGTGACAAATATGGAGCAAATGCTGTCGAGGTGAAGTGCAAACCAGCGGGAGGTCATCAGGAACAAAAACCACGCCTCTGACACAGGGGAGACACAAGATCGCTTTTAGCAAGGTATGTATTTTACAAGTGACGTGAAAACATGACTATAAACACTAATATCAAGTCAATAAAAACCTGAATGCAGGTCCTGATGTGCATCAAAGGCCTTCTTTAACCTGTCCTCCGCGCCGAGGGCTCGGATCGTCCACAGGCCCTGAAGAGACGAAGACAGGTGGGAGAACACCGGACTCCGAGCTGCGAGAAACACGACAAAGTCTGGGTGAAAATTCTGCACCTGGTACAATTACAGCGAGAATCCGTGAACGTACTTATCGATTCTAGGCGTTTGACATCTCGTGATGTGCGGAGGTAAAAGTGCCTCAAGTACAGGAAGACTAAAAGCAGAGGGACGACAGGAACGAGGATGAGAGGGATGACCGAGGCCGCCACCGCAACCACGCCGACGTTCTGTAAAAACAGCTGAAACGCGACACGCATCGCTCCGTGAGGAATACTGAACAAACAAAACAAACAATTTCGTGGATGCGCAGTAGTTTTGATGAAATGGTTCATTCAGTTATTTCTTACCTGATAAAAGTCCACGAAGGTGATGGGTAACATGGAGTCCATTTGGCTGATGTCTTTGGAAAACCTGTTCAGAATTCTTCCTACGAAGCGGGAAAAAACAAACTCGGAAAAAAAGGTTACGGAGCAGATTGCCTGGGATTAAGTGATCCCGAGTTTAAACACGAGTAAATTCTGAGCGGGACTTACCGATGGGGTTGACGTCAAAGAAGCGAACGGGCGTTCGGATCACGGCACTGAACATGCTGTTGTGCAGAGCCTGAGCCGATCGCACCAGCCCGTGAAAGATCACTAAACTCCTGGAGTAGCCAAAGACAACGGCAGCTGCTGTCAGACCTGAAAGCGGAAACAGTCGGCCGCGTTGGAGCACGCTGCATCTTTTTATAGGTTTTATAGCATCGTGCGCATTAAAAGCAATACGGTCAAACAAAACATGTGTGGCGATAAAGGTATGGAGGGCTTACCTGAATAAATACTGAGGTAAAACGTGAGCCCGGACTCTTGATCTGAGCAGGTAGCATTGACGCTCCTTTCGGTGCTGACGGCGGCGACCGTGCTGTTTACGTGCTCCGCTCTTGCCCTGTCGGTCGACAAGATCGACACATCGGCCGGGACGGACGGCAAAAGATTCAGGCAGCGGAATATAATAAAATACAATATGCATGTCATTATGTCACGGCGAAACTCACGCTCAACTTTCAACTGTTCGTGGTTCTTTTTTGTTTCTATTGTTTCTTTTCTTTAGGAGTACATGTATGCAGCCGGACCTTCTTTTACAATTGTTATTATTATCACAGATTTGATTAATTTCTTTCAGTTTTAAACATGACATTAAACATTTCAAACCCCCTCCCCCAAGGTGTTTTGGGGGAGGGGGTTGTTGTTTTTAAACTGAAACTTCTTTGAAGACATTCCTGGGCTAACCGCCTCGTTGAATTTATGACTCTGTGAGCAGGAACTAAAGAGCAACAGATTTCACTGCCCCTCCCACAGTTTCAGTTAACTTACGACTCATTTGGGGCACGGAGCTGACAACCGACAATTTATGCTTTTGTTGCACAACCGACACGTGCACAAGCAGGCATGCAGGCTGCAGCCCTGAGCTGAGCCGATTTAATAACAATGCTTTTTAGGGATGGGTGCAAATAGCCTCACCGCTGCAGTGTGACTATTCTCACCCAAAGACAAAAAGACACGACTAAAGATTAAATACTCGGTTCAAGAATATTCACATGGCGGTAGTCAGCTCCAGGGTACTCACTTTAATTCCCATGACAAAATGGATAAAACGCTCACCAGTATACCAGCCACCAGTCCTGCAGAATATATGCAACCTAGAGATAGAAACAAAGATCAATAATGAACAAGCTTCTTGCCTGAAATTACTGAGCTTCATTCATTATTATACTTTAAAATCATGACTGTGGTAGGAAATTACTGGAGTATATATGTAAATTGCAGAATCAACATTAAAAAAGTCAAAGGGGGACTGCGGCTCGTGACATGACGCAAGGATCAGACTGTCCAGTTATGAAGATGACAAAGACTGTGTTTTTGGTCATTATGATTATTTCCTTACCTTTCCTTATTACACGCACATCTAATAGTTTGTTTTTGTTACGTCTTTGAGTTATTTCCATGTCAATCGCTTCTATCTTGGAAACATCCACGTGTATTACGTGTAGCTATATGTTAAACGGATAACAACGTGAGAGACGCATAAAATATATCATTTCACTATCAAAGTGAAACACTGGGTGTCAACACTAACATATAACGTTACTTTCATATGGGCAGGAGTCTTATGTCGGAATAAATAGTCCACATTTAAGAACCGGTGCGAATGTCAGAGGCGTCAGAGGAGTCATTGCTTACCTCGGCGACGACACTGACCACCACTATAACCAGTAACACCAGAGGGTTACAGCCTGCGCTGAAGTACTTGAGATAAATGTGGCTGCCGACGTTCCCTTCAGCTCGAGTCTCCTCTGCCATGCTTTTAACCGTGTCGACCTGCAAAACAAGTTCATCCGTGTCGTCACACTTCGCATTCAAACTGAACACATTCAGGCACGTTTCAGCTCCGGGGCGGCTAAATCAAGCTGTACGTGAGGACGTCTACGGCCGGGGGTTTAGCGTGGACACCAAAACGGAAATATTACGAGGAGATTTGCAGTCAGACAACGGAATTAAAGGAATTACTGCCGAAAACAAATCTTTAAATGAAAGACTGTTAAAATAACTCCAACTTCACCTTCAGATTTTATCTTAAAAATGTACATACTGAGAGATGATCGGTGCAGGTGCTCTCTGGTGGCAGGAGGCTGCTGTGTGAACTGTTCGAGTGACTCGTCCTCTGGCTGAGTAACGACAGTCTGTCTGAGTCAGCTGATCGGGAGCAGCGCTCCTGCTCCTCGTCGCTTTTCTGCAGAGACACAAAGTCGAGGCCGGAGCTCTGCAGCTCGGCGTAGGTACCCTGAGCCATGATGTGACCCTGGGAGACACAAACAAGACAAAACTCTGCTATCAAGGGTAAAACCAGTATAAGAGTATAAGATTTGTCTTTGTGACAGGGTTTAAGGGAAAAGTTTAGGAGGTACTAGAGGGCTTCGTTGTAACGGTTTTCTGACCTCCTTGAGCACCAGAATCTGGTCAGCCGCCTTCAGATGCTGCAGCTGGTGGGTGACCAGGATACGACACTTGTTCTTCAGCAGGCCACAGATACACCTGATGCGTGAACACACAGACATACAAAAGCCTTGTCTGTGTCTCTCTGTCTGTTTGTATGAGGGTTAGCTAAAGCCACAGCTGTGATACATTTGAAAAGGGATCCAGCCTGTGTGTTTACGGCAGAGCCCTATGTAGTCTAATCTGCTCCTTTTACAGTGCTGACAGTCGTGTAAACAACCGAGTAAGATCGCACTCTGCTGGACAAACTATAGAATACAACCACCTGAAAATAACCCAGCATCATTTTCTGCATTATATGCTCTGTAAACAGAGTTTTCCCATCAGCGCATTTGGAAACAAATATGTGCAGAGGCTGGTTTGCACCATTATGTCTGTAAAATGCTGATATCAGCTGATAATATAGGTTCATTGAAAAATCAGACAGGCTCTAGCAGAAAGGGCAAAAATGTGGCCAAAAACTTAATTACAATTACAAATAGTGGACCTTCTCTTGGGTTTAGGGCATGGCTCCAAGACGCTTTTTTGCAGCGTCTTGGATCCAAAACTATCAACAAAAAAATGGGATAAGAAATTAATAAGCTATTGTTACCAAATATTCCTGAGCATGAATTTGAATAATACTGCACAGGTCAAGGAGAGATGGGAAATTGAAATTAATTCCAACATATCACATGATATTTGGGAGGAAATTTGTACTGAGATACATCTGGTAACTAATTCAAATGTATGGAGAGAATTTAAATGGAAGGTCGTCGTGACATTCTTTCGGACACCTGAAATTACAGCTAAATTTATTACTACGAACTCAAATAAATGCTGGAGAAACTGCGGCCCACACATTGGTAATCCGACCCACATCCTCTGGCTATTCCCAAAACTTGAAGTATTCTGGAAGGAAGTGTTTGAAACACTTAAAAAATATTTGGTGGAAATATTACAATGGACCCAATGGTAGCCCCACTAGGTCTACTACCAAGAGGCATGGAAGGTAGAGCCAAAAAATATCTCTTACAGATACTACTAGCTACAGCAATTAAATGCATTACAGTGAGGTGGTTGAAGCCTGACCCTCCAACACATAATATGTGGCCTGAAAAAATAAAGGAAATATATCAAATGGAACAAATAACTTATTCTCTGAGTCTCCAAAAACATATATTCACTAAAAGGTGGAGCCCTGCCATGGGTATACTGATATAATTCTATTTCTTTTATTCCATCTTGCTCTATTCTACTTTATTTTATATTTTTCTTCGTCACTGTAGTCTCTGTCTATTTCGTTGTACCATAATTGTCACCTTGTATATGAAACAGCAGATATGATGATTATGATCCTGTACATGAGTTTGAATGAAACTTAAATAAAAATTAAGTTCAAAACAAAAAAAAAACACAAAACTATCATTATTGGAAAGCCAAGACTCGACTCTTTCAAATATTGCCTCCAAGTTGTTTTTTTTGGTTTTGTTTTTACAATTTAAACTTATATTTACAAATATTGGGCATACATGAATATTGGGAGAAATGTGTCCCCCAATATATTATATTACTATGAAATACATTACTGTTATTGCGGTCTATGTATGCAGTACATACTGTATAGATTTAATATGTGGAATGGATCCAGCCTGTGTGTTTACGGCAGAGCCCTATGTAGTCCAATCTGCTCCTTTTACAGTGCTGACAGTCGTGTAAACAACCGAGTAAGATCGCACTCTGCTGGACAAACTATAGAATACAACCACCTGAAAATAACCCAGCATCATTTTCTGCATTACATGCTCTGTAAACAGAGTTTTCCCATCAGCACATTTGGGAACAAATATGTGCAGAGGCTGGTTTGCTCCATTATGTCTGTAAAATGCTGATATCAGCTGATAATATAGGTTTATTGAAAAATCAGACAGGCTCAAGCAAAAAGGGCAAAAATTTGGTTAAAAAACTTAATTACGATTACAAATAGTGGACCTTCACTTGGGTTTAGGGTATGGCTCCAAGACGCTTTTTGGTAGTTTTTAGTTTTTCCTACTTTCTAACGTCTAGCTTAATTCGTGTTTCCTTCGTGTTCTGTGCTCGGGGCCTTAAAATGACCCATCTTTCTTTCATAACTTCTTTTCATCCATATCCAACTTCTCTGACTCCCCAATAATAATTGGTGGCGACTTTAATACAGTAATAAACCCATCGATAGACAGATCCGACACATCTAGCAATACACGCACCTGGCAATCCACACAAACAACAATCCAGTTCATGAGTGATTTTGGTCTTGGTGACAGTTGGCGCCTACAACACCCAACTGTAAGAGAATTCTCTTTTTTTTCATCAGTTCATCATTCATATTCACGCATCGATTTCATCCTTACCAGCAATTCAATCATCCCAAATATCTCTGATCATCAAATCCACCCCATCATCATCAGTGACCATGCCCCAGTATCATTCGAATGGAACCCACCGAGACCACACAAACCGGCCACCAGATGGCGCTTTAACACATCCCTCCTGAAAGATTCTGAATTTAACGACCTCATCAAAAGAGAGTGGGCATCCTTCCTGGAAATAAATGATTCTCCAAAGCCATCACCCGCGCTTCTATGGGAAACAGGTAAAGCCGTCAGCAGAGGAATTATCATTTCATATTCAGCCTATAAGAAAAAGAAAGAAAACAAACAAGAATCTGAACTTCAAGAAAAAATCAAACAGCTAGAATCCATCAATGCAACCAACCCAACAGAAGAAAACGAGAAGAAATTAAGACAATATAAACTAGAAATAAATGAAATCCTGAATAAAAAAACTAACTTCATGATCAGCAGACTCCGACAGGAAAACTTCCACCACAAGAACAAATCCGGTAAATATCTCGCAAACCAAATCAAAAGAAATAAGGAAAAATCCACAATCTCCACCATCATGAACTCAGCAGGGAAGTCGACAAACTCACCCAATGAAATAAATCAAATATTCATAGACCAAATATTCACCCGGACCAAACAGGATTTATCAAAGGAAGAAACTCAGCCAATAACACACGCAGTCTATTCAATATAATGCACCACTCAACCACACATAACCATAATTCAATCATAGCCACCTTAGATGCAGAAAAAGCCTTCGACAGAGTTAATTGGTCATTCCTCATCCACACCCTCCACAGTTTTGGCTTTGGGGAATCATTTATTAACTGGATTACAACACTTAACACCTCACCTACAGCCACAGTTATTACTAGCGGGCAAACTTCACAAAGCTTCACTCTTCACAGGGGGACCAGGCAAGGTTGCCCACTCTCTCCCTCTCTGTTCACCATTTTCATTGAACCCCTAGCAGCAGCCGTCCGTCAGAACCCCCTCATCACAGGAATCCAAACCCCCAACATGCACCATAAAATCAGCCTCTATGCAGATGATATATTACTTTTTATTGAGAATCCACAAACATCATTACAAGAAGTAATCAGGGTCATCAAATCATTCTCTCTTCTCTCTGACTACTCAATAAACTGGAACAAATCCTCCATACTGCCACTAACCACCAACAGTCCAGATGTGGCAGCCCTTACAACACCCATCCCCTTCTGCACAAGTCACATCACTTATTTAGGCATCCACATTTCCCCCAGGCTGTCAGAGTTGACCGACTTGAATTTCACTCCACTACAGAAAACAATTCAAGATGACCTCCAACGATGGATGAACCTCCCACTATCCATTATAGGCAGAATAGCAACAGTCAAAATGACAATCCTCCCCAAAATCAATTATCTCCTCTCAATGATCCCCACTCATCCACCTCTCACCTGGTTTCATTCGCTCGATTCATCCGTCAACAAATTTCACTGGAAAAATAAACCCCCACGAATCAAACTGGCCACTCTTCAAAAATCAAAAAGATTAGGCGGACTCAATGCTCCAAATTTTCATTATTATTCACTAGCAAATCAACTTCAATACATCTACAAATGGACCCACCCCACTCAGTCAGATAGCATTTGGTTAGACATAGAACAAACAGTTAGCAAAGACATCCATATTTCAGATTTACCATTCCTCAGTCAAACTATCAAAAAACACCCCTGTTTCCAAAACCCCACAATATCATCACCCTCCATACCTTCAGAAAAATGGGAAACTGATCTCTCCATTGCTCCTGATGCCGACTTCTGGCCCCAAATCTGCCAGAACATTTTCTTCATGACAACAAATGCCAATTTACAACTCATACAATACAAAATCCTCCATAGAACTCATTTGACTAGACACCAAATGCAAAAAATGGGCTTCTCAGCCTCTGGAAACTGTTCACACTGACACCTACATTCATGCAACCTGGCACTGCACTCCTGTTCACCGCTTCTGGAGAAACATCACAGAAACTTTATCCCAGATTATGGGCTGCCACATCCCACTTTCCTCTTCCCTCTGTTTATTAGGAGACGTATCCACATTAAAACTTGACAACACACACACCCGTTTACTTCTAGTGGCGCTGACTGTCGCCAAGAAAACTATCCTCGTGAACTGGAAGTCTCGTAACTCCGTACACATCACACACTGGAAAAAACTGCTCACAGACTACATCTCTTTACAAAGTACAAACTCCTCTGACAATAATCATAACCCTACCTGGCTATCATTCATCACTTTTTTACAATCATAACCTGCCACAAACCAGTCACATCATCCGCCCCAGATCTCTGACACCTTCATTCCCATCCTTAGTAATTACCACCGATTCATATATTTATTTATTTTTATCTTTCTTCTTCTGCCTGACGACCAATAACCACTGGACACATATTTACAAACTGTTATATCTCCTTAGAAAATACAAACTCCTCCGACAATAATCATGACACTATCTGGCAACCATTCATCACTTTCTTACAATCATCACCTACAACAAGCTATTATTACATCAATTACTACAGCCTCTGTAACCTTCACTCCCATTCATTGTGAGCACTATTTATATATTTGTTTGTTTATTTATCTATTTATTTATTTATTTGGGGTGGGGGGTTAATTGATACAACCATTGTTATTACTATAACTATTATGATTTACATGATTAACATTTATTAATATTTATATACTTATATACTTACTTACTATACTTATATATATATTTATTTATTTATTTATTTATACTTACTAATTACCTAATTCTAATTACTAATTCTGGTCCCTGCTGGGTCACGCTTGCTGGGCCACGGCCTGTGGTCCCCTCCACCCTCACCCCACCCAAAATCCCCGCCCTGGACTGTTTTCAGGTGGCACATCACCTTTTTAAAGCACAACACACTAGTTTAAGTAGAGGAAAGGGGACACAATGCCATTTCCTAACAACCCATCTCCTCGGTTTTAATTCACTACATACCGCTTAAAAGACTATCTTATTAAAATAAAATAAAAAATTAAATCAAATAAATATATATATATATATATATATATATATATATATATATATATATATATATATATATATATATATATATATATATATATATATTAATATACAAATAAATAAATAAAATGGATAAATAAATACAATGGATAATAAAAAAAAAAAAATGAAATAATGATAAAGACTACATATACATATAGACATAGGGTAAGGTGTTGTGCCACACACAGTACGGGCATGCGGGGTTGGGGGGTCCGGAGGTGTTGGGGGCCGCAGGCTGGTCACGTGTGGGTGGGAAGGGACATGAGGCATCACATCTCATCTCATAAAGACCCCCCCCTTTCCTCCCTTCTCTTCTACCCTCATTATTATTATTACTATTATTATTATTACTATTATTGATATTACTATTATTACTATTATTGTTATTATTATTATCATTATTGTTGTTGTTGTTACTTATGTTATTTTCTTTATGTATTTATTTTTTCCTTCTGTATACTCATCTCCATCTCCATGTCTGACGATTGTAATATCTATTACTACTATTATATTATATATTACTGTCTTTCTTACTCTCAAATCACACACACACGCACACAAAATCTGTCGTTGTTTTTTGTTCACACCTGTTTTCTGTCTGTCCTGTATTGTCACTGTAATGTCATATTGCACAATAAAAATAAATAAATAAATAAATAAATAAAATGACCCATTTGGAGAAAAACGTCCATAATGACAGCAGAGGGTTAATATTCGGCCTACAAAAACAACACTATCATTATTAGAAAGCCAAGAGTCGACTCTTTCAAATATTGCCTCCAAGTTTTGTTTTTTTTTGGGGGGTTTTTTACAATTTAGACTTATATTTATAAATACTGGGCATACTTCAATATTGGGAGAAATGTGTCCCCCAATATATTATATTACTATGAAATACATTATTGTTACTGCAGTCTATGTGTGCAGTACATACTGTATAGAATTAATATGTGGAATGGATCCAGCCTGTGTGTTTATGGCAGAGCCCTATGTAGTCTAATCTGCTCCTTTTACAGTGCTGACAGTCGTGTAAACAACCGAGTAAGATCGCACTCTGCTGGACAAACTATAGAATACAACCACCTGAAAATAACTCAGCATCATTTTCAATATAGGTTCATTGAAAATTCAGACAGGCTCTAGCAGAGAGGGCAAAAATTTGGTTAAAAAACTTAATTACAATTACAAATAGTGGACCTTCACTTGGGTTTGGGGCATGGCTCCAAGACGCTTTTTTGTAGTTTCTAGTTTTTCCTACTTTCTAACGTCTAGCTTAATTCGTGTTTCCTTCATGTTCGGTGCTCGGTGATACCAGAGGGTTAATATTACTATTTGGGACACGTTAACAATCTGGACAGAAGTGACAGTGACTTACTGTTCCAACAGATGTTTCCCAACCTCAGTGTCCACAGCGCTTAAAGGGTCATCCAGGAGGTAGACGTCTGCGTCCTGATACACAGCCCTGAAAACACACACGCACACACTTTAGTGGGGTGAACCGATGTGGTGACCGAAAATTAAAGACGGGAACTTTAATGAGAATGGAACAAATACCAGGTCAATAATATCAGTGGACGATTTTAGCAAATATTAACCGTTGTCTCCTAACGGTAGAAATAAAAGCTAATGTGTGAAGCAAAACATGTAGATTAATTTCTAGGAAGTGTGCCTTCTGCGTAACACAGACATGACAGATGTCGCTGTCCTCTCACCTGGCCAGGTTGACACGAGCTTTCTGTCCCCCGCTGAGGGTGGCTCCTCTGTCCCCGATCAGAGTCAGGTCTCCGTGTGGGAGGAGCTCCAGGTCCTGCACCCAAAATCAGTGGAGGGTATGGAGTTATATCACACAACGCAGAGACAGACAGAGACATAAATAAATCCCCGTAAGCACAAACGCAGTCGGGTTAGCGCCGAGTCCTGTCTTGTGTCTCACCCGCTTCAGAGCGCAGGCTATGAGGACTCTCTCATACTTCTGGGGGTTCAGCTCTCTCCCAAACAGGATGTTACTGCGAACGGTTCCGGGGAACACCCAGGGCTGCTGGGCGGCGTACGTCAGCTGACCTTTGACCTTCAGCGTCCCCGTGTCGTGACGCAGTTCTCCCAGGATGGCGCTCAGCAGAGATGACTGTTGGGAACATGGATTTTATGGACATGTGAGCTGGCCAGAAAGTGACACGCAATGAATGAAGTCAACACGTTTTCCCTTTGTTGGTGCTCAGATTGCTCTACGCAAACGCACTGACCTTTCCAGCCCCCACCGGACCGATCACAGTCAGAAGCTGCTGCGACTTCACTTTGACGGAGATGCTCTGCAGCGACGGAGCGTCCCAACTCTGACAGGAAAACAAAACAGTACTTCTTCATAGGAACAAAACCTCGTAGCAATGTTTCTATTTCATAACAGGTCTGGCGTTTGATCACCTCGTGTAAAAACTGAAATGTTTGAGACTTACAAAACATGCAATATACAGTCTAAAAACAAATCTACAAATCTGAACCGCCAGGTCTCACACAACGGGTGGACAAAATCAAGGAGATCGTCATAATGGAAGTTGGCTACTCTAGACCTTTGCATTGAGGTCTAGAGAAAAGAAAATGAAGAAAATGGGAAACACTGATTATTAATATAAGCAAAGAAATGGACGCTATCTCTGTGAATACCTAGGGACAATGATGGACATTAGACAGGTTGAACCAAGACTATTTAAATGGTGTGTTCTTGTTTTATTGTGTCTAAAATGTGAAAATTCCTTCAAATAAAAACCAAAAAAAAAAACCCCCACAAGTCCTGTAAAATGATAAAAAGCCTCTGTAAAACATCACTCTGAGGACAGAACATTCACCTTATTCCAGTAGCAGGTCAGTTTCTCCATCTCAACGGCGTTTCCCTTCTTTTCCTCCACAGGCAGCCTGGAGTTTTGTCTCTCAATCTCTTCCAGCAGGAGAAAATCCTGAGGGAGTTAATCGACACCAAGCCTTTACAGAGTGATCCCTATAACCGCAGCAAGTGTGGCATTTGCATCTTTTTTAATTATCTACAGTGCGAGAAACTCTTCAAAAGGCCAGGCACGTTAGCATTCTGACATTCACGTTGTCAAATGTGCTCTGGAAATCGTTACAGAAGTAGGTTATGTAATGTTTAACTGAACACTCACACGGCTCAGGTCTGCGCCGATGGAGAGACATCATTTACAATGTCGATCAAACTATTATCTTTGGTGACTCATTTAACGATGCTCCTGTTTCCATGTGATGTTCGGTGCGGGCCTGTAAAAGGGGGTCGTGTCCCTCCGTAAACACATGCGTGTGATGTATGGCTGATGATCCAGGCATGCAGCGCTGTAGTTGTGTGCAAAGTCTATATAAAAAGACCTCTACGGTGCGGTAAAAAAAAATTGCCGCTGCTAGAAATGCAACAAAAGCCCGTGTGGGAGACTGTGTGCTCTAAAATTGCAAAACAAATAATTGTTTCCAGATAAATGTTTGATTCTCGGCTAATACCGTAACTTAATACGGAAATACAAAAATGTTTCTGTAACTCACGACAGAAAAAAAACTTACCTCGATCCTGCCAACGCTGACCAACGTCTCTGACAACTTCTCGACTGCCAGCGGGAAGAACAGCGTGACCGTGAGTTTGATAGTACCGTAGAGGGAAACGGTGACAAACACGGTGCTGGCAGTGATGGTGTTTCCCAGGAGAACGTAGACTGTGAAGGTAACAAAGACGATGATCTTGCTGCTGGCAAAGAAGGAGGCCATGTTGAGTCCTCGTAGGTAGGAGCTCTTCAGTATCTGACTGATTTCTTTCCTGGGAATAGAGGAAGACAACATGTGGACAAGAGTGAGCTCGGTGACTTCAAGTTCAAGGAGGTTCTCGTTATGCATTAGTGCACCGTCAGTTATCCTTCGTGCGTGCTTTAGTCGTTTACATCAACGTTTTGAACTTTCGTCCACGTGCAAATGCATGTTCGGGCCACTAAAACCAGGATTTCTTTTTAAAAAACACCTCCTCAAGTGCAGATTTTCTTCAAAAATCCTGTGATGTTATACCGGGGTTCACGCTCATTGTCATGGAAAAAAATTCCAAAGCTTTTCGTGACTTCAAGGACCCAGAATATTTTTATTCTTTTCCTTGCCTGACTTTCCAGGTGTTTTTTTTAAAAACATATCAAACTCTGTCCTACGTAAATATTGCATAATTGCATAAATGTAGACAATGGCACGTTACATTGAAACAAAAACAAACTTTTTAAAATCACTCAAGTGCAAATTTTCTAGGTAAAACGGTCAAAGTACTGTAAATACAGCATCTATTCAGACTGATGTTGATACTTTTTACTGTCTGCCTGTCCAAATTGGCAGCGTGCCATTAGATAATATACTGACTATGTATAAATACCTCAGACAACTCCACTTGTAAAACTCAGCTCTTTCAGACATGCGTTACAGTCAAAGCTCCACCCCACGACTGTCATCGCTGCTCAGCCTGATTAACCCCGAGAGTAACTGTGAAGTTTTCTCTCTTCGTGAAAGCTGTGGCGACAGAAAGTATCAAAACAAGCCGTAGAAACCCAAACCTCCAGCTTAAGGCTCTTCTCCCCCGTCCGACCGTTTATTTAACAGCTGAATGTTAAATATCAAGAGTTTGTCAAATGTATTAGAGTAGAGGAGACAACTGGAATGTGTTGGCTATAAAAGATGATCTATTAACTACAGGGTAAACATCGTGAGGGGTTATCATTGACAAAAAAAGACAAATGCTGGGGAGGCTGTGCAAACATGGAGAAGACCTCTTCTGCTCTCCCTAATGAAAAAAAACACTTCGATCTGTCCGAGGCTAAAGCTGTCGCAGCTCCGTCGGTGCAGGACTGCCTGTGCCTGACATTAAAAAACAGCAGCTTTACTTACTCACAAAACTAACGCTCAGAGTAAATGCGAAAAAACTACAAACAATTAACAATTCGTGTTAACACATAATTAAAAAGTGTGAGATAACTATTTCTTAGTGTTTGAGATTTTTTGGCGCAATGTATATTAAAAAAAAAAAGGAGAATTTTGATTTTGACGTCAGTTTTCCAGACAGCCTGACCGGAGAGATTTACATTTTGCATATTTTAAGGTTTTGAGTGTAAAATACACCTAAAGTCACTATAATGTATAAACATATAACAAACTTATGATGAAGTAAGCTCAAATGAGGCTCGTGGAGATAAGTTCGGCTTTTCGTCAAAATGAGGACTACATTTTCTACATCGGTCACCGACTACGACCTCTTCGACCAATGTCCGTATCCCTTTTGATCATCCAATTTTGGGAGCATATTAAAAGTACAGACTAACTAAACTAGACTACCTTGCTACAAGTTTAAAATCAATAAAAATGTGTTTGCCAAAAACAACGGGAGCCCTAGCGTGCCCAGCTGATCCGAGCAAAACCGCTAACAAAGTTTGCCCGCTCTTTTTATCGGACGTCGTTTTTGTACATACCTTCTGATCTCGGTAACCAGAGCTGAGAAGGGTTTCTCCCAGGCGTACATCTTGATGATCCTGATGCCAGACACCACTTCGTTCATGATGCGGATTCTGTTGTCGGTAAGAACCGCCGTTTTGCTCCTGTAAAACATTTTAAAATAAGGTGATTAAAAAAAACCCCGAGCGTAATTAGACTAATCGATGATCGGAGACGACTTTTACGTCTTCGCCCGCTGCCTACCTGAAGATGCCAAAGAGCTTTCCAAACCAGGTCTGTACGGGCATCATCAGGGCGATGACGGCGACACCGGCCAGACACGAGGGTCCGATTTCATACCAAAGAAAGACAATGATCACCATTCCTTGAAGAGGTCCCACCCACAGATAGTGCAGATTGAGTGTAATCTACAGAAACAATTAGGAATCATGAGCACCACTCTAAAAGTCCTGTATTTCATTTTTCACAATTCTTAATAAAAAACTGTGTCATGTTTTATGGTGCAGAAAAACATTTAACTGAATAAACGTTAAATCAGCTGCTCTAAAAACACCAGAAACAATGTCAGAAACCTGTAACATAGGTGTGAGAGGATAGGGTTAATGTAAAAAAAACAAAAAAAAAAAAAACAAGTACAATAACTGTCAAACTTCAGATTTACGCCTAATTGCCTTTTGATCACGTAGCAGTCAAAATCTCTCAAATTTACTTTCCGTTTCCAGTTTTCAGACTATTTGTGTTGGTGTGTAAGTGCGAGCTTGTTTTGCTGACCTCGTCGAAACGATTGACGTCATTTGAAAGGAGGTTCACAATTTGTCCGGTGGTCGTTTGTCCCATGGATCCACTGCTGAGACCAAGAGCCTGACCGGAGAAATTTCACATGGTGACCGTCACAGAAAAAATTCACCAGAGTGATGACAGAAACACTGACATCCACGCGGCAAATCTGCTGAATCCTCACTGACCTTCCTGTATATCATGTGGCACATGGCCACTCTCATCTTCATGCCTATCCTTTGAACGTTATAGTAGTAGAAATGTTGGAGGATGGTCAGCCCGAACGAGGAGAGCGACATTGCAGCGGCGTAACCGTACACCACGTACAGACTCCTCTGGTCGCTCGGGTCGTAATTCTCAAAGTACAGGATTATGTTCCCCAGAAGAAGTGGCTGGATGACTTTAATTGCCTCCTGTATGACAAAGAGGGTCAAAGATATATTACACAGCAATCACGCAAAACACAAACAACCACAGCTTACCAAGAGTCCAAATTGTTTTCTATCAAAAAGTAGAAAAAAATACACCAGTCTCTTCTAGTTTGTCCAGTAACAAAAACCAATTTCTCACTGTTCATCGCTTATTTGCACAATCCCTTTATACATACATGGCTGATGTACTGATATGAGACATCTACGTCTACAATATTGTCTGCACTGGTTCCTTTTAGCTACTTTGCTTCGCACTTATGGAAACATTTTTCTTTTTTACAAATGAAATCAAACACCTCTTTACCACACATAAAAAACACACAAAGCAGTGCTAGTTCAGATTTAAAAAAAAAACAAAAAACCAAATGGTTAGCACTGGCACATTAATATAAATGCTGATTAATGCGTGTTTTCCTTATAAATGACATGTCGTTAAATTAAGTGCGGTTGTACGTCGTGTACATAGTTGATATTTTGCCTGTAGATGGAGTTTGTCACTCCAGCCGGTCTGGAGAAGCGGTAGGAGTGACGACGCAGAAGTTAAGCAACGTAGAGTAATGTGTAATGTGTGAGGTCAGCAGCAAAATGTGTTTTAGCCACCTAAAATTAAAAAAAAAAACAAAAAAAAAACAACGTACATGCAATCCCACTTAAGAATCTGAAGGATCCCTTTAAGCACTAAAGGTTCTCTGAAGGTCCAAACAATTTTCGTCACAAGATATTTTAGGAATAATGGCTCTGGGTGTGCCAGCCTTCTTCTTATAACTTTCCCACGATAAAGTAACCTGGCAAAAATAGAAAAACTTTAAACAGCCAGAACATACCAGCGAAAATGTAAACAAGCCAGCCAAAGCGTAGGACCTCCCGTAGCACTTAGTAAGAACTCTGGTGAGTCTGGGCTTCCGAATTTCCTTTGTAGCCTTTCTAACTTCATGGTCCCAAAATCTGCAACAAAGAAAATGCAGCGGCATGTCATTATGCACGGGGGGAAAAAACGCAACTAATTTAGTAATAATGTTCGGTAAAATCAAAATTGTTAAAAAACAAGAGTTAAGAAATTTCCCTTTAAAGTACTTATTGCTGCCTTTTTTAACAAAACTGTGTCAGCGTCCATATTTGCAGAATCCTTCCAATACAAAGTAAACATTAAAGATAATACTTTTTATTTTTATTTACTTTTAAAAACGTAACCACTTATTACTTGTCAGTTACCCTTGGCGGAAATTACGCCGATGTCAAATGGAGTGTTTAGTAACAGTTTGTAATGAGTTATGGTATTTTGTCTGCTCGGGAGTTAGAGTTAGTGGCATTACCATTACATTAGAGCTGCAGGTGATCACTGACCAGCTGATGCAGATCACCAAAATAACATCATTAAAAACCAAACGGTCAACAAATAGTCGTGAGAAAAATGTTAAATTTAAGTTACGAGATCAATTTATCTTACGGGTGCTTTTCCAAAAATGCACGCACGTTCAGTAATATCCATTTATATTCTCCTCCCCAACAACATCGATACCCATGAGCAGACAGATTCTAAGGCCGGCAGAATTAAAGTGTCTGGCTGCAGGAGACGTCTGATCCCTGTCTCTCAGGCTGCTGCTCAGAAATTTCAGAATTTCCTTTTTCTTTTGCCAAAATTACAAAACCCACAGGGACATTTCAAAAGAGCTTTAAAAAAAATGTGATCCGTGTTTTCAAATTACTCCATCGCTTTGAAGCAAATACGGGACGGTTGACGAAAACCCCGCCAACTAAGAATTTGAAAGACAGAAACAAGTGAAAAGGTAGTAGTCAAACAATGTCTTCACAGTACTGTAGTACCTGTGTAGTTCCTCTCCCAGTATTTCAGACTGATCCTCTGGAAGAATGCTGTACATGTCAGTTTCCTCCAGCCTGCGCCTGTGGCCGAGTTTCAGCAAAGGGGCTAACCAGCTGAAACACACAGTTATTGATGCAGTTAGAGAACAATATGTCACCAAAACAGATCTTATTTTGCTTTTTTACCTCGAATGTGACAAACGCCGCTAATGTTTGTGCAGCAGATGTGACGTTTGTCCTTTGACAGCAGGTTACTTGTGAAATGCTTTGTGGTGCATGGATTACATTAGCTTCACAAAGAAGCGCTGCACACGAGCGTCTTCGACTAATGAAATATCTACACAGAACTGCTTTGTACCAGGATATCAGACAGCTTCCATTGCTGCTGTATCGGCAGCAGCAGATAGTTCTCGCCTACGTGAAGCTCTTCTTGCCTGTATGTGGCAGAGACTGGACGGGAACTTTATGACCACTTGTGGTGCTATGGAGCAATGTTTCAATGAGCAGGTCCCTGTTTTGTTTTTGTCCTGCGCAACAAGATGTATGCAACTGAACCATTCAGCAGTGTAGGAGAGGGAAACATAAGAAAATAAATTCTGGCAAGCGAGCGTTGACTTAAAGCGAGCCCCCGGGAACAGCACAGGGGTTTGAAGCACATTTGACATAGTGGCCAAACCACAGAAGTACAACCGTCACGTGACGCCGGTGAGACAAAACGGCTTACGTTGTCAAAGACACACCTGTAAATCACAGCTTTTTTTCCCTTTAACAACATAAGCGCAGACTGTAAAAGTAATGGACGCAGCTACCGTCATGTCACCCATTCAACCTCAGTGAAATGACTCGTTTCACTACCGAGATTTGACGCATTTGATCGAATACCGTTTGCAAAGTCGACAGCAGCACGATTAAATCATTTAATTCCCATTCCAGTCAGCAGGAGACTAAACCAGACATTAGACCGGGCATGTGAAACTGGTCCACAGGGGGGCCGGTGTGTAGCAGCACACCAGACTTGACTCATTTAATCAACTGATCTCCGTCTTCAGACAGTTGATTGGTCAAACTGTGTGCTCTTGGTTGGTTGGCACAAAAACCTGCAGCCACACCGGCCCCCCTGTGGACCAGTTTGACATGCCTGCATTAGACATTTGACCTGTGAAAGTCTCTAGTGCGTCTGCTCTTTGGACCCAACGATGTGGAACAAAGCGGAAGATTCATTTGATGTCACACGCTAAACTGAACTTTTTTGGCTTCATGTGCCACGGAGCAACTGTTGAGGAAACTCTCCCCTGACCTCTGCCCCACCCTAACCAAAGGACAGAGGCCAAAGGGCACGCATGCTGAGCCAAACATCCCGCCTGAATGCGGCTAATAATGGGTTAAAGACTCGTGAGACAAAGAGAGGGGGAGATCGGGTGTGCAGACTAAAGTACACCCAGGTCTTCGCAGTCACTGGAGTCATAATCCAAATTCATTTAATTCAGTTTAGTGTGATTTAAGTCCATACAAACTGAATATAAGATTCCTCAGCTCCGTTGAATATATGTTTTATTTATGTTCTTAATCCCTCAAAACATTAGCAAATTGGTTTTATGTCTTTCAAAGTCACGACAGGAAGAAGGCAATAAGCAACTTTGGAAAAAAAATGGCCAAAAAAGTTGCAAGTTATCCACAAAAAGTTACAAGAAAATGACCTGAAAAAACAGAATAGAATAAAGTGAAAACACAAAAATAACCTTCAAAAAGTAATTAAAAGAGTAGTAAAAAAAAGAGGTGTTTTTTTTTTTTGTAGAATAACTAAATATATGAGGATCAGATTAGTTTCTGATTATATCATATAATCGCCAGCAACTTTCCGGAAGATTTTCTCATCACATTATACCTTTTTTTCCCCCCAATTTGCTGGACATTTCCTTCCATGTTGTTCACTGCCTTCTCCCCCCAAAAATTTCAAAATAAATCAAACCAATTTTCTCGCTTGTTAAAGGCGTCTGAACGCAGCACAAGAAAACTGATGACGATCCTTGTGTTAAAGGGAGCTGACCGTCGCTATTTTGATCTACTGATGCATCTGTTTTATCCTTTGTTGAGCATCCTTATGTCATTTTCAGTGTCTGGTTGTTTTTTTGGGGTGAGAGAAGATGTTGTACTTTGGGCTGCAAATGCTCTGAATTATTGACTATCTGCACTGGTGTGAAAGAACACAGAAAGAATGCAGCTTAAAGATCATGAGATCAGATAGCTGCTACTTCTCTAGGGTCAACAAAGTTCAATGCATGTACACATCTCCGACTGCAACAATCATTCTTTTATCTTATCTTGTGTACGCCGGGTAGAACGGTATTTACGCACTGAATGTAGACGCAAAATGATCAACCAGAAAAAAAAAGGCCAATCTTAAAAGCTCTAGTTCTCTGATTCAACTTCATACTTCCAGTGCGTCTCGTTTTTCCCATGATTTTAGGCTGAACGATTAAAATACTTTTGCCCACTAATGGCTAAACCTATTCTTTGAATATGATTCCAGAAGTGCTAATACTTTGTTACAATACTTGAGTATTTCTGAGTATATGTACTTGAGTTTTTACATTTCTGTCACTTTAACTCACATACATTTGCTAAATTAACTGTAAGCCTTTCCTCCACTAAGCATTTTTGTTACTTGTTCCTAAACAAGACAGAAGGGGAGGAAATGAAAAACTGTTTTATTTGTGAAACAGACCTTGTTTTTTTGTGTTATAAACAATTTTGAATTTGGTGTACATGTCACAAAGAAATACACTACATAATCCTCACAACTCTGATCGCTTGCTTCTTTATTAACAGCATTTACTTGTACTTTTTCTTTCAATACCTAAGTACATTTAACATTATAAAACCACTTTTGACAATTAGTACAGTAAGTATCGGATACTTTAAGACTTTTACTCAAGTAATATTCTAATAGGTGACTTACACTGGTAAGATATCTGTACTGTCTTTCCTGAATTTTATCCACCACTAAAAAAAAAGTAATTTAGTACATCTAGTGGTGTAAAAAAGCAAAAACCCTTTGTTACATTACTTATACATTGTTTGCGAGTATCTGTATTTTACAAGGGTTTTTACATGTCTGTCAACTTTCACTTTTACTCCATTAGGCCTCCCTTAAGAATTTTAGCTATTTACAGCGAAACGGGGAAGGAAGGGAAGATACAAAAAGGGCGGAGATACATATGAAGGAATAGCTGGATTTTTTTTAGAAACACTTTAAGATGTGAGAAAAATGCCAAATGTCAAAATTACCAATGCTCTTATTCTATTCTATTACTTGTACTTTCACTTTCTAACTTAAGTACATTTAACATCCTAAAATTACTTCTGATACTCAAGTACGGTAAATATCAAATACCTTAAGACTTTTACTCAAGTCATGTCCCAATGCGTGGCTTAAACTTCTACAAAAGTCATTTGTGGTCAAATATCTGAGCTTTTATACAAGTATGCATTTTGGGTACTTCCTTCACAACTAAAAAAGTCCTTATGTTACAGATGAAAAGTCGTCCTGAATATGCACCACGCTGCCCGACTTCAGTCACATGTCAGCAGCGCCCAGTTAGGACTTCCATGTTTTGCTCCACTATCAGAATTTGTGCACTTCAGACCCCGCTTCACTGATGCACCAGGATCTGGATCAACTGGTTGCAGAACAATTTTCCAGCTCACTGCTCATTCATGTCACGCTGTTAAATCCAGTAATTTCACGATCATCACTTACCACAAAAAGAGCCTTGAAAAAACGCCGGCGGTGGCCAGAGGATTAAGTTTATCTTCTTTTTGATTGATATCCATGATCACCGGAGCATTAAAGTGTAGCCGGCTGTCGCGAGACTACACCTCGAGGGAGACACAATACTCAACTAACCAGCGCTCCGGTTCAGTCCGCGCGACACAACTCAACTACAGGTATGCGCGTACTTCAATAACGTCATGGAAAGCTGAGACTCCGTGTACGCGGCAACTGTCTTAAAGTGCTGTTTGATACATCGCAATAACCGCAGACACCACAGACCGGATAAAAAGGACAAATGAGCGTGCACGAGGGGATTTCCTGATATTATGGAATGTGGCGTCAAATGCGGGTTTATTAGCGGAGCTTCAGTGGCCTATTTTACGGCTTCATTTAGATGTTACTATTCAGTACTTGGTAGTCTACATTTACTCAAGTCCTTTAATTAAGTACAATTTTAAGGTATTTGGACTTGAGGTTTTTTTTTCATTTTATGCAACTTTCTACTTCTCCCCCATGTATCAGAAGTAAATACACTTTTGCCTCACAACATTTATTTTAAAGCTTCAAATTAATTCGTTTATTTATATTTCCGTATCAATAACCGACATCTGCAAATTGGTCAAGCCATCCCGTTTTCTATACATCAACTTAAATTAGATCCCATTTTAATTGTTGCAAAAATTAAACTACAAACACATGAATCTATCAAAAATTATAATTCAATAATCCAATACGTGTGATTCTGAAAAGGGCAATTCTCCATAAAAGGTATTTTTACTTTTGATATTTTAAGTATACTTTGATGCTAATGCTTCTCCATTACACTCAAGTAAGATTTTAAATACAGGGCTTTATTGCTACTTCTACTCAAGTAAAATCCACTGATATTATTTCACTTCTATGTTTTGCTGGTACAACCTTTGCTACTACTATTACCACTAGGAACAGAATACTACACCTATTGTAGTACTATTAACATGTATCCGTGTTTTTATTATGAGCAATCGACATATAATTTACCTAAATTAATTGTATATTTATTTTACCTGATAATTAATAGTTGGGGAATATGACCGAGCCAGCTTTAAAAAATTAATTCTGGCTCAAAAGCGTTTGCAAGGACACGCTTTGCATGTCCCACTGTAAAAACACTCATGTTTACGTGCAGCCCCTGAAGGCGGCCTCTGCAGCAACATGATTTCTCCACGCCTGTATTCAAATATGGTAATCACGTGGATGTTCACGAGTACAGACACGTGGAATGTGGCCAAAGTTTAGTACAAACGCCGTCATATTGTAAAAAGCTCATTATTTAGTTTGCGCTCTGGTCACAACACGACCATGAAAGCCTTATCCCTGCAGGAGGATGTGTGCACGACATGGTGCTTGACCCCTTTGACACAACACTGTGAAGAATCTGAGTCTTTGTTTTGCATCCTGATATAACCCTGCACTGTGGAACATACAGTTGCTAGACTGGAATTACATAGACTAAAACCATCAGTTAAAAAAAGGCTCATCAAAAAAACATATCACTCCCCTGGGCTACTACTTAATCCTGCTATTGTAACTTCAGTGTGATGGCACAGCTGTTTGGACACCAGTGCCAAGAGGGTGAGGTGTGTCAGGATGATGCATTTAGTGTGTTTACACACCAATTTAACTGCGAAGCCTGTGTGTGCAAGTATAAGTAGTCTTTGATGCAAGCTAATTTATCATTGATGTCTTTGGGTTGTTTCATAAACTTTTACTTTTTGTATTTATGTAAAAATATTATAAAAATGTGTTAAAGAGATGCTGGACTAAATGCAGGGGTAATATAGCATTTTATCAGTTACGATTTAATTCTGTTGTGTCAAATAGTCTGTTACTGACAAGTGAAATAAAAGTACTTTTATGTGTACTCTCTTTTTTGGGGGTACATTTGCAGTTCCACAACATCTCCAATAGAGGGAACCAAGAGCCCATTTATATGTGTTCATACCCTGTTAGCTACCATCCTTTACTGTCTCATTTTGATAGGTCTACATGATCCCAAACTCTTATATGTTGCCTGTTCTCATGAAAAATTAGCGAGTACAAAAGTATCTGAATGTCATCGGGTATTATAACAATTATATAAAAGTATGATTCATCCACGGTCATGTTTGGGTCCTTTCAGAGTCCCTCAGTGTCTGCATGCAGGCGTGCGAGGGGCCTCCGGGGTGTTCAGGGTTAAAATACTGCAAAATGTGGACGTTAAGTCCCCAGTGTGAGACACAGCTGTGAGACGTGTGAAATACACTTTATAAGGGTCAACAGTTGTTCTGGTTCTTTTTGGTACCTCTTTTGTCTGCCTATGTGCTGTAACCAAGAGCGTCTCGAATCTGATTTGTGTTGTCGTTAAACCTTACATGTATTTTCGCTAAAGATAAACTGTGTCGACTTCATTATTCATTAAAATTAAGACTGACCGAGAGTGCAGTTTTTTCCGTCATCGCCAGAGTTAACACGTTTTCAGACATTACATTTACATAATGTATTGGCTTATTTTAACATTGTTTCCACCCACAAAAGTACATACCTGAGAACTCCTCAGGGGGAATGCAGGAGTGCTGCCGCTTGGTCGTGATGGGACGGGACCAGAGTTCATTTAAGGAAACCAGTTTTAAAGGCTCAGCCAAACTAACGCTGCCATTCAACAAACAATAAAGGGAAAAGGTCTGGAATTTAGACATCTTTCTTAGTGTTATACCGGGACAAATCATTTTCATTACTCAGCGATGCTCGGCCGCAGCCAAAGACAGCAATTTCTAAACCTTACCTCCGGTGTTTTTCTGCAAGAGATCAAAGCTCCCTCAATCTGTCTCTATCGGCTGTCCGTCTGCACGTCAGCGGTTACTGCTGCACCCTGGGCCCCAGCTGCTGATGTGTCACATCTTGTTTACACCAGGGGCCACGGCTATGTTTGACCTAGTTGCTGAAAAAGCCCAAGAGGCAAAGTCAAAAGCACTCTACGCATAATACAAGAGGAATACAAAAAAAAAGCCATTTTGTAATTGACATGAATTGACATTTGTTGCTTGGCGTACAAATATCTGCTGAGCTACACCTAATGAACAAACATCAGGAAGTACTCCAGCAACCAACAATGCCAAGAAAGGTGAGGTCAGGTCTCAGCAGGCCAGCACGAGCAGTGAGCTGTTACGCTTTGCCGGTTTCACCTGTGTTGACTTTGAAAGGTCTGTTAAGGATATATCTTAATCTGTCAGCATAGAAGACCGCTTTCAGGTGAGGATGTTGTCTTTACTCTTATCCCTTAAAATGGCAATTTAGCACCACGAGCCGAGTGCCATCTAGTTCCGTTATATTGGAGAGAAAACGGCCGATATCTTCAACGCTCGGCAACTCTTACGAAAAAAAAACCCAGACTGATAAATAGCCCTACAGACAAGAGGGAAAATACAAATTTTTGATTTTGGGGTTAACTGTCACTTTAACAATCACAACTAAATCCTTACCTCCGGCCAAAACCTTAAACTGAACGTAAACTTAAATCCGACCCATATCCTTAAACCAAGTCTAAACCTTCAAACAGCCCTTTGGAGGTCTGTCCTACCACAGGGACAAACAATCCTCACTTTCCCAAAATGTCAAACTGGTTCTCGCAAAGATAGATGTACAAGAACACACATACACACGAGCAGCTCACAAGAGCTAGAGGACAGTAGTTGTATAGAGGACAGCAGGTGAGGTATAACAGTGTCTTTTAATTCATATGTCAAGCAGTTTCCATTCAGATAGAGAGAAGGCGTGTGGAGCCAGTGTGTGGAGTCCAGGAAAACAAGTGACCCACGTATCCTTCCCAGGTGTGTGAAGTCCCACCTTCAGTGTCCAGCAGGTCACACGCAGTGCCGCTCCTGTCATTGGCCGCGTGAGTCCTGAATCACATCCTCCTTCGGCGGTAAAGCCAGCAGTTCCTGGATCCTTTGCATGTCCTTACTGGTTTCTTCTGCCTGAGAGCTGACGTTCAGATCGTCAATCAGCTCGTCTGTCAGCTGCAGACGGGCCGTCCTTGTGATTTCAAAGAGGGAGAGTGAGTCGGACAGCTGCGTTGCAAATTTGGGCTTATGTTTAAAATAATATCATAAAAAATTCTCACCATTCTGAGAGTTTGAGGTCATAAAGTTCCCTTCGCTCTCTCCTCCTCCTCTCTCTGAGAGTTTCTCCGGCCACAGACTGCATGCTGATGATCAGAGCACCGGTGGGAAGCCTGACCAGAAGTAGCACGTGTTATTAAAAACACCATATGTGTATTTAGACCATATTCAAATGCTTTACGTAGTATTTTTGCATGAGAACACAATGTCTGAGCACGTTCGTTACTACCTGCGCTCGGTGTGTCTGCAGGACTCAGACACTGATATTTTACATTTTTAAAACCTTTTAAAGATCATTTTCGTCGTTAGTGATTTTTATGAGAACAGCTTCTGTACCATGGCGGGGGTGAAAACCGGACTGGAGTTGAGTGGCAACTATTTCTCAAGTATTTTGGAGATGAAGGTAGGTTAGAAAGGGGGTGGAGGTTATTGAAGTTGTTGGGATCTGAACCCGTTTTTTTCAGTATTGGGGTGACAGCTGCAGTTTTGGAGAGTTTGGGGACAGTTCGGTGGTGAGTGAGGAGTGGATGATGGCAGATATGAGGGGGGGCAGAGAGGATGAAGGTCTGCTAGAGTGAAACATCAATTTTCACCCAATAAGTATGTCAGCAATAAAAGTGGGACAGCGCACGGGAGTTTCTCTCTTTGTGGAAAGATGTGTTGGGACCTGTAGACACCCCGATTGCTCCTAAACAGGTAAAAACATCAGCTACTGTAACTTATGAAAGCATTTCTGTCGACACTTTACAGTGCACATCCGCACTGGGGAAACTGGCCGTGTAATAGATTGCCAAAACAATTCCTGCTTTTACATAATCTGTTTTGTAACAAACCTAATTGTCACGGCAAGTTCTGAGAAAATTCCAACTTAAATTGCATAACCGAGCTGTTTGACATTCACATCATTTTGTGCCAAATCTCCTCTCAGTCTGAAACAGTCACGCCTTCTTCTGCAATCTTGCCCAACCCGGACCTCCCAGTCACACCTCTGCCATGTGCACGGACAAGAGGACCATTCTGGGGTGAGATCTGGAGCGTGATGTGCTTTCCGATTAGCTGCCTGCTTTCATTTCGCCCCCCTCTGCCCCGGCTGCACCTGGTATAGCCGGGTCCGGGGCTGTTTGCGCACATCAAATGCTCCAGGTGGCTGGTCACTCAGGCAGACAGCGAGAAGAAGAAGAGGAGGAGGAGGAGGAGGCGGTGCTAGTGCGGAGCCAACAGGCGAAAAGACTAGGACTGAGCCAACACGGATCCGACGATCACAGAGACAATCCAAACCGGCCCCTCCGGTCTGTTACACCATCAAACACCTCACACTCAATCACCGTTAGACAATCAAATACAAATCTGCTCCTGGCTCCGTGCGCTCGGCTGGAAGCGGAGAGAGGACTGAGTGAAAAGTGGGACAGAGAGAGAGGAGAGGGGTTGAAGAGAGATAGAGTGAAGCGTAAGTCCAGATCAGACTATGGTAGATGGAGATGAGAGGCTGGAATAACAGAGATGGTATAAATGCAGAGGGGCAGCTGCTGCCTTGGCCTGCCTCCTTGCTCTTGTACCCAAAACACGGCCCTCTGCAGTGCACATGAGTCCCTCTGGCACTGCCAACACAGTTGGAGGGGGGGGGGGTTCAGCTGGGCGACAGAGGGTTGCTGGGAGGGGCGCAGCTGGCTGCCAGAGTGCTCACTGCTCTCAAGCACACGGGCGTGAACGTGGACACGCACACGAGCATGAGCAGATACGCGTGTCTGTTAAAAGCGTACATGCGTGGCAGCTTCTGACGACGGGACTCGGTGCTGTCGTGACACATTAAAATGCTTCAGGGGACAAACTGGATTAGTTACTGCAACAAGTTGATGCGCTACTGTTTGGGTGATCGATGGGTGTGAGTGGACACTTGTGGAAGCAGGAGACGAGCTTACCCCAGCACTGCTCCGATGACTGTCCCCGCCACCAGCCCTCGCAGGCCCAGGTTCAGTCTGAAGAGGCCTCCAGTCACAGCTGCTCGCTCACACACACACACACACACACACACAGTTTTATTATCATTCAGGACTAAATGCGTTGGTATATGTACTGTGTGTTCCAACCTTTTGTCATCAGGTTAATCGAGGATTATAATTGTTTCACTATTATTGAGGGTACTTGTCATTATGAACTTTTTGAAAGATTCGCATCCGGGCACAGAACAAACATCATTCCAGCACAATATAAACTGATATTTTCTGGAAAGTACATTTTTGGACTAATCTGGTTTTATTAAATATTTTATGGGCATTGTTGTTGTGCTCCGTTTATGAAGCTGGGGTGGAGAGATGAGAGGAAATGAGGTTGGAGAGAGGGGGAGTGGAATGCAACAAAGGCCCTCGGCCACAGGTGAACTGGGGACGTTGTGGTTCACGGAGGGATCTGTGACTGCTATGGACAAAATAAATACTAGACGGATCAGTGCTGTCTGTCTCCTCGGGGGGGGAGTCAACAGTGTCCCGAGTGGACAGTCACAGTGGATTTATCGAAAAGCCTGGACCTATTAGAATATAGAGAAGGGGTAGAAGACATCAGAAAATTTGATAATACGCAGGAGGGAATTTAGAAGTTTCTGGAACATTTCGCTACCAGACTAATATCAGAAAATACGTATCTTACCTAAGTCAGTCTAGACCGTATCAAAGCCCCTGTTAGTGTATTTACCTACAGTAAACTCATACCTATCTATGGCAAAGTCTTGGATTATACAAGTCTGCGATACCTGAGCTCGACCGGTGCCAGCAAATTTAGAAACATCCCTCTGAGGACCATGATAGCTGACGTGTAAATAACCGATAGTAGCCATTTGTGTCACAGTGAGAAGTATATATATATATACATAACTGCGTTTCCACGTGTTCTGCATCAGTCGGTCCGCTTTCTGTCTCGTCTCTGTCTGGGCTGACCCGAACGTTTGCACTCGTACTTGTGATCGTTACAGTGTCTCACTAACTGAATCAGAATCGTCATCGAAAACGCATCCAATCAGCCCAGAAGGAAACGTGCATCTACACGCGAACTAGAGTGCCAGCCTGTTCTGTTACATTGGAGAGAAAGCAGACGTCTCTACGGCCGATATCTCATTATTTCCAACGTTCAACAGCTCACGGCAAAACAAATATTACACGTACAAGGAAAAATATATATATATTTTTGGGCCTCGACTGTCTCTTTAAAATAATCAGTGGGTGAAGTAGCATTTCAATACGTCCACATCCTCAGACGCTGTTGTTTTGACGACATGAGGAATTCATTTGTGTGGAAATACAACACGCAAGAACGCTACAAGTCAGTTAAGAAAAAAAAAAGTAAACATTTTTTGGCAACTGACATTTAAAATCTGTCAGCTGTTAATGAAACTTCTGGCAGACGGCACACAGCAGCAGCAGGAGCGAGCCGCGGAGCCGCTCAGTGCACTGAGTTCATACAGAACAACTCCCACATGGAAATGTGCGAAGATGTGTGAACGTGAAGAAGCCCTGCAGTGACAAAGTGCACTTCCACAGCTTCTAAACACAGTTTAAAAAAAGGATAAAAATAATCAGATAACAGGTGTGACCATGTGACTCACCTCCAGCTGCAGCATAATGGCTGATGGCATACTTGTCTCTGTACACAGACAGCCCCGTGCTCGCAGAACTAGAGAGAGAAGACGACAGACAGACAGGTGAGGGAACATAGTAAACGCAAAAAGCAAAGCATTAGAGGATAATAAAACCATCTATTCTGAATAACATTGTTCTCGGCTGTTACGGCTAAAAACGCCAAACCTCACAAATTGGTGCAATTTCTATCAGAAACATTGGACAAAATGTAATAAGCAACTTTGAGGGAAATGTTCCACAAATTACAAGAAATTAGTAGATTCGGGAAATTATTTTGAAAATTTTCCTGGCCATTTTCATTTTTCTAAAATATTTTTTAAAAATCTTTTCTCAAACTGTCACTATATCCGCAGGCTTGTAACAGCACGCAGACAATTTTAAATCAGGACGTAAAATGTTCGCCACAGCACTGTAACATCTCAAACGTGCCACTACTTTTTCATATCTGTGCTGAAGATTTTAATGTACTATTTGTTTTTTTTTCTTATTCTGTTTATTTCTATCTTCTGTCTTGTTTTACTCTTTTCAAAATCCTATTTATGTGTTTTTTTTATATCGCCTTGTGTATTTATTTTATACATTTTGATGACGCTTTTCTGTCCGTGTTAAGCACTCAGGATTGCCGTGTTCTTGACAGGTGCAATACAAATAAACACGCCGAAATCTCACCTTTACTCACTGTAAAAGTTTCCTTACACACAATAAAGTGTTCTCAAGTTTATTGTCTCAAATGTAACTCTTAACCTGATGAAACGTTCGTGGATGATCAGTGTGATTGCTTACTTGAATAAGGTGACAAACGCAGCCACTCTCCAGCTCCATCTCCATCCGTACCTCACAAAACCTCGGATCGCTGCATTATGAGCCGAGCGCTGATTGAGACACAGAGGACACGCAGTGTTGAGGTTGCTGCCGTGTTCTTATGATGTGATATGACATCAGTGTGTCGCTTAAAATGTTCACAGTGGTGCGATCATTTTCTGCTGGAACTTCATCGAGGGTTAACACTGGCATCCAAATTTATAGCATTTATTATTTTCAGAAGGAGGAGAAGAAAGAGAAGAAGAGAAAAAGGACAGGAGAGAGAAGATGAAGAGAGAGGAGAATAACGTGAAGAAGAAAGATGAAAAGAAAAGCTGAAAATGATGAAGAGAGACAAAAAGCAGACAAAGGAGGAGGGGTCCAACAGACTGAGCTACTGCCGCCCCCTAAAATATAAATATATATATACAGTATAATATGAAATAACAGGTTTGATTGAGAGAAAAGTTTACCATAAATTCACTCCTTTACCGTGACCGTCATTACACCTCTGTCTCAGACTTTCCTTAAATTCTCTGCTCACGCTGTTCCTCAGCAGCAGGGTTGACGGTGCTACACGCTCACATACAGGTGTCTGTCTGCTTCTTACCACTGCTTCCACTCGGCTCGAGTAGATTTCCGCCTGGCTCAGCTGGATATACCTCTGCTTGGCGTGGCGAGCTGCCGGCAGGCCTCCGTAGATGAAGCCTGCGAGTCCAGCCACTAAACCGCTCTTTATGATGTTGGTCAGCTCCTCTGGGTACCTCTGTGTCACGCTGCCAGGAGACAAGACTCAACTCAGTGCCCTTTTATTTCTCGATTTTAACACACAATTTAACCTGCACCACCTAAAGAGGTAACTACTGAAATTGAAACTGAAAACTGCTAATTTGTTCAAAGTTTAAATACTTATGCAAAAAACAACTCTTGAGTCGTAAAGCAGACACGCTGTAGTTAGCATGTGGTTCTGAACAAGTATATTAAAGCCGTAGTTGGTAACTATTATTTAAAAAAAAATGTTTGGTTGTATTTGCTCAAAATGTTACTATATCCACATAACATTAAATGAGAACAATGATCAGTGAAAAAATATACTCTATTGCTTTGTTGTGATTCTAAAGACATTACTGCATATTAACAAAAACAAGGCAGCTTCATTTAAAACAACTAATAAAGGTCTTGTTCTTGTTCTTGTTCTTTTCTCTAACCCTGTTCATTTACTGCTGCGCACACAGTCTGTGCATCCCAGCCTTTCTTCAATGGCTCTCTTCACGTAACAACGACTTAAAAGGTGAGTCTAGAACTAAGTTCTTTCTCTCTGATTATAAAAACTTAAACACCCTCTGCTAACAACTGTTTTCATTACCAATGTATCTGCTTGTTATTTCTTGATTAGACAAAAACTAGTGAATACTGCCAAAAAAAACCCTTTAAATGGGGTTTTTGATTGTTGGCTGGACAAAACAAGCAAATACATTGACATTTATTTTCACAAAACACTTAAGGTGAAAATGATGTTTCAGCTCCAGATTTGGCAGCGACGTTACGTCAACAACAAACTAAACTAATGCAGAAAACTATTGTTTTCTAACAGTGTGAAACAGATTAGAATTTCTAAAGAGGTGAAGGTGATAAAATGAGTGCATGAGGAACAACAATACCAACTCTAAGTCAAAGAGGTCCTTGATGCGGTCCCATCCTGTGTCTGGGAATTCTGGCCTGCCGATGGTCTTTGGCAAGGTGCTGGGAGAGGGGATGGGTGCAGGAGCAGGACCGGTGGAGGAGGAGGAGGAGGAGGAGGAGGAGGACGAGGGCATCTGTGCAGGCTGGGCAGCAGCCACATCAGCTGCGTGGACCCTGGGGAGCAGGAAGCAGAAGGAAGGAGGCCTGGCGCTCTGGATGAGGCCCTGCAGTAGGCCGGTGCTCGGCGTGCCCAGAGGGGCCGAATCTGCCTGTCGTCTCTGCAGGGCGAAGCTCGTTCTGGGCCGCTCTGGATGCATCACGCTTCAGCTGGCATTGGTCTGCTGAGGAGAGGCAGAAACACATGGCCATGGGTTGGGATGTTGCACTCTCTGCCTCAACTTTAAGCTCCATCCTCAAAATAAACAGCCTTAAGGCAAATGAAATCCTGGCAGGGCTGCACAGGCCGCTCAGCTCAGCAGCTGTTAAATGGTGCAGTCCTATCAAAACACACTGGGCACACAAGCACACTTACTGGGGAGAGATTTCTCTATTAACTACAGAATGTGTCATAGATGTTTCAACGCGCTGCTGGGAGTCAGGTCCTCTGAGCAGGGTCTGCTGGCTGGTCCAGACTCCAAAATAACATCCAGTTATCATCGCATCTTTAAAATGTCGTCTTAAGAATCGGGGAATGTCCGCTATCAGACTGATAATCTCTGTCTTCTGTCGTAAGAAACTATTTTAAAACCATTGGCAGGATTTCATGTTAAGAAAAAAAATGAATGCCTAATCAATGTGTGCAGAAATACGCTGTTACAAGTAAAAGTCCTACATTAAAATCTGACCACAGTAAAAGTACAAAACTATACTTAAATGACTAAAAGTTAAAGTATTCATTATGCAGAATGACCCATATCAGATTAATATGTCTTTAATTATTGGGTTATAATATTTGATGCATTGGTGTGTTCATTACGGTTACCTTCTTAAAACATGGAGTGATATCACATTTCTTATGCTGCACTCAGATGCTCAGATATTCACCAGTATTTAAACCTTTGAAAACTGAGAAAATTAGTCTGATTCCTTTCAAAAACATGGGAAAATGGATATGATCAACTTTGCATTAAAGGTTTCAAAAATTACAGCAATGAGTAGATTTAAAGAACTACTTTTAAAAAGCTAGAGAACCTTTTTAGGGAAAACAAAATAACGTAGGGGAAAACTCATAATTACATATTCAAAATTAAGTTTCAAAATTAACTATCTTCGGCACTTTTTTCAGGTGTTTTTTTCTCTTATAATTTTTTTAACCTATTTTTTAAACTCATTTTTCAAGGACTTTCTTGAACTTTTTTACAAATTTCATGCTATTTTTTGGTCATTTCTTCTTCCGTTGCTCATTGCCTTCTTACCGATTTGCTCATGTTTAAAATGGTTAATGTTGCAGCTGGTAAAGGTGGGGGTCATTCTAAATACTTTTTTTGGTTTGTTTCACTGCTGGGTAGATCAACCTATAACATAATTTATTAGCTGATTATATTTTCATTCATCATCAACTAAAACTCATATAATTGGATAAGAGTAAAAAGTGCTTTATTTCCCTCTGAAATGTGGAGTAGAATTATAAAATTACAGAAAATTGAAATACAGAAAGCTCACCAGTGTACAATGAATGTATAATTACCACACTTTATTCCATATATTTAATTATATTTAACATATCCTGAAATGTACCAAAAATAAGTTCAAACACCCTTGACAATTAAATCAATTTAGGGCCATGTCAGACACCCTTGCTACTCACAGCTTCACTTATGCAAATCATTGTTTGCTTTTCTTACATAAAAATAACACATTTGAAACGTTATAATTAACAAACATTATGCACAGTGTCTCCTCGCTTGCTGTAGCAAAGCTGTCAGGTCACACCGTGCAGACTGCAGTCTACTGGCTACTGCTAACTCGGCTAATATCTCGCCGTAGTTATTCGGTGAAATAAAGTAAGTAATACATCTTCTGCTTGACCTTATAATGACACGTTGGAATTAAAATAAAGGGTTGAACGCAAACTGCGTGTTTATATGAAAACATTCATAGGAAATACACTGTCTGTCCGATAATGGGAGCCTTAGCACACGCACTTAGCATGCTATTAGCTTCTAGCATATCGGTGATAAAACATTTCTTTAAATGAACTCACCAACAGGAGAGGCTGAATTCCTAAACAGTCAAAAGAGCCGCAACCCAATTCGACGCACATTGACGCTAAATACTCAACATATTTCTGTTTCAGTAACTGTCCTCGTAAGAGTTTGTTTCTCAGCGGTGACTTCGACGATGAACTTTGACATCGGCCAGTTTACAGCGACGCAAGCGGATATGACGACAGAGCCACCCTGCGGTGGGAGGACTGAACAGCACGCTGCATCCGCACTAAGCTGCAAAGACTGCACAGTTTACAGAAAAAATATTTTGGGTGTCTTCAGTTGAGAAATCATTATGATAACAATTTTAAAAAAAAAAAACTGGACAGAGAGGAATAAATTTGATCGGGATACTCACTGATGCATATAAGGGAAATAAAAAGTGATTTGGAGGATTTACAACAAAAAAGGTCTTTCCACAGCGTACACTAAATCCCGGTGGGAAAAAAGCGTATCAAGCACTTCATGCAACCGATAATGATCCTGTTGTTTCTTGCCTTTTATGTTCTTAACAAAAAAGAAATACTGCCCTCGGGATCTGGGATGTTTCAAAACTTTTTTATTGACACAAAACCCCCCAAAATTCTTTACAAGCTGCAACAACCACCTGAAAGTCACACTTTGACCGGGCACGCTTTATCACAGCTTTTTGGCCAAATACACAAACTAATCTTTTCACAACAGTTCTTCACAACAGTGTAAAAAAATGACCTTTCATGGGTGACAATCACAGTACAATGTGAATACTACAACATATTCAACATCATACTGTATCATCTATACTTCGTCTATCATTTCATAACGTCTAGACATAACATCAATACAAATATTTACGGTTTTGTCATTATTGCTTCCTGTTGGCACTTAGTGTGGAATGAAACGCTGATTGTAAATGACTATTTTGTGCTTTCAAGTTATTAAAGGTATGGCACAATGCATCCAAATGCAGACACTGACATCATTGTGGCAAATAAATCAGACAGTACATGATGATGTTGTAAAAACGTTTGGTGAAGGGCTGCTAGAGTTTCCTTAGTTGTCCAGTAGAGGGCGGCAAAGCTCCTGCCTCCCCATCAACAGCCTTGGACTTAGGAATCCAAGCAGGTATCAATATTGGCCATTACTTTTATTTGGCCTAATATCGGCTTTAGTTAGGGGCCCTAACCCTCTAAAAACAGTTGATCCTACACTTAGACACTCCCTGACATATCTTTCAAACTCTACACTCCCTATTTTTTAATGCAGGCTTGTTTGAAAAAGATCTGTCATCTCCAGGACATCGCTGTGACCTCAGCTGGGTTATTTTCTCTCCCTTCAAAGCCACAGAAGACATGCAGTCACAGGTTGATATCGCATCAATTAATGGCTAAGCCAATCCCCGTCAGTAATGCGGAACCGTGCGATTTTGTCCGATCGCCGCAACTTAAAACTATTTCAAACAGGTAAGATCTTGTTTCAGTGTTGGGTTGCATGCAGCGTATTGATTCGCTAAGCGCCTCTTTGTCTCTCTCTCTGTTTATCCTGAGACGACTGTAGCTGGAGTGCGAGCTTTGCACTGGGAGTTACCCTCACAGTGACAGCGCCCAGTGTTTTAATGACAGAGTGAAGCCGTTTGTGCGTCGGTGGGAGAATTTCGGTACTGTTTGACTTAGTGTCGGACTTCAAATGCTGCTGCTGTTGGCTCATTCCAACAGGGCGGAAAGCGCAGCAGGGGTGCTGCTTCGAACGATAGCAACAAGCACCCCTGTTTTTTCAAAAAGCTGCCGTGAAATCGGGCATTCTGGGCCGCAACGATCCAAAAAACAGTCCACGAAATCCTTAGAGGAAAGGATTATAAACCCGCTTTCACGGGTCAAGTCATACTTCGTCATGACGATTACTTGATGTGTAAAATCGGCGCAGTGCCCCTTTAACGAGTAAAAACAACAGTTTAAAAACACAGCTCACATAAAATAGATGTTACTTTGCTGGTGAGTGCAGACAGCGGCTGTCGAAAGAGGCGTTTTCTTTTAGTGGCAAATCAACTGACTGAAGCAGAAAGCGATCAGTGATTCAGAGCTGGCATGTAAGACACAGAGTGACGTGTGAAGGTACAGCAGCACCCACAAGAGAGCAGTGGTTCCCAGCTGGTGGGTTTGCAGGTCTGTACTGAATGGACCGCAAGAGACCCGCGACCATGTCAAAAGAAACACTTTAATTTGCAGCACAGTGCCTTTATTTTTTCAGTGTGATTTCCTACTGCAAAAAGAAAGACACTTTCCCTTTTTTTTGAGAACAGTAATATATATATATATATAAATCCCAGACCCAGTGGCTGCACCAGTTAGGAACCACAGCCTGTAGACCGTGGAATACATAGTAACAGTAACACACGGTCCACATTAGACTAAAAGACTGAATTCATTAGAAATAATGGAAGAAGTATCTGGACAAAGCTTTACACTTCAGCTACACTTCATGTTCTTTTTTTTGACAAAAATAGACTTATCGACATGTAATGTTGCTTGTATAGAAATCGCACGTTGCGGTGCAGTCAGTGATTACACTGATAATGTAGAGCTTGCCTTCACTACAGCTGCCCTGGTCCTGCGGAGTCTCACTCTCACAGCTCCGTCCTGCCCGGTCCGTGGACGACCTGGTTGTAGCTGTTGTTTCTTTTGGGTCTGTAAGTGAGAAGACGGCTGAACTCGGTGAGGAGTCGCTCCCAGTAGCAGGAAACGTCTTCCATCCGCAGGTGGTTGAGGATGAAGTCCTTTCCCCTGCGGGCAGAGAGAGAGAAAGTCAAACTGTGTGCGCGCATGCAGGCAGACGTGCAACGCCGTTCTGCACGTCTGCACAGCAGTCAGGCCACATTTACAGTTTGCATCCGTGTCTGTGAAAACATGGACGCTTCACACGAACAACAGATCTAAAAAATCACCACAGCTTCAAGGTGGTTCTTGAGTTATGGCCAAAAACATTTAGTATGAGGTCATCATGATCTTGACTTTTGACCACCAGATTCTAATCGCTTCGTTCTTGAGTCCAAGTGGACGTTTGTACCAAATTAGAGGAAACTCGCTCAAGATTATCTTCAAATATTGCATTCAAGAGAATGACATGGGTGCAAGGTCACTGTGACCTTGACCTTTGATCACCAAATTCTAATTAGCTCATTGCTGAGTCCAAATAAAAACAGGTGCAAAATTTGCAGAAATTCCCTTGTGGCATTGTTGAGATATCGCGTTCGCAAAAAGGGGTCGACAGATTACCGGCCGGGGCGATAATTGACATTTCGCTGATTATCTGTTTTGTGTTGAATTTGTTAGATTACACTTTTTAAATATGAACAGAAACATTTTCATTTTTATTGTAAATGCACATCGGTTCCAAATGGCAGTTATCAGTCTCATTAACTACTGATAATTGGTATTGGCTCTGTAAAACCAATATCAGTTTACTCCCAGTCCACAAGAATGTGCCAGACGGACAGACGGACGGACGGACGGACGGGCAACCTGAAAACATAACACCTCCGGCCTCGGCTATAGCCGGCGCAGAGGCAAAAAAATACGTGAACAGTGGAGCACCGACTTTTTCCAAATACACGGATGCTGCAGCTCAGTACCAATAAAATTCGATCGTAACATTTGATGTGTTACCTCGTGGCGATCTCCTGTGCGATGTCGTCATTCTCCTTGACAAACTGTAGTAATTCCCTAAGAGACAGAACACGTAAAGACATGTCAACGCATAACGTACACACGGAGGACATTCAGACCAAAATATGTTAGGGTGCAGACACAGGTTAAAAAGTGCCTTCAGTGCTGATTTCATTCATTCAAGCAGTGACCTGCACGGAGGCAGGCGTGTGAATTTGAACATGAAACTTCTCAGGTTTCAACTGTTACATCACCTGCACATGTATATGGTGCTGACAGACGTTATTTTATTTTTAACCGCTTTAAATGTTAGCCAACATTTCTAGAGGGATGAATTTGATATCACATGAAACTACAAGACATAAGGTCCCTTGACCTCTGACCTCAAGATATCTTAATAAAGATGGGTTCTGTGGCTACCCATGAGTATTGCTTTATAGACAATACTTATACTTGTCTTTTGCAGTTTTTGCAAAATCAAGATAATCTGGTAAGAGTTGCTTGACCTTGTCAATATGAACTTGATACAGGTTTTCTAATGCAAAACAATGGAACTAAAAACGTGATTAAAAAATGGGATTAATCGCAATTAACAATTGAAATTCTGTGATTAATGGCAATTAAAAAATGTATCATTTGACAATCCTGTTTAAAACACATAACTGTTGCTATGTTCAAACCTTGTGTCCAAGTTTTTTTTTGTGCCAGTAAAAATGGACAAAAACTGGCAGAACTGAAAAAGTGCATGTTTGGTCTCGTGTCATGTGTTTTCTAAGGCGTTCCTTAAGAGAGATGCAAAATATGGAACTCAGTGAAACTGGTCACACAAGGACCAGGACTGCATGTAAATGTCATAACGGAGGAGAAAACGTGTGACACCGGCTGAGGTACCTGACGTCAGAGAGATCCTGCTTGACTGGGATGTAGTGGACCCAGGGCCGCAGCTGCGGGTAGAAAAACTCCTGCCATTCATCCCCCACATGAAACACCAGCGAACCACAGAGGAAGAGATGTTTGAGGCGGAAGCTGGCCGCCACACCTCGGAAGTTGAATAAATATCTGCAGGTGTAGGAAGGGACGGTTAAGACTGATCACAAGTTATGTGCTTCACTCAGTGAGACGGACATCCAACAGCGTCTTAAAGGTCACATTTTGTCTGTTATTCAAAATCCGGCCTACTTGTATTTGCAGTGATCGACCAGAGGGATTTCTATGGCCGGGGGTCTCCCTAGTGTGTCCTAAAACAGACAGAAAGACACGGGTTAGTGAATTATTAATACTGATCAACTTTTTGAGTCAAAATACAGGATTCCCACACACTGTCGTGGACAACATAAGATTCAAACTCTATTCTTATTATTTCAGCGTCCCACATGATCTGTTTAAGGACAGTAGGAAATTCAAAATTCAATGATTATTTATGTTTTTACAGTTTCTGTGATGAATGGTGTCATTTTGGCCATTTTGAAAATAAACATGCCTTTCAAAAAAAAAAAAAAATTAATAATAATAACAATAATCGCCCTAAATTTAGTAAATCAAGTTTTCTAAAGAAAAAAGTGCCCAAAATTTTAAAGAAAAAAAGGCCAAAATTATTTTAAAGAAAAATGCCATCCCAACCTGTTTTCTTAAAAAAATAAAATAAATAATGCTACATGTCCATTTAAAAAAAAAAAAAGTTTTCTGTAAAAATTGCCAAAAATTCAAATACAAGAAAAAATAAAATGCAGCCATTTAATGTTGTATTCCCTCCCCTAAATTATTAAATACATTCACTATTGTGTTACATTAATGTAATTTAATTTAAAAAACACATTTCTCCAAAACTTTCAATGATTTTGACTCGTTCCATTACTTTTCCATGCCTGGAAAATGTAATTGTGAATTTCCATGAATTTTCCAGATTTTCCATGACTGTACGAACCCTGTATAGTGTCTTATACAGGTGCTTTTTAACCCTGGTGTGGTTTCAGAATGACTGACCCTCTCGGACTTCCAGGCCTGGTTTTTAGTGTACTCTGCATCCACCAGGTCTGGAGCTTCTCTGGACAGAAGAATCAGAGGGTCTCGCTCTGGACTGGTTCTGTCAGAGAAACAAAGACGACAATGACTAAACTGTCACTTCATCATAAGTCTCAGCTTTGCAGCCAACGGTGGTGAGAAGAAGGTGAGTAGAGAGTTATGACAGAAGAAACTGTGATAACTGACATGAAAACATTTAAATTGTTGTATAATGTCACGTAAACACACAAACTAATAAGATCAGGACCTGGAGCCCCTGAAGAATCCTTTGAACTCTTTCTTCTTCCATGGCCACTGTGCTGCAGACCTGCCACAACACATCACGTAGAAAGGCACAATTATATGATGCATTTAATCATTTCAGAAGGGGACAGATTGTTCAGGAGGAAGACTTAAAAAAAGAAAAGAAAAAAAAAAAAAAGGAACCAAACCAAGTAACCAATAACACCGGACAGGACAGGGGTGATCCTCTGCGGTGGGCAGCCACAGTAAAGGATCACACACGGACCAATGAAACCCATAAAATATAGATTAAAAAAACATACTCCAGCATGCAAAGGCAAGACTTGGGAGAAATTAAGGACGTACGTTTTGAGTAAGAAAAAAGGAAAAAAAAAAGCAGAAAACGCCATTTTCATTGACAGAATTTATCAGAGAAACATGCTTTGCTGAAACTCATTTTAGCCAATAAAGTTTTCTTTTGGGTCTCTTTTTGTTGATTTCCAGAGCTCATTATTTCAGACGAATAGAGATTACTGCAGTGAGAGAGGAAAAAGAGCACTTCGAGATCTTAAATTTGAGTCAGGCTGAGATAAGAGGAGGACAAGTGACCACCTCACGTATCCACTCACGGTGCATTCAGGACCACTTGGAAAAACAAACTCTTGGTTAAAATTAATTGAACCGCTGTCCAGCTCGATTTACATTATGGAAAAGTGCGGGCGGCATCGTGAACAGACGCTGCAGCTGCGGGGGACAGGTACCCCGTGTCTATTACGGCCCTGTGTATGTCATCGGCTATAACTGCAAATAATTGCTGCTTCAGTGTAATATTTATCAACTCTTTTTCTGTAAATACTTCATCAATGATTCATGCCAATAAGTAACAAAAAAAATTGCTGAACGTTACTTTTTAAGGTCATCCCTCATCAGATCCCATCGTCCCAGTCCGGTGGGGTATATGGGCCACACGGCAGGTCCTCCCTCCCAAAACGTCCACGCAGGGTACATGATGTCCTGGTAGTCTGCTGTCTACTCATATCAAACATAAAACACAGATCAAAACCGGCATTTGTGTGTGTATCAAAGTGTGTGCGTAAAACTAATGCCTAGAGCCTGACCTTACTGAAAGACAAGACGGGCAGGGTCGGCTGCACCCAGCTGGGGACTTGTGGGTAATCCCTGACATTTACCACCATCTCCAAGTCAGGCAGCCTGTCAATCACCTCCAGGATGAAATGCTCCACCCCACTGCACCTACAAAAAGAGCAAACAATCAGCTGATTGGGAGCAGTAAGTAACAATGTGTTCAACTTGAGCCGTTACGGCTTCTGAGGTGACCAAACATAATAAATAATCACATGACAGACTTTTTCTCCTCACCTGGCAGGAAACATACAGTTGTGTTCTCTGTACAACTTGTGACCGATGATCTGGTAGTGGGTGCCCACCCCTCTTTGAACAGTCGCAGCCATGAGATCTTCAGAGATTCTCCCTTTGAACGGCCGCAGGTCATCATGTAGGACACTGAGACAGATATCGAGAGTGGCAGGGGAGAAGCGATCCAAAAATTAAACCTGCGCAGTGGCACTATAGCAATTACTCGTCTGTATCTTAAGAAAAAAAACACAAGTGGTGCATAAACATGAACTAGTCTCAAGAGAGTTTTATTGCTGCGTGATTTCCTTCACAAATCTAATTCATGGTAGTTGAGAGAAATCTGAATTACAATATATGAGGAAAAGCAAAGACATGACGGCATCACACACACCTTACGTGGCAGCTACAGTTGACGGGATTGCAGGGAGTGTATCCTTTGACAGCATCGGAAATCTTGTCCCTAATTTTCTTCCACTGTTGACCTACAAATAAAGGAAACTAGTGTTAGAGAACAGCAATACAAACAACCAAAGAATGTAGAAAACGATAAACAACAATCATGTCAATAAATCAACCAGACAGGAACACTGCACAACAAAAAAGAGATCACTGAGTCTTTCTTTGTGCCTTTAACCATCTTAAAATACCCGAAGAATGATCTAAGGACACATACAGTGCTGTGAAAAAGTATTTACCGATTTCTTACTTTTTTTCACGTGTCAAACTCGACTGTTTCAGATCATCAAACAAATTTAAATATTAAACAAAGATAACCCAAGTAAACATAAAATGCAGTTTTTCTGTGCTGACTTTATTTGTTAAGAGAAAAATACTACCCAAACCCACATGATCCTGTGTGAAAAAGTAACTGCCCCCCTTGTTAAATGATGAGGTTATTGTGTTTAATCATATTATTGGGTTGTTCATCTTAATTGTTATTTCAGGAAGTTTCATTCTTGGTTTTAATGGAATTGATTCACATCTGATGGTCAATCGCTGGCTTTGTTTTGTGTCTGCAACTTGCACCTCACACTGTGCTTCAATCTGGGTTTAAATGTGCCATCTAAAAGTTGCTTTCTTGATAGATCCAGTAAGGAGAAATGGAGCTTATTGGGTCAGCATCAGGTCAGTGTCCCCGAACAAGGCCATTGGGTCATTAAGGAGCTTGTGTCCTAAAATGACCTTAAATATCCTGCTTTGGTTTTGCACGCTTTTCACATCATGGGCTCAAGTTACAAATGCAGCACAAAATAAACGCTGAGCCTTCGTGTGTCTGAGTAAACACTGTCGGGGCATCCAGCCAGATCATTTGTTTGTGCTAACTAGCCTTAGCTGACGTGTTTCTACATCTGCGCCCAGCCTCAATGAATATAACTACCATGGTCGATATCATTTTTTTTTTACAGTGTCGCTTAAAGCGGAACAACCATTCGTGCAAACCTTAAAGTTAGCACAGCGCGCTTGGCTGAGTTAGCTCGCGGGCTAACGTCCGTTAGCTAGCTCGTGAAGTGATGAATGACTCCAACAACAAAAGTTACCTCAAGTTGGCACAGCGAAACAAACGGCGGCAAACTCTCACAAACACGTTTACACGATGTTTTACGAGTCGCATTTGTTTAAATTTGTTATTACCTGAAGCGGGAACCAAACATAAAGCAGAAACTTGCAATAGTGTGAAAAACCTCCACAGCCAAGAGCGATTCATGTTTCTTTCTATCCTCCAGCGCTGTCTGAGGAGGAGACAAAGCGGGGATCTGGGATCTGTTACTACTGCCTGAATACAGTCATTACGGTAATCCGCACAACGAAAATCCTACACGTTACCGTAATGTTTAGAAGAGGAGCCCCGCTTGGCATTAAAGGGATAATCCCCACAAAATCTGCCTTTTAAAGTTACATTCACAGTCTGCCTGTCTAAATAAATCAACCATCGTGTATTCAGGGAAAATTGACTGAGCATAAGAGTTTAATGCTCTAATGAATTCATATTCCTTCAGAACTGCAGTAAAATGATGAAAAAAAGTCTATAAAAAATACATAACTAGCAGCAATCTCTGTCAGGAATAATAAACAGCAATAAAATCTGTAAAATGGCAAAAAAGTTAACATTAAAATTAAAAATAAATAGACAAATCTGTCACGAATAAAGGATATAACCACAACAGCAAAAAAAAAGTAGAAAAAAAACAATAAATGACAATCATGTCTGTAAATTAATTAAACATGAACACTAGACAAAAAACATAATTGAGTGTTACTTTTAATTTTAATACCTCTTATGACTTTTCCCCCCATTTTTAGTGCATCCCCCACCCCCTCCAAAAGATAAATTACCAAGCTTAGTTCTAAATAAAACATGACATTTCAGATATCCTGAACAACTATAAATCATGGACATACATGATCTGTTTAAGTGAAAGGTTTGCACAGGGTTTCCCAGTCTGTGATTAACAGTCTTATCTTAAATATAGAAATGAATACATTTATCGTTCATTTCAAAGCATATTTCATTTTCCACTGCATATAGTATTACAGCCTAATCACTGTTATTAAATTGCTGATGAAATCCCCACAGTTTCTCTGCTCTAATTTCTGCATTTATGTCAAGGGCATGCGTGAGTACGATATGGATGATTGTCCGTAGATTGTTGCGGTGAGATTCTCAGTCAAGGACAGAAAAGGAAGAAGGAGTGAGACCCTCTTGGGAGATCTGAAGCAGTGAGACTGAGTGACGGAGGGAGGAGGAGACAGAAGACAGGTGGAGAGGGAGAGATACAGAGAGAAAATATTTCACATTTACTAGAGAGGTAATCGAGAGGTAATCTGTAGATTAATTTGGACGAATCTACTTTGTATGGTATTGATTATCTCGTCAACTTGGGCCTTGAGTGGTTCTTTGAATTCTCTGCCAACTTTCTGGTTTGCAAACTCCTCCACAAGTGAGCCACAATGCAGCAGCTCTGGCTCTCTCTGCTGTCTGGCCTTTGCCTTCGCCTGGTTTTCCTCTGCAGTGCCGAGGAGGGTCTCGAGTTCCCCAATTTCGACGGGAAGGACAGGGTGCTGGACATCAACGAGCGCAACTACAAGAAGGCTCTAAAGAGATACGACCTGCTGTGCCTGTTCTACCACGAACCGATGCCCGCCAACAAGGGCCTGCAGAAGCGGTTCCAGATGACGGAGCTGGTGCTGGAGGTGAGGAGGAGGGTCTGCAGAGGTGGGACGAGGGGAGTTTGAGGAGTTAGTGAAGAGGCGGAAAATGCCAAGCGCAGAGTTAAAGTAGAGGCGTTGATTGGTGCTGATATTCTTTCTTTTTCATGGACTCTGAGTCAACTGCAGTCTGCGGTTGCAAAGGTTAAGTGATCAAACAGTCTAACCAGTCGAAGGCTGGACAGCCTGGAAAGCAAATGATTTATCAACTATCCACAGAGTCATTAGTCACAACTTATGAACTTTGTATAAACGGCAGCTTGTTAGAAAGTGTCGGTCGCTCAGCGGTGACGGCCCAGAAATTTTTTATGGGGTGTCCGGATGGGGCCACTGAAAATCTTGAGGTGGCACCAAAATCAAAAGTCATGACTGAATTTCAGGAATTCTATGATGCTGTTTAAATGTCCTTATTCAAGGTTAGAGCTATTAGGGCTGTCGACGCATTAATCGTATTCATTTTTTGTTGATCACCAGCTCACATTTCTGTATTTAAGGGGCTGTATCGGTCTAAATTTTAAAGCTAGAGGGATGATACTGATATCGTATGAAACTAGACGACCTGAGAATCCAGTGGTACCAACCGGGTCAAGCTGGCTTGCCAGCGTTATTTGGCCCCAAGGAAGGGGGTCAAATAATGCTCCAAAGTTAGAATAAACTTTGGCGATGGAGAAACGGCATGATCATTTCACAGGAGTCTCTTGACCGTAAAGATATCCCCTTTACAGACATGCCCTCTTTATAATAGTCCCATGTGTTTTTTTTCCTGTGAAAAAAAATAATGAATTGATTAATTAAATGAATATTTGGTCATGATTAGGACGAAGGCTGGTTAAAAGATTTAAGTCTGTGTGGGGCGTCAGGTGGCTCAGTGGATAAAGCAGGCGCTCCATAAATGATGGCGATTTTCTTGCCGCAGTGGCCACGGGTTTGAATCTGGCTCATGGCCCTTTGCTGCACGTCATCCTCTTTCTTCCGCTTTCACACTATCGATCCTCTGTCCTGTCTAACAAAGGCAAAAATGCAAAAAAAAATAAATAAATAAATAAAAATCTTTTAAAAAATTAATAAATTTAATTCAAGGAAAGTGGGAATTAATATTAAAATCTCATATTTTTTTGCCGTTTTTTTTTTTGGCGTGGACCCTGAAACTGTTAGCAGTTAGCTGAAAGCATTGGCAATTTTCTGTCCCTGAGCTCACGAGTGAATCAACGCGTTGTTTTGACAGTCTACATCCTTCATTTTCTTCAGGTATGCAACACTCGAATCCAGCCAAGAACACGTCACTGCTGATCAAAGATGGGTGTGTTGTGACATACGTCGCCCTGATGTGTCTGATACCACTGTTAATGTAAAGATGTCTCAATAAACTGAAGCTCAAATTCCCACTTTACACTCGCGGCCTCGCCGCCGAGCTCATTTGATTCGAACCTGTCGTAACGAGTCATCGTACGACGCTGACACTGAATGCCTCGTCTTTCCTCTGCCAGTTTGACATGTCGACTGTTTGCTTCCAAATAAAGTGAGAAAGGATTCACAGCTGTCACATGTTTCACCTGCACACTCTCTTTACTGGCAAGCAGTGATTTAATCCCATTATGTGCCCTCCTCTGAGGTTCAGATGCATCCTGGGATTGTTTCTAGGTCATTCTGGTAATTATAGCGTGTTCCCAAAACTCTTTACTATCTGAGTGTGAACTAGAAATAAGTCTGTGTGCTCTTGCATCCCTTCTCGTCTTATTTATGATCTGAAATGAAACGAAAAAGGGACCTATACTTTACCTTTTCAGTTCTCATTTTGGCATTCCTGTCACGTTTCATGCACTTAAAGCAGAAACACATTTAAACAGAGCAAACGTCTCTTCTCTTCAATGGTTTTTATAAATCTGCTGTCCTTCCTCGAGCTGAAAGGCGAGCAGTTCTGACTCACAGCTTCCCTCTAACAAGAAAACTCCACAGGGGGCTTTCAGCACACACGCACCTCTTTAATGAAAAGACGTATTGACGAAGACAGCAGCAGCTGCGGATGCCGGCTCAGATGCACGGTGTCGAAAGTGCCGAGCCGAGTGCAGAGTGCAGACTAAAAGGTTTTAATCCAGGCCGAAACAAGAAGCCTCGATGAAATAGTTAAGGCGATTCCAGTCTGTCTTTTTCAAGGATGAGGCCGTCAGAAACGGAGCTGGAGCCTGGATCATATAAAAAAACAGAGTTTGATTTCCTGCATCAGTGGTCCCCGATGGTACGTGATGGTAAATGCCAATAAAAAGTATATAAAAAATAAATAAATAAAGGTTTGTCACTGAGGCCAAAATGAGGCAGAATTTTTTGTGTTGGGTGAGAGTACAGGTGCTGAAAAAAGGGGAGCAGATAATTTAGTGTCCCTAGCCACCAACTGGTATCATATGAAACTAGACAAGACTAAGACGAGGCTAAATTTTGGTGATGGAAAAACGGCATGGTCGTTTCACCGGGGTCCCTTGACCTCTGACCTCCACATATTTGAATGAAAATGGGTTCTGTGGTACCAATTAGTCTCCCCTTTACAGACATGCCCACTTTATGCTTGAGCCTTACAGTATTTTGCTTCACCTTGTCAATATGGACTTAAAAACTGTTTTAATAAATTGTTTGACTGCTCTAGTTACAACTCAGGCAGCTGCATTA